>NC_133327.1:205108157-205411491 GCF_042186555.1 Aquarana catesbeiana
TCTCACGGAAGGCGATTCTGGCTCTCTACCGGCATGTGGAAGGCAATGTCCATGCCTCGATGGACAGGGCGGTCAGTGGTAAGGTACATATTACCGCTGACTCATGGTCCAGCAGGAATGGACAGGGACGTTACCTAAGTTTCACAGCACATTGGGTGACTCTACTGGCAGCTGGGAAGGATGCAGGACAAGGTGCAGTAGTGTTGGAGGTTGTTCCACCACCACGCCTCCAAAATGCCACTAATAATGATTGTGACACACCTCTCTCCTCCACCCCCTCCTCTTCTTCTTCCTCCATGGCCTCTTCCTGTGCTTTTTCCTCGGAACCAGCGGTGCTCCGTAGCCGTTCAAGGGGCTACGCAAGTACGCAGGCCAAAAGATGCCATGTGGTGCTTGAGCTGGTGTGCTTGGGGGACAGGAGCCACACTGGGGCAGAGGTTCTGTCAGCTCTGCAGGGGCAGGTTCAGAGGTGGTTGACGCCACGCCAACTTAAGGCAGGAATGGTGGTTTGCGACAATGGCACCAACCTCCTCTCTGCTCTCAGACAGGGACAAATGACCCATGTGCCCTGTTTGGCTCACGTCCTTAACTTGGTGGTGCAGCGGTTCTTGGGCAGGTACCCGGGCTTACAGGATGTCCTGAGGCAGGCCAGGAAAGTCTGTGTGCATTTTCGCAGGTCATATAATGCCAGTGCTCGGCTGGCGGACCTCCAAAAGGAGTTTAACCTGCCCAAGAACCACCTAATCTGTGACATGCCCACCAGGTGGAACTCAACGTTGGCCATGCTGCAGCGGCTGCACACGCAGCAGAGGGCCATCAATGAGTACCTGTGCGACTATGGTACCAGGACAAGGTCAGGGGAGCTTGTTTTTTTTCCCCACGCCAGTGGGCCATGATTAGGGATGCATGCACTGTCCTATCACCATTTGAGGAGGCCACGAGGATGGTGAGCAGTGACAGTGCATGCATCAGTGACACTGTCCCCCTTGTCCACCTGTTGGAGCACCCGCTGCGTGGAATAATGGACAGGGCACTTGAGGCAGAACAGAGGCAGGAACCGCTGGGCATGTGGATGGCTGGGAGCAAACTTCTTTCGGCGGTGCAGCAGCTGGGGCAGGGAAATTTGCCTGGTACAATCTGACGTCGGTGTACCAAAAGCAGATTGCCCACAAGTACTTGGCTGTGACACACCTAATTCTACACCTTCATTCCTCTCAGTGCAGGTCTCAGAAAGGACTGAAGGTATAGTGGGGTTGGAGATCTCAGCTGATGAGGAGCAAGGAGAGCTCTTTGTTCTTTGGTGTGGGTCTTTTAGATACGCTTGCCAACGAACTGCATGGCAGGTCAACATATGTCTGGTCAAGCATGTGGTACCCAAGCGGGAGATGTTTTGGCCACGCAAGATACGCTTGAGACATATGTTGCAAATAGCAGCGGTGCGATCTGATGCACTCGTCTCAAAAAAGGCCCACACCAAAGAACTTTTGGAATAACGTGCAGAGACTGCAGCGCCCTGCACATGTGGAGCTTTGGGGTGTGATGCAGTCAATGTGCTGCCCTTAGGCTGGCCCCTGGAGGGCATCCTGCCTCGTTGGTGATGTGCCGCCTCCTCCTCCTCTCTCCTATCAGGCACCCACGTTGAGTCAGTGACCTCATCATCCCCTCCCTCCTCATCACTGGAGCAAACCTGGCAGTATGCTGCAGCAGGGGGAACATGACTGCCAGATTGCTCTCCTTCTTGGGCACCCACTCTGTCCGTGCTCATGTTACTGCCTTCATCGAGCTCAGTATCATCATCAGAGCCTTCCAAACGCTGGGCATCCTCCTGGAGCATGTACCCAACACTGTGGTTAAACAGTTCGAGGGACTCCTCAGGAGGACATGGTGGGGCTAGGGAAGGAGTCACTGATGACATTGAGCCAAGGGAAGAGGCCGCTGCTTTGCCAGACAAAGTACCCTGAGCATGGGTGAGAGAGGATGAGGAGGATGAGGATGGCTTGGTCATCCACTCGACCAAGTCTTCCGGATGTTGTGGCTCAACATGGCCAGCTGCCGAAAAAAAGGCCAAGCGTGTCCCACGGTCACGTGCTGATGAGGATGCACTGTCTCCACGACCAGCATTAGACACAGAGCCTGCTTGCCCTCTCTTATTGGTTTGTGACTGTCTGCCTCTCCTTCTTGGCCTTCCAGACATACTAATGGCCTGTAGCTGCACTAAGCTGTGATATATATATATATATATATATATATATATATATATATATATATATATATATATATGTACTGATACTGCAGCTAGCAAAATCAACTGCCTGCCTGTAGTATGAGAACACCACCAACCTTCTACAGGTAGCTTTAGCTGAGCACTGTGCAGAGCTCGCAAAAAACTAACTTGTAGCTTTTTTAGCTGCCTGCGGTAGTGATAGGATCAGGAAAACACCACCAACCTTCTACAGGTAGCTTTAGGTGAACACTGTGCAGAGCTCGCAAAAAAATAACTTGTAGGTTTAGCTGAACACTGTGAGGAGGATGCACCACACTAACTTGTAGTTTTAGCTGAACACTGTGAGCAGGACGCACTACACTAACTTGTAGTTTTAGCTGAACACTGTGCAGAGGTCTCACTACACTAACTTGTAGTTTTAGCTGAACACTGTGAGCAGGACGCACTACACTAACTTGTAGTTTTAGCTGAACACTGTGCAGAGGTCTCACTACACTAACTTGTAGTTTTAGCTGAACACTGTGAGCAGGACGCACTGCACTAACTTGTAGCTTTAGATGAACACTGTGCAGAGGTCTCACTACACTAACTTGTAGTTTTAGCTGAACACTATGAGGAGGACGCACCACACTAACTTGTAGTTTTAGCTGAACACTGTGAGCAGGACGCACTGCACTAACTTTTAGCTTTAGATGAACATTGTGCAGAGCTCGCAAAAAAATAACTTGTAGGTTTAGTTGAACACTGTGAGGAGGACGCACCACACTAACTTGTAGTTTTAGCTGAACACTGTGAGCAGGACGCACTGCACTAACTTGTAGCTTTAGATGAACACTGCGCAGGGGTCTCACTACACTAACTTGTATTTGTATAAATTATTCCTGCGCTACCTTGGAAAACAGTGGTGCACATGGACAGCTGCAAACACTGAGTGGGATCAAACAAAGCCCATGGGTAGTGTAAAAAATATAAATCAAAAGTGCTGCGCTGGTCCAGTAAAGTGTAACTATGTGATAGTGTGCGGTAAGACAAAATATAAAGAAAAAATATAAAGAAAAAATTGGAGGGGTGTACGGGTAGTATGTCTGTCTGCACAGTATCCTGTGAAAAAAAATCCAGCAATGTAAAAGGGTGAATATCTATCCTGTATCGGTGCAGTGTGTGCAGGGAACCATTAGGTATAATCCTCTTGCACACCTAGTGCTAATAAAGCTTGTGCAGATAAACCTTAAAGTGCTATAGTGTCACTGTGCAACCCGTATAACTAAAATGTAATCGTAAAACATGTGTAACAAATAATAAATATCACAGAGATAACATATGCAAAAAATAAAGATAAAATATATGGATAAAAAGAGTGCAAATTCTGCAAGGTGAATATATATGGACACAAAGTGAAAAACTATATAGAATAAATATTGTGCAAAAAACTGTGCAAAAAATGCATCAGTGCAACATAGGTGTGTGGCATCACTCTATATGACCCAAGTAGAAAATGCCACTAGAAATATAGCTGCGTGAAGTCCAGACCAAATTATTTTGCAAGTACAATGAAGCATATGTGCCAGTGCAAACTCAAAGGAGATATTCAGTGATCCTTTTAAAAAATCCAAATGTGCAACAAATAATCGGTGGGGTGCCGAAAGAGAGGGTGTTTATCCTCTTCGTGCTCAAACACACGCAGATAGGTAGTGGCCCCTTACCTTGCGGCAATGGGACAACCGCATAAAGTGTAAATGGAGGAGATGGTCTCTCTTTGGGGTCCCCGGGGCCGGAGCCGATGGTCCCTGCGCTTTAATCCCTCAAGTACCAGCATCAACAATAGCAGAGTCAGCATATGGAGGAACAAAAAAGGGGATGCCAGATAGTGTAGTATTTTGAGCAAGATGATACTTTTATTCAAGTCAACAGCATGTACTCACATGGAGCAGATGTTCATCACATGTATATCCTACGAGCGGCGAGCTCGTCAAACCCGATCCGTGTCAGTGCCTATCCCGTCCCTACGCGTGACGTCACCCAATCACGTGACTTCATCAGGGGATGACAGGGGAGGCACATTCATGTCTTTAAATAGTTTTAACATTATAGTGAATGAGCGGCCATTTTCTTATGGCCCGGTGTGATGTCATGGCGGCCATGTTTGGAGAGACCAGTCTCAATACACGTGCGCAGCCATTTTCTTGGTTAGAAGGCACGTTAATAGTGCCGAGGGCTGGGGTCTATGCTGGATCAGCGGCCATTTTCTTGTGGCCAAGTGCAGTGTGCTGGCGTCCATGTCTCAAGAGATTATATCTGCGGCTGTAAACTGAGCATTGCTCGTACCATAGACGCCAGTAACACACTGCTGATACTCTGTAGCCGCAAATAAAACTATGGGGAACAAATTGACACAAACAATGCTGTAAATATAGCACCTTTAGGTGGTGGCTCAATAGACCTAATGCTAATAATATTTTATTTTAAAAACCGCACATATAATCGCAAATATAAAAAATATTTTAAAATATAGAAAATGTAATGTAAACAGGGAAATGGGGCTAGCGCACAGCGCTTTTTATTTAATAAGGACATGAAATGGAAAAAATTGAAAAAATATATATTGTAAAACTGGGACTAGCGCTCAGCGTAATGCTCTATATCAACAGTACAGAGCATTTAACACTGGCTCGCATGTATTAATAATTCCAAAGTGTCCCTAGTGATAGACTAATAGTTAACATCATGTGGGAACATTCTAATATGACGAAAATATATATATATGGGCTCTATTAATGTGTATAGGACGGGATAGGCTCTGGCAGCTAAATCGCAATCCTTACATGCAAGAACCCTATCATATATTAATACACAGTATATGTCCACTTATAGTCAATATAAAACCTAAAAAACTTTTTTAAAAGGAGATCCATACACAGAAATAAAAACAAGAAACTAATGGTACAGTATATAAAAGAGGTTAAGGTTATGTAAATAAAGGGGAGATAAAAATTTCCTGGGGAGAGAGCTCATCTTATACAAAATACATATAAAAACACTAGAAGGTCTAAGGAAGGAGCGAGCAGGGAGTGTATAAAAACCAATATTTAAAAATCACTGATAAAACAGTTAAGATCGAACTCAATATTCAAGCCTGTGGGTGAGAAGGTATCTAATGTGTATATCCATTTGGATTCTAACTGGCTAAGGGTCCTCACCTTGTGTCCGCCTCGCCAGTGTTTAATATATGGTTCTATTCCCCAGAATCTTAACTGAGTGGGGTCCTTGTTGTGGTGCACCAAAAACTGTTTCGACACACTGTGCTTGTCATATCCTTTGAGGATATTTTACGTGCTCTTTAATATGCACCCTGAGTGGTCTTTTCGTGCGACCTATATATTGTAGGCCGCAACTACATTCTAGAGCATAGACAGCTCCTTCCGTATTGCAGCATATAAAGTTGCTGACCTCATATGATTCTCCTGTGCTAGTGGACGTAAAATTTAATTTTTTCTCATTTGGACGTTTCGTTTTTAAACACGCAAAACATCTTTTACAAGGAAAGAAGCCTTTTCCAGTAAAAAAGGAAAATGTTTTCTTTGGTGGGTCGACCATGCTCTTAACTACTTTATCTCTGATGGTAGGTGCTCTTCTGTATATGAACCTTGGGTTGATAGGTAGGGTATTGTACAGATCTCTGTCTGCCAGAAGGATGTGCCAATGTTTTTTGACTATTTTCTCTACCTTCTTATACTGTACATTAAAATCTAGGATGATAGGAGTTACTGTCGGTAATGTCTCCTTTTTGATTTTCTCTTTGATTAACTCATTCCGATTCATTTCCGTCACTTCCGTGATTTTCTTCTTGATATACTTTTGATCATAGCCCTTTGTAACAAACCTCTGGCCTATTTTTTCTGCTTGATCTAGAAAGGTCTCCAAGCGGGTACAGTTGCGTCTTACCCTCATTAGTTGTCCCTTGGGTACATTAAAAAGCCAGTTTCTGTGGTGGCAGCTTTCAATTGGCAAATAGCTGTTCCTATCCACATTTTTAAAGTGTGTTTGTGTCCATAATTTAGAATTTTCCTGTATGATATCCAAATCAAGGAATGTTACATTCTTTTCACTTATTTCCCAAGATAATTTGATATTCCTGTCATTTTCATTTAATCTTTCTAAGAAACAGGTCAGCTGATCAGAGTCTCCTTTCCATAATATAAACACGTCATCAGTGTATCTTTTGTAAACTATCAACTCCTGGGGTCTGTTGTTAAACACCTGTTCTTCTTCCCACTGGGCCATGAATAGGCCTGCTACACTCGGGGCGAATTTTGCTCCCATTGCCACACCTGTCTGTTGATGGTAGTAGCTCTTATCATACCAAAAGTAATTATTCTTAAGGCAGAACTCCAAACATTTTATTATAAACTTTCTTTGTGTGCATGGGAGTGTAGTGAAAGATCTTAAACCCCATTTCACAGCCTCGCATGCTTGGTAGTGGAGTATTATTGTGTATAGGGAGGACACGTCTGCAGTTGCCATAATCCATGGGCCCTCTTCTCCAGGGACCTCTTCTATGATCTGTAGCATTTCCTTAGTGTCCCTCAAATACGCTCTCGTGCTCTGAACAGCTGGTTGCAGGAAAAAGTCTATATATTCACCTATTCTAGCAGTCAGTGAATCTATTCCGTTCACTATTGGTCTTGGCGGTGGGTCTGTCTTGCTTTTGTGTATTTTCAGTAATGAGTATATAATAGGAGTCCGACAGGAATCTGGTAATAAAAAACGGGCTTCTTTCTTGTTTAAAATGCTTCTTTTTACTCCTAATTGGACCACCTTTTCAAGTGCTCTTCTGCACTTAAACATGGGATTACTCAATATTTTATTGTAGGTGGTTTCATCTCTCAGCATGTTCATCATGCTCTCATGATATTGTTCTTTTGATAAAATCACAATCTCCCCTCCCTTGTCTGCTGGTCTTATGACCAGATCTTTACGTCGAGTCAGTTTACGGATACCATTTCTAATGTAGCTGGGTTCCTCTTTCTTCTTTATCTTCAAATCTTTAATATCTTCTAAAATATTATTAGCATTAGGTCTATTGAGCCACCACCTAAAGGTGCTATATTTACAGCATTGTTTGTGTCAATTTGTTCCCCAAAGTTTTATTTGCGGCTACAGAGTATCAGCAGTGTGTTACTGGCGTCTATGGTACGAGCAATGCTCAGTTTACAGCCGCAGATATAATCTCTTGAGACATGGACGCCAGCACACTGCACTTGGCCACAAGAAAATGGCCGCTGATCCAGCATAGACCCCAGCCCTCGGCACTATTAACGTGCCTTCTAACCAAGAAAATGGCTGCGCACGTGTATTGAGACTGGTCTCTCCAAACATGGCCGCCATGACATCACACCGGGCCATAAGAAAATGGCCGCTCATTCACTATAATGTTAAAACTATTTAAAGACATGAATGTGCCTCCCCTGTCATCCCCTGATGAAGTCACGTGATTGGGTGACGTCACGCGTAGGGACGGGATAGGCACTGACATGGATCGGGTTTGACGAGCTCGCCGCTCGTAGGATATACATGTGATGTACATCTGCTCCATGTGAGTACATGCTGTTGACTTGAATAAAAGTATCATCTTGCTCAAAATACTACACTATCTGGCATCCCCTTTTTTGTTCCTCCATATGCTGACTCTGCTATTGTTGATGCTGGTACTGAGGGATTAAAGCGCAGGGACCATCGGCTCCGGCCCCGGGGACCCCAAAGAGAGACCATCTCCTCCATTTACACTTTATGCGGTTGTCCCATTGCCGCAAGGTAAGGGGCCACTACCTATCTGCGTGTGTTTGAGCACGAAGAGGATAAACACCCTCTCTCTTTCGGCACCCCACCGATTATTTGTTGCACATTTGGATTTTAAAAGGATCACTGAATATCTCCTTTGAGTTTGCACTGGCACATATGCTTCATTGTACTTGCAAAATAATTTGGTCTGGACTTCACGCAGCTATATTTCTAGTGGCATTTTCTACTTGGGTCATATAGAGTGATGCCACACACCTATGTTGCACTGATGCGTTTTTTGCACAGTTTTTTGCACAATATTTATTCTGTATAGTTTTTCACTTTGTGTCCATATATATTCACCTTGCAGAATTTGCACTCTTTTTATCCATATATTTTATCTTTATTTTTTGCATATGTTATCTCTGTGATATTTATTATTTGTTACACATGTTTTACGATTACATTTTAGTTATACGGGTTGCACAGTGACACTATAGCACTTTAAGGTTTATCTGCACAAGCTTTATTAGCACTAGGTGTGCAAGAGGATTATACCTAATGGTTCCCTGCACACACTGCACCGATACAGGATAGATATTCACCCTTTTACATTGCTGGATTTTTTTTCACAGGATACTGTGCAGACAGACATACTACCCGTACACCCCTCCAATTTTTTCTTTATATTTTTTCTTTATATTTTGTCTTACCGCACACTATCACTTAGTTACACTTTACTGGACCAGCGCAGCACTTTTGATTTATATTTTTTACACTAACTTGTAGTTTTAGCTGAACACTGTGTGCAGGACGCACTGCACTAACTTGTAGCTTTAGATGAACACTGTGCAGAAGTCTCACTACACTAACTTGTAGTTTTAGCTGAACACTGTGAGCAGGACGCACTGCACTAACTTGTAGCTTTAGATGAACACTGTGCAGAGCTCGCAAAAAAATAACTTGTAGGTTTAGCTGAACACTGTGAGCAGGACGCACCGCACTAACTTGTAGTTTTAGCTGAACACTGTGAGCAGGACGCACTGCACTAACTGTAAATAGTCTAGCTGCCTGACTGTGGTACTAATAGGATCAAAAGAACACCAGCAATTTTATTCAGGTAGCTGTAAATACTGTAACAAGACAAGCCTGCCTGTCAGTAAGAAGATAACAGGAACGGATCTAGCTAAACTGAATACAGTGTATATATATATATATATATGCAACACCTGGGATGCATATATATACACAATACACTGTAAGTGCAGCTAACTCACTGATTGTCCTGCCTAATCTATCTAACTGAAATGAAATGACACTGTCTCTCTGTCTATCTATCTCTCTTTCAACCCCGGAACACACACTACACAGGGCCGCCGTGCAGGCGGCCTTATATAGTGTGCGGCGTGTTCTAAATCCCCTGAGCCATAATTGGCCAAAGCCACCCTGGCTTTGGCCAATTACAGCTCTCTCTACTGACGGCGCTGTGATTGGCCAAGCATGCGAGTCATAGTGCATGCTTGGCCAATCATCAGCCAGCAATGCACTGCGATGGCGCAGTGAATTATGGGCCATGACACGCCACACGAATTTGGCGCGAACGGCCCATAACGTTCGGAATTCGGCGAACGACCGAACAGCCAATGTTCGAGTCGAACATGAGTTCGACTCGAGCACGAAGCTCATCCCTACTGAAATGCATCTCACTGAATTTAAAGGGTCTGAATCCAATCCCTGGGATTGGAGCACTGGGTATACACACAGCCTGATGGCAGACGAGCTCGGCGCTCGTGGATGATTTTACCTGTTACAGCTTTTAATGTGAGTTTATTTTTTGGTACTTTTAATAAATTGGTTCGTTGTTGTCACGGACCTGGCCGGGATGGAGGCTGTTGGAGAGGACTGTATGCAAGCCTGTTGCCCACCGATTATGGGCCCTAGCATTTGGGGGAATGGTGCTCTCTGTGAGCTGTATGCCTGGGGACCCTGGGGTTGGTGTTACTATGGATTCAGCTCCATGTCCCCCCAAAACACACAGACTCTGGAACCCTTTATATGCCATATTAGAATGGTGACTGATTTATACCATTGGGACTCGTACTGTTAAATGCTAATGTCATCAATTCTGCTATAATGTGTTTAGTGTGGCTCTAAGAGTCTTTTCACCCATTGTTGTTTATGTTAATTGAGAGAGCTGATCACATTAGCCACCAGCACTGGCTAATAGACGAATGGTCTAGGCTGAGGAGGGGGGAGATTGTTGTTTGTATTGTTAATTGTATTAATGTGTGAAGCCCGGTGCCCACAAGACTGTCATCTGGTCTGGGTACATTTTGTAGTAAATTAGGTCATGTTAATTAGGTTAGCTTTGAGTCATCCCTGATATAAAAAGGTCTGTGAGATCTCAAAATAAAGGCAGTTCTGATGTACTCCAAGACTGGTGTTGTCTAGTTCTTGGGGTTTCTATAGCCAGATCCATTGGACTCGTGTTCCAGAACTTAGGAAGCGGTATACAGACGGAAGCACTCAAGCGGAGTGTGGGGCGTTCCGTGACATTGGT
Source organism: Aquarana catesbeiana (assembly GCF_042186555.1). Classification (NCBI taxonomy): domain Eukaryota; kingdom Metazoa; phylum Chordata; class Amphibia; order Anura; family Ranidae; genus Aquarana; species Aquarana catesbeiana. The sequence continues at coordinate 205,118,720 of NC_133327.1, forward strand.
GGCAAGCAGCGGGAAAGCTTCCTGAAGTCTGAAGTCTGGGACATCCAAACCTCCAACTGGATCCAAGATCAGCATAGCAGACTTCAGTCACCCCAGCGGAGATATGGACCTGGCATTAGAATTCCCGGGGCTGCTGCGGATCATCCTTTCAACGTACACCAGGACTGTGCCTGAGGATGAATACCTGGAGCTCAGGCAGCTGATTCGGGTGGAGCTCTGGATTGCAGCCCTCCGTCTCGCTGGTATAAAACAGGGCAAGTGCTTTCCAACCCAAGAGCAACGGGCCAGTGACCAACGGGCATTGCGGATGGCATTCCTGGGAGAGCAGCCCCAGGAGCAATGGGTGACTGAGTTGGACAGGTTGGTCTAGCAGGAGATAGAGCTGGACAATCGTTATCGGGCTCTGCAATGGCACGCAGAGGAGGGATATTTAGGGGAGACAACAGAATGCTCTCCGGAGGGATATGACTTTGGCGGCCCTGGATTGCTGTGGGAGAACCTTACAGATCTTTTTATGTTTGGCGATGAGGGGGAACCTGACCTTGAGGACATGAGGGACTATAGAGAGTCTATGCTCGGTCTTGCAGGGGTCTCAGAGCTCAAACCTGATCTGGACCATTTGCTAAGGAAGGAACAGCATCTGGAAAGGGCATACAGGAAACTGCTAGAACAAGTTCAGCAGCATGCCAGAGAATCGGCAGTGGAAAATCCGGAGATTGCCGTCCCCAAACCTGAAGTGCTGACAACAGGGCAGAGCTCTGCTAACCTCTGTCCAGAAATGATAACATCTTCTGGGTTCCATGGACAGGAGATGGTGAACCCCTATTCCCCGACATCAGTTGCAGAGACATGGGATTTGATAGACTTTTCTGCTGAGGAAGAACAACCTGATGAGCCTCCAGCAGAAGAGCTGCTATCAGGGCCAAAGTTCACTGTGTTCTGCCCAGCACCAACAGTGGCTTCGGCCTTCCTGAGAGAAGAGGTAGTCGGCCTTTCTCCCACAACACTGACAGGGACATGTGATTTTCTGCCAGCAGCATCTATGGAGTTAAAACAAACTTCTCCAGCTGAAGATCTGGTAACTGAACAGAGGGTCCAAGACCTCTGTCCCACACTTTTACCACTTCCAGAGACTGGGGATTTAATAGACATTTCTGTAGAGGAGGAACCACCTAGCAAACCCCCAGCAGAAGTGCTGGCAACCGGACAGAGGGTCCAAGACCTCTGCCCCACATCTGCAGCAATTGTGGAGGCTCAGGGTGAGAAGATGGCAATCACTTCCCAGCAGCAGATACAGGGGGAGAAGGGAGAGGAGGTGTGTGTTGTCCCTCCCCAACAGTTGGCCAGGGTGGAGGAAGTGGGCTTTCCTCCCCAGCAAAGATCCGTGTACCTGGGAGACAGGACCATCGACATGTCGTCCCAGCAGCCAGATGAGGGAATGGAAAAGGAAGCAGCCGGCTCACCTCCCCAATGGCAGCTACACAGTTTGGGAGGGGAGGAAGCCAGCTGCCTGCCCCAACAGTTAGCTGGAGCAGAGGATGCGGAGTCCCCAGCAGAAGTGCTGGCAACAGGGCAGAGTGCTACCAACCTCTGCCCAGCACCAGCAACAACTACAGAGTTCCAGGGAGGCGGGGCAGTCGGCCTCCCTCTCCAACAGTTAGCCGGAACAGATGGTGTGGAGTTTCCAGCAGAAGGGCTGGCAACAGGGCCGAGGACTGCTGGACTCTGCCCTCAACTAACAGAGGATGGATTTCCTGTGAAGGTGGATGGGACTTCAGTCTCCACCTGTATACCCCAGGGATGCTGGGCAGTCAGCCCAGATCCCCAACAGCATGACAGAGAGGTTGGCTGGGTGAGTGATACTCTGTTTGGAATAATTTATTTGGGGTACGGTGTGGGTACAGGCAGTAGAGGACTGGAGCTGTTTACTAACTTCGGAGTCAACCCGTCTGGGGTCTCCTCCTGTGTTAGTCTCCTGCCGAAAGGGGAGAAATGTCACGGACCTGGCCGGGATGGAGGCTGTTGGAGAGGACTGTATGCAAGCCTGTTGCCCACCGATTATGGGCCCTAGCATTTGGGGGAATGGTGCTCTCTGTGAGCTGTATGCCTGGGGACCCTGGGGTTGGTGTTACTATGGATTCAGCTCCATGTCCCCCCAAAACACACAGACTCTGGAACCCTTTATATGCCATATTAGAATGGTGACTGATTTATACCATTGGGACTCGTACTGTTAAATGCTAATGTCATCAATTCTGCTATAATGTGTTTAGTGTGGCTCTAAGAATCTTTTCACCCATTGTTGTTTATGTTAATTGAGAGAGCTGATCACATTAGCCACCAGCACTGGCTAATAGACGAATGGTCTAGGCTGAGGAGGGGGGAGATTGTTGTTTGTATTGTTAATTGTATTAATGTGTGAAGCCCGGTGCCCACAAGACTGTCATCTGGTCTGGGTACATTTTGTAGTAAATTAGGTCATGTTAATTAGGTTAGCTTTGAGTCATCCCTGATATAAAAAGGTCTGTGAGATCTTAAAATAAAGGCAGTTCTGATGTACTCCAAGACTGGTGTTGTCTAGTTCTTGGGGTTTCTATAGCCAGATCCATTGGACTCGTGTTCCAGAACTTAGGAAGCGGTATACAGACGGAAGCACTCAAGCGGAGTGTGGGGCGTTCCGTGACAGTTGTTATACTGGATTACGCTATATGCATATTTTTTCATACCCCATACCAACATCTACTGAGTCCATTTGACAAGCGCTGGGAGCAAGAGCAACCGTTGCCACACTGCCACACTGGGGACATACGAACTCGGCGTTCGTTGGATTGACGCCTACGCTCTTTTTTCTTAAGTGAGTGTGCACTGCTCGATCCGTCCCTGTCCCAATACAGCTATTGTGGTATTACGCTATGTATATTCTCTTATGTTTTTTCGCATGATCCTTTATATCCGTTAATGTGAGTCTTCAAACAACATATGGGGCATCGCCATATTGGTCCTTCCAATCCATCATCTTCACCTGCGATCTGTGATCATGCTGTACACCTTACATCTGTGAGGTGAGCTGCTTGCAGACACGAAGGTGATATCACTGAAGATTGCATCTGTTACATGCATCCCTTTTGTGGTGGAAGTGTCCTTTTTCTTATACATTGTTTGCTCTGGACTTTATTTTATCTAGATTTATATATTATTAGGGATGAGCTTTGAGTTCGAGTTGAACTCATGTTCGACTCGAACATCGGCTGTTCGCCAGTTCGCCAAACAGCGAACAATTTTATGGTGTTCGCGGCAAATTCGAATGCTGCGGAACACCCTTTAAAAGTCTATAGGAGAAATCAAAAGTGCTAATTTTAAAGGCTTATATTCATGGTATTGTCATAAAAAGTGTTTGGGGACCCAGGTCCTGCCCCAGGGGACATGGATCAATGCAAAAAAAAGTTTTAAAAACGGCCTTTTTTTCAGGAACAGTGATTTTAATAATGCTTAAAGTGAAACAATAAAAGTGTAATATCCCTTTAAATTTCGTACCTGGGGGGTGTCTATAGTATGCCTGTAAAGGGGCACATGTTTCCCGTGTTTAGAACAGTCTGACAGCAAAATGACATTTCAAAGGAAAAAAAGTCATTTAAACTACTCGCGGCTATTAATGAATTGCCGGTCCGACAATACACATAAAAGTTCATTGAAAAAAACGGCATGGGAATTCCCCACAGGGGAACCCCGAAACAAAATTTAAAAAAAAAATGATGTGGGGGTCCCCCTAAATTCCATACCAGGCCCTTCAGGTCTGGTATGGATATTAAGGGGAACCCTGGCCAAAATGTAAAAAAAAATGGTGTGGGGTCCCCCTCAAAATCTATGCCGGACAAGAACACTGGAGGAAGAACCAGAAGAACCAGAAGAAAAAGAAGATGGAGGAAGAAACCGAAGGAAGATAGAAGAAAGAAGAAAGAAGATAAAAGAAAGAAGAAGCATTTAAATAAAGGAATTGTCAAAAACTGTCTCTTGTAATTTTTAACATTTTTAACACTTTTTTAGTGAAATGGTAGGGGTACTTTTGTACCCTCTTACCATTTCACACAGGGGGGAGGGCCAGGATCTGGAGGTCCTCTTGTTAAAGGGGGCTTCCGGATTCTGATAAGCCCACCGCCGCAGACCCCCACAACCACCGGCCAAGGGTTGTGGGGATGAGGCCCTTGTCCTCATCAACATGGGGACAAGTTGTTTTGGGGGGCTACTCCAAAGCACCCTCCCAATGTTGAGGGCATGTGGCCTGGTACAGTTCATGAGGGGGGCCGCTCTCTCGTCCCCCCCTCTTTTCCTGCGGCCTGTCAGGTTGCCTGCTCGGATAAGGCTCTGGTATGGATTTTTGGGGGACCCCACGCCAATTTTTTTATTTTGGTGCGGGGTTCCCCTTAAAATCCATACCAGACCTGCAGGGTCTGGTATAGATTTTGAGGGGGACCCCACGCCATTTTTTTTTTAAATTTTGGCCGGGGTTCCCCTTAATATCCATACCAGACCTGAAGGGCCTGGTATGGAATTTAGGGGGACCCCACATCTTTTTTTTTTTCTTAATTTTGGTTCGGGGGGAATTCCCATGCCGTTTTTATCAATGAACTTCTATGTGTATTATCAGACCGGCAATTCATTAACCACTTCAGCCCCGGAAGGATTTACCCCCTTCCTGACCAGAGCACTTTTTCCAATTTGGCACTGCGTCGCTTTAACTGCTAATTGCACGGTCATGCAATGCTGTACCCAAACAAAATTTGCGTCATTTTCTTCCCACAAATAGAACTTTCTTTTGATGGTATTTGATCACCTCTGCCGTTTTTATTTTTTGCGCTATACACGGAAAAAGACCGAAAATTTTGAAAAAAAATGATATTTTCTACTTTTTGTTCTAAAAAAATCCAATAAACTCAATTTTAGTCATACATTTAGGCCAAAATGTATTTGGCCACATGTCTTTGGTAAAAAAATGTCAATACGTGTATATTTATTGGTTTGCGCAAAAGTTATAGGGCCTACAAACTAGGGTACATTTTCTGGAATTTACACAGCCTTTAATTTATGACTGCCTATGTCGTTTCTTGAGGTGCTAAAATGGCAGGGCAGTACAAAACCCCCACAAATGACCCCATTTTGGAAAGTAGACACCCCAAGGAAATTGCTGAGAGGCATGTTGAGCCCATTGAATATTCATTTTTTTTGTCCCAAGTGATTGAATAATGACAAAAAAAAAAATTTAAAAAGTTGTCACTAAATGATATATTGCTCACACAGGCCATGGGCATATGTGGAATTGCACCCCAAAATACATTTAGCTGCTTCTCCTGAGTATGAGGATACCACATGTGTGGGACTTTTTGGGAGCCTAGCCGCGTACGGGGCCCCGAAAACCAATCACTGCCTTCAGGATTTCTAAGGGCGTACATTTTTGATTTTACTCCTCACTACCTATCACAGTTTTGAAGGCCATAAAATGCCCAGATGGCACAAACCCCCCCCAAATGACCCCATTTTGGAAAGTAGACACCCCAAGCTATTTGCTGAGAGGCATGTTGAGTCCATGGAATATTTTATATTTTGACACAAGTCGCGGAAAGTGACAATTTATTTATTTATTTATTTATTTTTGCACAAAGTTGTCACTAAATGATATATTGCTCACACAGGTCATGGGCATATGTGGAATTGCACCCCAAAATACATTCTGCTGCTTCTCTTGAGTACGGGGATACCACATGTGTGGGACTTTTTAGGAGCCTAGCCGCGTACGGGGCCCCGAAAACCAATCACCGCCTTCAGGATTTCTAAGGGTGTACATTTTTGATTTCACTCTTCACTGCCTATCACAGTTTCGGAGGTCATGGAATGCCCAGGTGGCACAAACCCCCCCAAATGACCCCATTTTGGAAAGTAGACACCCCAAGCTATTTGCTGAGAGGCATGGTGAGTATTTTGCAGCTCTCATTTGTTTTTGAAAATGAAGAAAGGCAAAAAAAAAATTTTTTTTTTCTTTTTTTAATTTTCAAAACTTTGTGACAAAAAGTGAGGTCTGCAAAATACTCACTATACTGCTCAGCAAATAGCTTTGGGTGTCTACTTTCCAAAATGGGGTCATTTGGGGAGGTTTTGTGCCACCTGGGCATTCCATGGCCTCCGAAACTGTGATAGGCAGTGAAGAGTGAAATCAAAAATTTACGCCCTTAGAAAGCCTGAAGGCGGTGCTTGGTTTTCGGGGTCCCATACGCGGCTAGGCTCCCAAAAAGTCTCACACATGTGGTATCCCCGTACTCAGGAGAAGCAACAGAATGTATTTTGGGGTGTAATTTCACATATTCCCATGGCATGTTTGAGCAATATATCATTTAGTGACAACTTTGTGCAAAAAAAAAAACTTGTGTCACAATATAAAATATTCCATGGACTCGACATGCCTCTCAGCAAATAGCTTGGGGTGTCTACTTTCCAAAATGGGGTCATTTGGGGGGGTTTGACAAAGCCCTTTCTGACACTTTTTGATTACATGAAAAAATTATTTTTTTTTCCAAGAAAATTACTTTGAACCCCCAAACATTATATATTTTTTTAAAGCAAATGCCCTAAAGCAAATGCCCTAGATTTCTCCTCTGCCCTCAAAGCATCTGACCACACCAAGATCGGTGTGATAAAATGCTTCCCCAATTTCCCAATGGCGCTATTTACATCCGGCGAAATCTAAGTCATAAAATGCTCGTAGCTTCCGGTTTCTTAGGCCATAGAGATGTTTGGAGCCACTCTGGTCTCTGATCAGCTCTATGGTCAGCTGGCTGAATCACCGGCTGCATTCTCAGGTTCCCTGTTGAGACAGGAGAGCCAGAGAAAAACACGGAAGACGGTGGGGGGGGGTCATTCTCTCCCACTGCTTGTAAAAGCAGTCTAGAGGCTAATTAGCCGCTAGGATTGCTTTTACATGAAAGCCGACCGCTGGCTGAAAAGAATGATACCAAGATGATACCTAAACCTGCAAGCATCATTCTGGTATAACCACTCAAAGTCGTGAATGGTGTACCTGAAGACAAAAAAATGGTTAACAATAAAGCACAGTAAACGGTAAAGTATAAAAAATTGCATACCTGAAAAGCAAACATGATAAAACATAATAACAATAAAACATTGCAGAATAGAATACAGTAAAAAAAGAGCAGAACAATAGAGAGAGAGAATAGAGAGAGAGAGAACAATAAAACGACAACTATTATTTTTTATTTTATATTTTTGTTTGTGTTTTTTTTTTTTTTACACTTTTTTTGTAACTGTAACTTTTATAACTGTAACCGGTTCCAGGTTCAGGTCTCTCAAAATGCGATGGCATCTTGGTAGACCCTGTGAAAGTGTGCCTAGTCTGTGCAATGCTGTACCCTACGCTAATACTCAACTAGTGAATGGTAGCGTTCAAAACATTCACCAATGCAAAGACCAGGATTGACAGGAGGGACAATAATAGCGGGTGTCACGCCTATATCCGCGCTTGCTGCACACATGACATCTTTTTTGGGGGGGTTCGTTGGGTAGGGGTACTCGGGAGGACATAAAAATGCCTCTCATGCAGCCGACTGCATTTGGTTGGGGATGTGAATGGGGGAAATACGGGCGCTGCAGAAGTGGTGGGTTCCCAATTAGGATTGGTGAATGCAGCAGGAAGGGCATTATGGGCACAACGGCCTGGGTTTGTCTTTTTGGTGGCAGCGGGACACTACTTGTGCTTGCCACCTCACCAGCTTGAACTGCACTTATGGGACTCGCCACGTCACCAAGTGTTACTGCAGTGCTGGTTTGACTACGACCTGGGTGTACTAGGCCGCTGGCGCTTGCCAGTTCACCAAAACGCTACCAAAAAAATGATGCAGGGATCAGGCCTGACTCTGCGAACGCTGCAGTTATGCGTTTAGTGTTTTGTAAGTGTCAGTGATCGATCGATACTGCACTTGGGTGGGCTGGGCTGGGCCAGGCGGAAGGGCAAAACGCAGGTGCTAGCAGGTATCTGGGCTGATCCCACTAACACTGCGTTTTTGGGAACCCTAAACTGCTGGGGACGCCAGTATAGATCTGATCGGATCAAATATTGATCAGTTCAGATACTATACCACTAAGGGAGGTGTACGGTGCGTGCATGGGTGTTAGCGGTACTGGCGCTAACCTGACGCTGCATGGGGCTGGTGCTTGCCAGTTCACCAAAACGCTACCAAAAAAACTGTTAGCGATCGCAGGGATCAGGCCTGACTCTGCGAACGCTGCAGTTATGCGTTTAGTGTTTTGTAAGTGACAGTGATCGATCGATACTGCACTTGGGTGGGCTGGGCTGGGCCGGGCGGAGGGGCAAAACGCAGGTGCTAGCAGGTATCTGGGCTGATCCCGCTAACACTGCGTTTTTGGGAACCCTAAACTGCTGGGGACGCTAGTATAGATCTGAACGGATCAGATATTGATCCGTTCAGATACTATACCACTAAGGGAGGCGTATGCTGCGTGCGTGGGTGTTAGCAGTACTGGCGCTAATCTGACGCTGCCTGGGGCGACGCATATCACCGCCAGGCGATCAGGGGGCTAAACCTTTATTCGGTAATAAACGGCGGGTGCCCTGACACTATAAAAAATAAACGAACTAACCAGCGTCACCCGTAACTGTTATACGGTGATCAGTGGTGAAAGGGTTAACTAGGGGGCAATCAAGGGGTTAAAACATTTATTAGATAGTATATGGGGGTCCCTGTCGCTATAAAATGCTGACGGCGAACCTAAATATTTACGTCCCTAACTAGCGTCACCAGTGACACTAATACAGCGATCAGAAAAATGATCGCTTAGCAACACTGGTGACGGGGGGTGATCAAGGGGTTAAAACTTTATTAGGGGGGTTAGGGGGGTATCCTAGACCTAAAGGGGGCTAACACTCACTGCCCTAACACTGTAACTGTCACAAACTGACACCAATACAGTAATCAGAAAAAAAAAAAACCTGCTTGGTGTCAGTTTGTGACAGGGGGGGTGATTGGGGGGGGGATCGGGGGGCGATCGGGGGGGGGATCGGGGTGTTTTGCGTGCCTGGCATGTTCTACTGTGTGTGTGTGTGTTGGTGCACTCACATTACAGTCTTCTCTCCTCGGCCCGGAACGGAAAATACAGAGCCGAGGAGAGATGACATCATTTCCTCTGCCTCTGTGTACAATACAGAGGCAGGGAAATGATTCCATTGGCTGGGAGCGATCGCGAGGGGGGGGCCACGAATGGATGGCCTCCCCCTCACCACCGATCGCCGGGGGAGATTTGCCGACCGCCGCAGGCACCGGGGGGGGGTCTGATCGGACCCCCCACCCGCGGGCAGGCAAGGACGTACAGGTAAGCCCTTTTGCCTGCCCGTGCCGCTCTGTCGACGTACATCGTCGTGCGGCGGTCGGCAACTGGTTAATAGCCGCGAGTAGTTTTAAACTACTTTTTTCCTTTGAAATGTCATTTTGCTGTCAGACTGTTCTAAAAACGGGAAACATGCGCCCCTTTACAGGCATACTATAGACACCCCCCAGGTATGAAATTTAAAGGGATATTATACTTTTATTGTTTGACTTTAAGCATTATTAAAATCATTGCTCCCGAAAAAAACGTCAGTTTTTAAAACTTTTTTTTGCATTGATCCATGTCCTCTGGGGCAGGACCCGGGTCCTCAAACACCTTTTATGACAATAACTTGCATATAAGCCTTTAAAATTTGCACTTTTGATTATTCATGTTAGTGTCCAATAGACTTTACATGTGTTTGCGTGTTCAAACAAATTTTTTGCCTGTTCGCATGTTCTGGTGAGAATCGAACAGGGGGGTGTTCGGCTCAGCTTTCACCAGTCCTTGGACTTTCACCATTTTTATGTTTATATTTATTCACTTTGGTCTGGTTTACATACTTTTACTGCACTAGTCACTATTTCCTATTGGATGTACATTTATTCCATGTGTTATTTATTATTATAATTTTCTTAATATTTCACTAGTATTTTTGGTCTACACCCCTCTCTTTTTTCCCTTCCCCTCACAGCGCAAACACCATTACCATTTTCACATTTTCTTGTTTCTGCTAGGATCAGAGTCACAGGTGTTTGCGGCAGTGCCCCTTTAGTTTTAATTTGTATAGACAGGGCGGGAGTTTTTTCTATACTGATAGTGTTAATTATCACTAATGGTTTATTTACATGATTATAGATACTCCCATATAGTCTGATGAAGCATCTGTGAAACATATAACATATAAGCCACTTTTCAACTTAAACCTTGACACAGTTTACAAAACAAATTCTATTGATTTCATAAGTTGTAACTTGCAAAATGCTAATGTTAATAGGATAGTAGTACCATCAGTGACGATTTTGTGTTATGTAGATAATGGAATGATACCTTTACGCAATTGCAAATAAGGGAAAGAAAGGGGCAATACTAACAGTACTACCAAAACCGGACTTTATGGGCCAGGAAACAATGGAGAAAGGAATATTGGAAAAAAATCATCATATTTATTGAAAAATTACAAAATATACACAAAATAATGAAGATAAAAACCAACATACATATGCATTATAATATTGTACATTGAGCCCATTGTGCATCTACGCGTTTCGCCGTTAGGCTTCTTCAGGACACGACCAAGGTTCAAAGACGCAACAGATAAGAGAAAAAATCTCACTATCTTGAGTTGCAGTATACTGATATATATATATATCTCTCAAAAGCTTAGGGTAGGCGATGGATATTCACAATTCAAAATCATCGCTACAGTGGCATAGTAAATAGCAGGGGCAAGTAACGGCTTCACTGCTAGAATAAAGACGGCTAACAGTGCAAAGATATAAAGTGTATATCACAAAAAAGGGAAACCCTTAATGGGATTAAATGCTGCTTGAAGCTGGCAAAAACTGACAAGCCATGCTGTGCATGAAGCATATATTGAGGAAGCGTGCCCCTGGGAGACAGCCTGATGCTGTACAACAAATATTTATGCAATCGCAAAAAAGATTTATTATTATTGCAAAATATATTTTGCATATTTTATAAAAAAAGTGGTTAAAAATTCCAGATTTGTATACCCTTTCATTGTCTTCTAATTTAGGGATGTGGTTTCTAGATCAATTTCAATAGAGACAAAATTCAGATCTACAGTACAATGTTTCTCCTATTTAGTTACCATTCAATTGACTTAATGTAACCAAATATACTAATGCAACATAACACAGCCTGATTATAGCATTGGTAAGCCTCCATCCCTGATATGTGCTTAAACAGTAGAAAAGAGAAAGAAATGGGACTATGTGTGAGGCATGTCACTGAATGGATACCTTGTTCAAATAATTCATAAATTATTTATTAATAACAAATCATGTTGTACAAAGAGTGTCAATCTGTAACACAGGACACAATATACTATGATACACTTGTATGAATATATAGTTGTTATACAAAATAAAATACAACATAATTAGCATTACAGTTACATAAAAACACTCATCAATTCATGAAAAATCAATGAACATGAGCAATTGTTCATGGTGAGCCAAACTTGTCTAGGCATCGGTTTGATGTAATTCGACGCACATTTCATGGCTCATGCCAATCATCAGGAGTAAAATGCTCTGAATTAAATCAGTAATATCTATAAATATAGGATATGCTTTAAATGGAGAACAATCTTTCAAAAATAAAGGTGTGTAACTTACAATGCAGCCCAATGGTGGTGCCCAATGTCCAAAGGAAGACAGGAGACAAGGATGATCTCCCATCCAGACCAGAGATAGCAGCCAGGTGAAGAACAGGCGAATGTGTCACGACCATGTGAATCTGGTATATGCTTAACAGTCCACACTGCTCTGCAAGGGTATGAAGATGAAACCATGTGAAATAAATGTATTAATTAATTAGAGGAGCCTATGCCTGTGAGTGAGTGAAGTGATGAATGGTGATGATTGCTGTAGTGATATGAAGTGTGTTAGCTAAAAAACTACAGCCAGGGAAATTATGTATACATGTACCCACAACAGATGGAACCAAAACCACAATGTAATGGTGGACTATGTGATGTAAGATTAAAATGAACCCAAAAAAATGTTGTAGTGGGTGTGAGTCAGACTCAATTACTTTGTGTGTGGTTCTGTGGCCATAGGCATGCTTAGAATCTAGCTTGTGTGAATGGTCCATGTGAAATGCTCAGCTGGTCAGCTTATATCCCCGGTAAGGGGCGGGTCCCCACCAACACCATTAGCCCCAATTAGATGGAATGAGGGAATATGCTCAATGCTCACATTGTTTCTCCTAAATAGTTACCATTCAATTGACTGAATGTAACCAACATTCAACACATTTTCATATGTATTCTTTCACATGGCTTTATTACCAACAAACAAATCCTGAAAAATTAACATAAAACAAATATATAATATATATTTGTGAAGATGGAATGTGTTTTTCTGCCTAACTGTATTCTAAAAATGTTGGCACATACAAGATCAGTTATATGTTCTACTGGGGTAAAACATGAAGATGAAAGAATTTTCTTTTTCGATTATTCTGCTTAGTGGGGCTGTAACAGACTCGCTGCAAATCTCTTTTGAAATCTTCCTTTTTGGCTGTATCCCTGATAAAAGATCTTGCATCATATTTACAATCAGTCTGGTGCTCTGGTATATAATTTGGGTGATGTACTATGTGTACAAACTGTGATGCCACGTACACACGGTCGGACATTTTGACCGGACTTGTCCGACGGACGCCAACGGACCAAATCCGGCGGACAATCCGATCGTGTGTGGGCTTCACCGGACCTTCAGCCGACTTTTCCAGTCACAAATCTGACGTACTTTAGATTTGGAACACGCTTCAAATCTTTACGTCGTAACTCCGCCGGACCCAGAAATCCGCTCGTCTGTATGCTAGACAAAAAACTGACGCTAGGGCAGCTATTGGCTACTGGCTATCAACTTCCTTATTTTAGTCCGGTGTACGTCATCACGTACGAATCCATCGGACTTTGGTGTGATCGTGTGTAGGCAAGTCTGTTCGTTAAAAAGTCCATCGGAAGTCCGTCAAAAGTCCGTTGAAAGTCCACTGGAAAGTCTGTCGGACCAGTCCGGTCGAAAAGTCCGCCCGTGTGTACGCGGCCTGAGAGTAACAATGCCTTGGCCATTAGAGCATTTCCAAGTTCTTTTGACAAGATCATATGAAGATTAGTTAACCAATGAAGCTAAACACGTAGCAGACACTGCCTTGCAAAATATGAAGAAATAATTATTTATTGGTCACACAAGAAAATTAAATAAAAAAAGAGTAATTTATTTTATATCTCAGTAGCTACTGAAAACAACAAACTATGGGAATGTTAAGAGGAAATAAACAGTGTTTGACAAAATGAATCAAATAGGTAAACATTACTCATTTAAAATGCGGGCTTGCTTAAATCTTAATTTTATTTTTAATGCAAATGACAGATTCTGAATTGCTGCTATAGGTTATTACTCTTTATTCACTGATTTCTGGTCTGTCAGATTTGAGATTTGTGCCAGATGGGGCTGAATAACAGCCAACGGATAGTTACAGATCTGACAATGTTTTCTCTTAATTTTTATGTGCTTTTCAAAAAAAAATGTGGTTGCTTTCTTTAATAAGACACCAACCTGGCATATCAGGTATTCAGACTGATACTTCCATAACAATAGAGCTAGAAGTTGGCTGTGTCCAATGCATCATAGCCTTTCCCAAGAGTTCTGATCCCTGGACAATCTAATTTCATTGCAACAAAGAACAAATTGGCCAATGCAAAAAAAAACTGCTCACCTATTTTCTGTTTAGGTGGTCCTTCACACTCTTTTTCTAGCTTATTTAATATTGCTACCTTTGTATGTATTTGGGGTATATTTTTTAGTTCATAGTAACTTGGGGTTAACATCTACCTACTTGTGCTAGAATTATTGCTCTCACTCTGAAGTTCACAGCGATATGTCACATGTGTGGTGTGACTATGCTTTACATTCGCTTGTGCACCCTGGGGGTACATTTGCATTACTGCATGTGTGTGGGGATTATGGACATTTTAAAATACATTTTATTACCATTTTATTTTTTCATACTTGTTTATTTCTTTTTTGCTTAATAAACCCTCATGTATGAGCATTGGGCAAGTGACAGGTACCCATTTTAGAGACATTAGGGATATAATAAACCCCAATGTCTCCCCTGCCCTTCACACCAACAAAGCACATATTGGCTTGGTTAGACATTTGGATGCTAGAAAAACTATAAAGTGCACTTTATAGGCACACAAGTAAACTTTCTAAAAATGGTAAAGTTGGTTTATTGGGTACAGAATTTATATCATACAAACGATAAGTACAGATAAAGGCATATAAAATCCTGTAAGATTAGTATCATACAGCCCGTGCATAACCCTAACCCCACTTCATACAATACGTAGAATTGGTAATGAAAACAACAGTATTGAAAAAAGATCCCCATAGTGGTAATTCTGTTGAAGATGTAGGCACACAGGCTTGTGGGTCAGGGTATAAGTCCGGGTATACATGATCTTAATTGCTCGACATGTTGCGCGTAAGAATACGCTTCTTCAGGAGCATGTGAAATTCTATTAGACATATATGAAAGGTATATATGGAGTAGCAATATGACATCAAAGGTGTCAAAAGGTTGAATGAAGAGTTGAATAATATTGAGGGGATAGGAGCCCAATAATAGTTGAGGTATAAGTAAACAGTGATGGGGGCGAGAGGCATCTAATAGACTATAATAGAACTAAATAACAACACATTGATAGGTAGGATTAGATACACAACTTACCAAGCGATAATCAGACACAGGGTAAAAGATGTCAGGGATAGCTAGCAAGTACAGCTTGGTGGGTCTGTCCAGAAAGCACAGGTTAAACAACAGCACAGTAGCTGGCAGGTAAGAGATACTGATTGGTAGTCTGGTATAAATGTGGCTTGTATGGTTTGTTTGTGTAGCACATAGGCAAATCAGAAACCAACACCTTAGGGAGGTAAACCTATAATATAAACAAAGGTGCTACTTAGTGACAGGTAGATATTACAGCCAGACGGGCGAGGTAACTGGTGGCATATACCTGGTGTAAGAGAAACATTACCTGTGTTGTGGATCAACTCGTAAAAGCTGTGTGTACAGCTTGATAGCCCCTCAGCGTCTGCTGACAGCCTTGGACGCTGTGTGTGTTATACACACTCCCACCAGAAGTGCGTCATGTCCGGGCGGAAGGGATACACAGTGGTCCGACTGAAGGCCACCACGTATGCACCGGGAAAGCCGCTAACGTGGCAGTAAGTGGCCAATGCAGTGGTGGCAGAGGCGGGGACAAGGAAGAGCCTGGCGGCACCCCCCAACCCCCGTCAATCGCCGCACATCCTGTACAGAGAAGGAGACAGGATGTTCGGCGCTGGTCGGTCGAACTGCCCGATCAAATGCCTATTTGCCAGCAGGTGCACAAGCAACCCAGGGGGGAAAAGACACATAAGCCAGGATCAACAATGGAGCACAAATGAACCGTGATAAAAACAAAAAAAGACAAATTAAATAAGAGCAGGCAAAACAGTAGAAAACAAGCACTTAACTGTAAATAGTATGAATAACATATAATAATATGATAATCCCCACATAAATAGTTCTTAAGAGGTGTAGTAATTAAAACTATGAATGGAAGCAGGAAGATTGGACAAAGAAGAACAAATATTTTAAAAATATATTTTTTCTAGTATGGAGGTTAGGTTAGCAAATAATGAATTATACTGCTTTGACAGAGTAACTGGCAACACAGTAATGGGCTGAAGCATATACTGTCTAAGGTGTATATTGTGTAGGGCAGAACCTAATGGGCACCCATTGCCATTCTAGAACTAGTTAGGCAGATTGCCAACAAAAGATGAGGAAAAAAAAGAAAGAAGGGAGGGGGGAATGAATAAGGAAAGAAATAATGGGACATTTAACAGAGGGAGGGACCTAGAGAAAGGGTTTGTAGGACTGAGCTTCATTAAGCCCTGGTGATCGAGTAGCGTTAAGGCGCTCTATCCATAGGGTCTCCTTCTGCAGAATAAACCCCCTCTGGGACTTTGTGGGATAACGGCCAGAACGACAAAGGAGACAACAGAGGTGTCATAGCGGTGGTAAAAATCCAAATGGCGGGTAATGAGAGCATATGGTATGCTTCGAATGGAGGGTGTGCACTGGTTGCATGCAGCAGAGTGTTGCCAGCTGTAGTTTTGCGGAAATGATTGGTTGCTAAGGTGTTGTCACTGTCCTTGTAAATAACAAGGTCAAGGAAATTCGTTTTTTTAAGATCACAGGTATAGGTAAATTTGAGGTTGAACTGATTAGTGTTTAAAGATTAAATAAAGACATCAAGGGATTGGTGAGTATCTGTCCATATGATGAAGACGTAATCGATATAACGTCTCCAACATAGAATCTGGTCAGTGAATCTAGTCAGTGATTCACAGGAAACCAAGTGTCGCTCCCACCTCCCCAGATACAGGTTGGCATAGGCAGGGGCACAGCAGGTGCCCATGGCTATGCCCTGTATCTGGAGGTAGTGGGAGCCCATAACGTTAAACCAGTTATGGGTTAAGATGACTCAAGCAATTTCAAAATGAATTTCTTGTAGTTCCAATCATGATGGTCCTCCTCATAGAGGAAGGTACGAATCATCTCGACTCCCTGCTCATGCGTGATGCTGGAGTAGAGGGCCTCCACATCCAAGGTTACGAACAGGGAGCTGGGAGGAACGACTATCCTCTAACATTGTTTTTACAACTCTATCATGTCTTTGGTATAGGAAGGTGAGGCTGTCACATGTAGCATCGGGACAGAGTCCACAAGTCTGCTTGCATTTTTGGTGAGGCAACCGATTCCTGAAACAATCGGTCTCCCAGGGGGTGGCAAAGGGTTCTTATGCACTTTAGGAAGTGCATAGAATGTCGCCACCCTGGGAGACTGAACATTCAGGTAATCGTAAACCTCTTTATCAATGAGGCCTTGGGAATAGGCATCATTGATAATGGTAAGAAATTCATAGTTACATAGTTACATAGTAGGTGAGGTTGAAAAAAGACACAAGTCCATCAAGTCCAACCTATGTGTGTGATTATGTGTCAGCATTACATTACATATCCCTGTATGTTGCGGTCATTCAGGTGATTATCTAATAGTTTCTTGAAGCTATCAATGCTCCCCGCTGAGACCACCGCCTGTGGAAGGGAATTCCACATCCTTGCCGCTCTTACAGTAAAGAACCCTCTACGCAGTTTAAGGTTAAACCTCTTTTCTTCTAATTGTAATGAGTGGCCACGAGTCTTATTAAACTCTCTTCTGCGAAAAAGTTTTATCCCTATTGTGGGGTCACCAGTACAGTATTTGTAAATTGAAATCATATCCCCTCTCAAGCGTCTCTTTTCCAGAGAGAATAAGTTCAGTGCTCGCAACCTTTCCTCATAACTAAGATCCTCCAGACCCTTTATTAGCTTTGTTGCCCTTCTTTGTACTCGCTACATTTCCAGTACATCCCTCCTGAGGACTGGTGCCCAGAACTGGACAGCATACTCCAGGTGTGGCCAGACCAGAGTCTTGTAGAGCGGGAGAATTATCGTTTTATCTCTGGAGTTGATCCCCCTTTTAATGCATGCCAATATTCTGTTTGCTTTATTAGCAGCAGCTTGGCATTGCATGCCATTGCTGAGCCTATCATCTACTAGGAGCTCCAGGTCCTTTTCCATCCTAGATTCCCCCAGAGGTTCATCTTTGAAAGACAAGGTACGGAGTATAGGAATACTCCGGTACCAATGAGAGTTGGATAGAATGTTGTGACAAAAATTTTTGGTCATGAGGACTATGTTGCCGCCTTTGCTGCTTTCACAACTACATCAGGGTGATTTTGTATTTTAGAAATGGTTTGTCGTTGTGTCAAGATTAAATTACTTTTTTTAGGAGCAATGTGCATTTGTTTAATGTCGCTAACCACATTTTGTAGAAAAACCCAGGCTTGGGAGTTGACAGATAAATCAGGGAATATGGGTGGTAGTGTCAGTGATAGTGGTGTCATCATTAGGGATGAGCCGAACACCCCCCGATTTGGTTCGCACCAGAACCTGTGAACGGACTGAAAATTTGCACAAACGTCAGAACCCAATGACGTCTATAGGACTCGAACGTTTGAAATCAAAAGTGCTCATTTTAAAGGCTAATTTGCATGGCATTGTCCTAAAAAGAGTTTGGGGACCCGGGTCCTGCCCCAAGGGACATGTATCAATGCAAAAAAAGTTTTAAAAACTGACGTTTTTTCGGGAGCAGTGATTTTAATGATGCTTAAATTTAAAAAAAAAAGTGAAATATTCCTTTAAATATCGTACCTGGGGGGTGTCTATAGTATGCCTGTAAAGTGGCGCATGTTTCCCTGCACAAACTGACATTTTTAAAGGAATAAAAGTCATTTAAAACTGCTTGCGGCTTTAATGTAATGTCGGGTCCTGGCAATATGGATGAAAATCAGTGAGACAAACGGCATGGGTATCCCCCAGTCCATTACCAGGCCCTTTGGGTCTTGTATGGATATTAAGGGGAACCCCGCACCCAAATTAAAAAAAGAAAGGTGTGGGGCCCCCAGGCCCTATATACTCTAAACAGCAGCATACAGGCGGTGCAAACAAGACAGGGACTGTACAGTAGGTTTGTTGTTAAGTAGAATCTATTTGTAATTTTGAACTGGTACATTTTTAACGTGTTTAGCTCCAGCCAAAAAATCTATTTTAAGCTTTTTGGAAAACATAGGGAAGGGTTATCACCCCTGTGACATTTGTTTGCTGTCTGTGCTCCTCTTCAGAAGATTTCACCTCACTTTTTGTCCCAATGACAAATGTTTTTTGAAAATGTGGGGTTTTTAGTGAAACAAGGATTGGTGATAAAGCATCAGTGGAAAGGAGAAACGTTTTTCCCATATTAACTCTTACAGGAGAGAATTTCTCTTCCTAGGGGTACATTTCATCTCACTTCCTGTTGTCTCCTTCCATTTTCAAGTAGGAGTCATTTGTAAGTTGGATGTTTGAAAGTAGGGGCCTGCCCTATATATTCAGCAGGAATGTGGGCCTTAGGTGCTGTTGTGGCCACAACACTGTAAGCCCTCACAGGGCCCTGTTGTGAAATATTAGATCAAGAATTGTAATTACATGCCCCTGTTGAACAGGGGCAGAAAAATTGGGCCTTTGGTGGTGGTGGTGGTGGTGGTGCTGGTGCCACAACACTGTAATGCCCCGTACACGCGGTCGGATTTTCCGACGGAAAATGTGTGATAGGACCTTGGAAATTCTGACCGTGTGTAGGCTCCATCACACATTTTCCATCGGATTTTCCGACACACAAAGTTTGAGAGCAAGATATAAAATTTTCCGATAACAAAATCCGTTGTCAGAAATTCCGATCGTGTGTACACAAATCCGACGGACAAAGTGCCAAGCATGCTCAGAATAAATAAAGAGATGAAAGCTATTGGCCACTGCCCCGTTTATAGTCCCGACGTACGTGTTTTACGTCACCGCGTTTAGAATGATTTGATTTTCTGACAACTTTGTGTGACCGTGTGTATGCAAGACAAGTTTGAGCCAACATCCGTCAGAAAAAATCCTAGAATTTTGTTGTCGGAATGTCCGAACAAAGTCCAACCGTGTGTACGGGGCATTAGTCCTCACAGTTACTCTTGGTGGGTGCAGAAACGGGCCCTGCTGTGAAATATTAGATCAAGAATTCTAATTACATGTCCCTGTTGAACAGGGGCTGAAAAATTGGGCCTTAGGCACTGGTGCTGGTGCCACAACACTGCAACCCCTCACAGATACTCTAGTTGGAGCGCAGGACCTAGCCCTGCTGCAAAGAATTGCATCAAAAATTGTAATTGCACACCCCTGTTAAACAGAGGCTGAAAAATTGGGCCTTTGGCACTGGTGCTGGTGCCACAACACTGCAACCCCTCACAGATACTCTAGTTGGAGCGCAGGAACCAACCGTGCTGCAAAGAATTGCATTAAAAATTGTAATTACACGCCCTGTTAAACAGGCGCTGAAAAATTGGGTTTTAGGCACTGGTGGCGGCACCCAGAACAAAAAATGTTTCCTACAAGCTATCAGCATGATCATTGAGGAGGAAGAGGATAATTGCTCAGCATAACAGGATAGTCACTCAGCATCAGCATAGGCAGTCTTTGAAGGGATCTGACATTTCAAAAAAAATTATTCGGTTACATCAGCATCAGGTGCTTGGTAGCTGGTGGTGATCCAAGACTGATTCATTTTTATGAAGTTCAGTCGATCGACCGAGTCGGTGGACAGACACACCCTGTGATTGGTTACAAAGCCTCCAGCAGCACTGAATGTGCGTTCCGAAAGAACGCTGGATGCAGGACAGGCCAGTAGCTCAATTGCATACTGTGCAAGCTCTGGCCAGTGATCCATCCTCAAGACCCAGTAACCCAGAGGATTTTCGGTGGGAAAGGTGTCCAAGTCAGATCTTGCCCCTAGGTATTCATGCACCATGTAAAACAGACGCTGGCGATGGTTGCTGGAACCGATCATACCTTGGGGCTGCGGACTAAAAAATTGTCTGAATGCATTGGTCAGATGGCCACCTTCTTCACCGCTCTTTCTTTGACTCACCGAAGCCTCAGCAACACGTTGTCCAGAAAGAGGAGTTTGTAACCTCCCAGTCTCTGGGAACGCGTTGCACAGACCTTTCTGCAAGGCCTCTCGAAGATGTTTCATCCTCTGCTCCCTCTGTGATGGCAAGATAAGGTCCGCAACCTTACCCTTGTAATGTGGATCAAGGAGGGTTGCCAGCCAGTATTGGTCCTTCTCCTTGATACCACAAGTATGAGGATCCTTCCGCAGGCTTTGCAGGATCAGGGAGGCCATGCAGCGTAGGTTTGCAGGCACGCAGGAACACTGTCTGGATAAAGGGGGCCTTGAGAGCTAAGGAAGTACTCCTCTTCCTGCCTCTGTTCTGCCTCAAGTGTCCTGTCCATTATTCTAGGCAGCGTGTGCTCCAACAGGTGGACAAGGGGGACAGTGTCACTGATGCATGCACTGTCACTGCTCACCATCCTCGTGGCCTCCTCAAATGGTGACAGGACAGTGCATGCATCCCTGATCATGGCCCACTGGCGTGGCTAAAAAAAAACAAGCTCCCTGACCCTGTCCTGGTGCCATAGTCGCACAGGTACTCATTGATGGCCCTCTGCTGCGTGTGCAGCCACTGCAGCATGGCCAACATTGAGTTCCACCTGGTGGGCATGTCACAGATTAGGCGGTTCTTGGGCAGGTTAAATTCCTTTTGGAGGTCTGCCAGCCGAGCACTGGCATTATATGACCAGCAGAAATGCACACAGACTTTCCTGGCCTGCCTCAGGACATCCTGTAAGCCCTGGTACCTGCCCAAGAACAGCTGCACCACCAAGTTAAATATGTGAGCCAAACAGGGCACATGGGTCATTTGTCCCTGTCAGAGGGCGGAGAGGAGGTTGGTGCCATTGTCACAAACCACCATTCCTGGCTTAAGTTGGCAAGGTGTCCACCACCTCTGAACCTGCCCCTGCAGAGCTAACAGAACCTCTGCCCCAGTGTGGCTCCTGTCCCCCAAGCACACCAGCTCAAGCACCGCATGACATCTTTTGGCCTGCGTACTTGCGTAGCCCCTTGAATGCTTATGGAGCACCGCTGGTTCTGAGGACAAAGCACAGGAAGAGGCCATGGAGGAAGAAGAAGAGGAGGGGGTGGAGGAGAGAGATGTGTCAGAATCACTAGTAGTGACATTTTGGAGGCGTGGTGGCGGAACAACCTCCAACACTACTGCCCCTTGTCCTGCATCCTTCCCAGCTGCCAGAAGAGTCACCCAATGGGCCGTGAAACTTAGGTAACATCCCTGTCCATGCCTGCTGGACCATGAGTCAGCGGTAATATGCACCTTACCACTGACCACCCTGTCCAGAGAGGCCAAGACATTGCCTTCCACATGCCGGTAGAGAGCAGGAATCGCCTTCCATGAGAAAAAGTGGCATTTGGGAACCTGCCACTGAGGAACCACACATTCCACAAACTCACGGAAGGGGGCAGAGTCTACCAACTGAAAAGGTAGCAGTTGAAGTGTTAGCAATTTTGCCAAGCTAGCATTCAACCACTGGGCATGTGGATGGCTGGGAGTGAACTTCTTTTTGTGGTGCAGCAGCTGGGGCAGGGAAATTTTCCTGGTAAAATCTGATGTCGGTGTACCGATAGCAGATTGCCCACAAGTACTTGGCTGTGACCCACCTAATTCTACACCTTTATTCATCTCAGTGCAGGTCTCATAGAGGACTGAAGGTATAGTGGGGTTGGAGATCCCAGCTGATGAGGAGTAAGGAGAGGTCCTCTTTGTTTTTTGGTGTGGGTCTTTTAGGTACGCTTGCCAACAAACTGCATGGCAGGTCAACATATGTCTGGTCAAGCATGTGGTGTCCAAGCGGAGATGTTTTGGCCACGCGAGAAACGCTTGAGACATATGTTGCAAATAGCAGCGGTGCCATCTGATGCACTCATCTCAAAAAAGCCCCACACCAAAGAACTTTTGGAATAATGCGCAGTTACAGCAGTGCCCTGCACATGTGGAGCTTTGCGGTGTGATGCAGTCAGTGTGCTGCCCTTAGGCTGGCCCTTGGAGGGCATCCTGCCTCGTCGGTGATGTGCCTCCTCCTCCTCCTCTCTCCTATCAGGCACCCATGTTGAGTAAGTGACCTCATCATCCCTTCCTCCTCATCACTGGAGCAAACCTGGCAGTATGCTGCAGCAGGGGGAACATGACTGCTGTCCTTTTTGGGCACCCCCTCTGCTCACATCTAGCTCAGTATCATCATCAGAGCCTTGTAAACGCTGGGCATCTGTCATGAAAGACGTCCTGTTAGTTCAGCCGTCGGCGGAAGATCGGTTAACAGAACTATTGTCAGTAGAACCAGAGGACGCGTTCGGAGACGCGTTGACACGAACGGACGCAGGCGGGTGCGCGCTAATACGAGCGGGTGTACGCGGGTACACGATGAGACGAACGGGCACGTACGATCGGTACTCGGGCGTGCACGTGTGCACGCGGCGGCGCGCAGACGTGCGGTGTGACAGCTTTTGGCGCCATTAGGCCTATTTAAAGGTGCCTGTCAGCA
The DNA here is from genome assembly GCF_042186555.1 of Aquarana catesbeiana. Taxonomy (NCBI): domain Eukaryota; kingdom Metazoa; phylum Chordata; class Amphibia; order Anura; family Ranidae; genus Aquarana; species Aquarana catesbeiana. The sequence continues at coordinate 205,141,993 of NC_133327.1, forward strand.
TGCTTCCTTGCTGTCCGGTCTACAGCGTTCCCTGTGACCCTAAGCTTCCAGTATACCTGTTTACCTGATTCCTGTTACCCGGCTCGTTCCTGACTTCTCCTGTTTGCTGCCAGTCCCTGACCTCGGCTTGTCTGACGATTCTCCTGCCTCATCCTTCAGTTATTACCTGCCTGTCTGTTGCCGACCCGGTCCGAGCCCTGACTACTCTCCTGGTTCCGTTTTGTACCTGCTCTGCTTACCTGTGTTTTGACCCGGCCTGTCTGACTTCGTAAAGTGCTTCCAGTGGTACTACAGAACACCTCCCTGCTGTTTGCTGGTTCGTGGGTGTCTACTAGCTGCAGTGCTTCTCTATCCAGTCAACAGTTCCAGTGTTCCTGCCAAGAGTTCCGGTTCATCTACCAGTTGTTCCAGTGCTTCAGTTGTACTACAGAACACCTCCCAGTTGCCTGTTGTTCCTGAGTTCCTGTCGGTGGATCCAGTGTTCCTGATAGTTCTCCTGCTGCTGCACCAGAGGTCCGGATCAACCCTACACCTGCCACTTACCAAGCACTTGTGGCCCCCTGCGCTCTTGAGTCCCTGTCTTCTCTATCAGGGGCTCTCGAACCAGAGGCACACGAGAGGCTACTCCTTGCATTCTGGGCTCCACCACCAGGTACGTGACAGCATCCTCCTGGAGCATGTACACAACACTGTGGTCAAACAGTTCGAGGGACTCCTCAGGAGGACATGGTGGGGCTAAGGAAGGAGTCACTGATGCCATTGAGCCGAGGGAAGAGGCCGTGTTGGCAGCTGCTTTGCCAGACAAAGTACCCTGAGCATGGGTGAGAGAGGATGAGGAGGATGATGACGGCTTGGTCATCCACTCAACCAAGTCTTCCACATGTTGTGGCTCAACGCGGCCAGCTGCTGAAAAAAAGGGCAAGTGTGTCCCACGGCCACGTGCTGATGAGGATGCACTGTGTCCACAGCCAGCACTGTTGCCTCTAGACACAGAGCCTGCTTGCCCTCTTTTATTGGCTTGTGACTGTCTGCCTCTCCTTGTTGGCCTTCCAGACATACTCATGGCCTGCAGTGAGATGTAGCTGCACTAAGCTGGGATATATATATATATATATATATATTGATACTGCAGCTAGCAAAATCAACTGCCTGACTGTAGTATTATTAGTATGAGAACACCACCAATTTTCTACAGGTAGCTTTAGCTGAACACTGTGCAGAGGTCGCACTACACTAACTTGTAGATTTAGCTGAACACTGTGCAGAGGTCACACTACACTAACTTGTAGCTTTAGCTGAATACTGTGCAGAGGTCACACTACACTAACTTGTAGATTTAGCTGAACACTGTGCAGAGGACGCACTACACTAACGTTTAAATAATGTGGCTGCCTGCGGTAGTGATAGGATCAGGAAAACACCACCAACCTTCTACAGGTAGCTTTATCTGAACACTGTGCAGAGGTCGCACTACACTAACTTGTAGATTTAGCTGAACACTGTGCAGAGGTCGCACTACACTAATTTGTAGCTTTAGCTGAACACTGTGCAGAGGTCACACTACACTAACTTGTAGATTTAGCTGAACACTGTGCAGAGGACGCACTACACTAACGTTTAAATAATATAGCTGCCTGCGGTAGTGATAGGATCAGGAAAACACCACCAACCTTCTACAGGTAGCTTTATCTGAACACTGTGCAGAGGTCGCACTACACTAACTTGTAGATTTAGCTGAACACTGTGCAGAGGTCGCACTACACTAACTTGTAGCTTTAGCTGAACACTATGCAGAAGACGCACTACACTAACGTTTAAATAATGTAACTGCCTGCGGTATTGACAGGATCAGGAAAACAACACCAACCTTCTACAGGTAGCTTTAGCTGAACACTGTGCAGAGGTCACACTACACTAACGTGGAAATAATGTAGATGCCTGCGGTAGTGATAGGATCAGGAAAACACCATCAACCTTCTACAGGTAGCTTTAGTTGAACACTGTACAGAGGTCGCAATACACTAATGTGTAAATAATGTAGCTGCCTGCGGTAGTGATAGGATCAGGAAAACACCACCAACCTTCTACAGGTAGCTTTAGCTGAGCACTGTGCAGAGGTCACACTACACTAACGTGTAAATAATGTAGCTGCCTGCGGTAGAGATAGGATCAGGAAAACACCACCAACCTTCTACAGGTAGCTTTAGCTGAACACTGTGCAGAGGTCGCACTACACTAACTTGTAAATAATGTAGCTGCCTGTGGTAGTGATAGGATCAGGAAAACAACACCAACCTTCTACAGGTAGCTTTAGCTGGACACTGTGCAGAGGTCACACTACACTAACTTGTAGCTTTAGCTGAACACTGTGCAGAGGTCGCACTACACTAATTTGTAGCTTTAGCTGAACACTGTGCAGAGGTCGCACTACACTAACTTGTAGCTTTAGCTGAACACTGTGCAGAGGTCGCATTACACTAACTTGTAGCTTTAGCTGAACACTGTGCAGAGGTCGCACTACACTAAAAAATAATGTAGCTGCCTGCGGTAGTGATAGGATCAGAAAAACACCACCAATCTTCTACAGGTAGCTTTAGGTGCACACTGTGCAGAGGACGCACTACACTAATTGTAAATACTGTAGCTAATAGGACTAATAGGATCAGAAGAACACCAGCAATTTTCTTCAAATACTGTAACAACACCTGTCTGCCTGTCAGTAGGAAGATAATAACAGGAACGGATCTAACTAAACTGAATACAGTGTGTATATATATATATATATATATATATATATATATATAACACCTGGGATGCATATATATACACAATACACTGTAAGTGCAGCTAACTGACTGACTGTCCTGCCTAATCTATCTAACTTAAATCAAATGACACTGTCTCTCTGTCTCTCAATGCCAGAACACACTACACAAGGCCGACGTGCAGGTGGCCTCATATAGTGTGGGGCGTGTACTAAACCCCCTGAGCCATAATTGGCCAAAGCCACCCTGGCTTTGGCCAATTACAGCTCTCTGTATAGACGGCGCTGTGATTGGCCAATCATGCGGGTCATAGTGCATGCTTGGCCAATCATCAGCCAGCAATGCATTGCGATGCCACAGTGAATTATGGGCCGTGACGCGCCACTCGAATTTGGCATGAACGGCCCATATCGTTTGCAATTCGGCGAATGATCGAACAGACGATGTTCGAGTCGAACATGAGTTCGACTCGAACACGAAGCTCATCCCTAGTCATCATTCTCATCAAGCAGAAGCATCAAATCACGGAGGGCTCGAAAGTCCTCCATTTTAAAATGCTTGATGCTTTCTGAGAAACCACGTTCCTCTTTGGCTCTCAAGTGGTCCTTGTCAAAGAGGAACTTGTAGATAAGGTTTCTTGTGAATAGGTAGACGTCTTTGATGGTTTCATACTTGTCCACTTGTTGGGATGGACAGTAACTCAAACCAAATTTAAGTACATTAAAGTGGATGTAAACCCAAAAATATTTTTTTTTTCGTTTGATGTCATAATATAGAGTAAGATTTCCTATTGTTTGAGCCCAGTCTTGTCACAAAGAGTTGATCCATCGCTGAGCAATCCTCTTTTATTATTTAGTGAGATAAAACTTGACAAACAGAGAAAAACTTTGTCAAATCCTCCCCCTTGCTGTGAGTGACAGGTGATTTACATATCTCGTGCACTAGCCTAAGATATGCATTATTTTTTAATTCCCACCCCCACTTTCTTCAGCAGCTCTGCAAGGATTGGCTGTTCCACACCTCAGCATGATTTGGCATGCTGAATTCATGTGGTTACTTTTCTGTCTTTTCACTGGATGTTAGAGATCATAGCAGAAGTTCAGTGTTAGAAATACACAGGAGAAAAATGCATATTGACAAGGGGAGTGTAGAGGTGGGCAAGGAGTCTACTGACATCACGACTCCACCCACCAAGCTCCAGACAACAGACCCGCCTACAGAATCTGCAGTTTTTCGGCTCTCATAACAGACAGAGGGGAGACATTTGACAGGTAAAGATACATGCAGGAGGCATATATATCCTTATAGATAACCCCTATGGCAGTAGTTTAGAAAGGATGACATTGGGTTTATATCCACTTTAAGTTCCTGCTCAGTAAAGTGATAAGGAGTAAGGTTGATGATATCAGATTCTACGTTTGAGGTGGCTGAATCCCAAGTGACGGAAAATTTAGAATTGGTGTAATAGTTTGGTTTATGTGGGAGTCCAGGGTGCTTTGTTTTTTGAAAGTCTGCAATTGTGTTAATGGGAGAAAATTGGGTGTATTTTGTGAGATAGAAAGATTTTGGTGTGATGTGGTGTCCATAGATGCGTAGGTGGTATGTGCATTACTGAATATACCTCCCACTGCTCCCATGAGGTGGGACGTGGTGGGTGTACTTTGGCTTTGGTTTTGGGAATTGAGTATTTGTAGTGCTCTTTGGGCATTGGGTCCCATATATTTGGCTTGTGAGTTATTCCCACCACCTCTATCAGAGTTAACACCGTGACGTGATGCATTATCAACTGGTCTCGTGTCATGGTTGTCAGGTCTTTTCTTGGGATAGGGTGTAAAGTGCCCCCCACCATGTTGTCTTATACGTGCACCAGTGTCACTGTTCATCCTGTTAGTTCCTCTTCCTGTTGATGGCTGTGAAGGAAAATTAGACAAGGATGAATCAGATTCAATTTCAGTGTCATCGTCAGTGGTAACCATTTCATTCCTTCCACATTGATTTCTAGAGTTGGTTTTTCTAGGTCTACGACCCTGAAAATGGTTCTGCCAGCGATAGGCAAACCCTTCAGTAAAGGCTGTCCTATCTTTGGTTCATTTATTTTGTTTTTTGATGATAATGTCTTTATTCATTTTAGTGATGTAATCTTTAAATTCCTGCCATTTTTTGGTAAAGTGAGCATGACTTTTGAGGGCTTCACTTGTGGATTGAAGAGAAATGATTTCCTGATTAAGGTTTGTCAGTTCAGTTTGGTAGTGGGCAATGAGAACTTTTATAAGTTCTGTACTGCATTGGGTAAGAATCTTTTCCCAAGATGCCTTTAATTCCGAACCAACATTCTGGAAGGAGGGGAATAGTTGAATCCTTAAACCTATGGGGCTAATGTTTTCCCGTGCATATTGCTCAAGAAAGTCAACATGCCAGTGTAGGTTGGACTTTTTTCTTGAGCAATCTTTTCATCCTATTAATATATTGATTTAACCCTATCTCCTGTCCAGTGTTGGTTTGGCAACTAGTTTGAATCTCATTGACATAGCCTAGCCAGGCAGTCCCTACAAAATCCATGATAGGTCAAACTTAGAACTATTAAAAGATGAGGTATTGAAATGTAATTAGTACAATGGGGTAAAAAAAAAAATTTTGGTAAAAGGTCACCAACAAAGGAAAAAAATGGGTGCTTCCACCCCGAAATTTAATTGAAAAATGTTTCCAAATGGATGTGTACTCGCACAGGGTGACACTGTGGGTACACAAGTAGCAGTGTGCCAATGTCCTAGAGGGACATATGGATGCTAGAAAAAACTATAAAGTGGGCTTTATAGGCACACGAGTAAAAATGGTAAAGTTGATTTATTGGGTACAAAATTTATATAATACAAACGATAAGTACAGATAAAGGCATATAAAATCCTGTAAGATTAGTATTGTACAGCCCGCGCATAAACCTAACCCCACTTCATACAATATGTAGAATTGGTAATGTCACGGAACGTCCCACACTCCGCTTGAGTGCTTTCGTCAGTATACCACTTCCTTGTAGTCTGGATACAGATATCAGATATTCCAACCTCTCTGAGCACAAAACAACTCTTGCTTGTTGCTAACATGGACTGACTCTTTGTTTGAGATCTCACACCAATATATACACAGCAGAATGACTAAAACCTAACCTAATTAACATGAGCTAATTAACTAATTCTTTTACCCAGACCAGATGACTCAGAGACATGACCTGTAGGACACAGACTTGTGGGCACCGAGCTTCACACAGTAACAGAGTTAGTTATCATAAGTACAACCACAGGACATTTTCTCACAATAGCAGAAGCTCCAATAGGTGTTGGCCAGTCTCCTACATTGTGTGGAGGACAATGTGATCAGCTCATTGACTATTCACACACATTACCATACACATCAACACAGGGTTAATTAGAACAAACAACAATGAGTTGAATACCCTTAGAACCTGTGGTAAGCCAGACTAAACTCATTTACATTAAACACATTATAGCTGACATCAGACAGGTGAGTGGAGTTGATGACATTAGCATCTTCTCAGAGTATGAGTCCCAACAGTATGACTCAGTCACTATTGCTACTATGGCAAATACAGGGTCCCCAGAGTCTGTGTGTCCTGGGGGACAAGGACCTGAAGCCAAAGTAATAACACCTCAAGGGTACCCCAAATGTCAGGGCCCATAATCTGTAGGCAAGAGGCTCACATTCAGTCCCCTCCAAAAGCCTCTATCCCGGGTGAGTCCGTCACAGTACCAGCTAGGAAATGGTGGATCTGAAACTGAAAGTGTCAAAATCATGGTTGCTTTTGGTTTAGAGTATATGTGAGATCAAGGCATGGATTTGCCTTTGTCTAACAGTGCTCTTTCCTCTGAAACTGGGAGTTGTTGTCCCGAGTTCTTGGTTAGAGCAAGGGATCCGGGGAACTACAGGTGGTGGGAGGGGGGAGGGGCACCACGCCACCGGCCCTGTAAAAGTGATTGGTGGCTAGGGAGCCACCACATCACCTTCACAAGACGTGAGCTGGCTGAAGAAAATCTGCAGCTTGTGATTAAAAGTTCACTCTTTGGACGTATGTAATACGCCCAAAGAGCTGAATTAGTTAAAATTTATAGTTGTTTTTGTGTTAGCTAATAATGACTTTGTTGTATTTTGATCAAAAATATGATTTTGATAAACATTTGCACAATTATCGTGAGATGTTCAAAATCAGTGGCATCATCATTTAGTTCTACCAGCCCTGTGCTTTCAGAAAATGTGTGCTTGCGTGTGTGTGTGTCTTTTACAAACTCTGAAAGCTGTAAATGAAAAGCATTTAAAAAGAACAAACCTGAACAATTGCAAAAATGGTCTGCCCCGAGCTTGAAAGTCAAGTGCAATGCCTGGCAGCAAAAGAGTTAAAGGATATAGATAAACAGTTTAAAATAAGTTTAAAATGTAACTACACACATACACACACATATGTATAATATATATATAGTGGGGACAGAAAGTATTCAGACCCCCTTAAATTTTTCACTCTTTGTTATAGTGCAGGCATTTGCTAAAATCATTTAAGTTCATTTTTTCCCTCATTAATGTACACACAGCACACCATTTTGACAGAAAAACACAGAATTGTGCTGACATTTTTGCAGATTTATTAAAAAAGAAAAACTGAAATCACATGGTCCTAAGTATTCAGACCCTTTGCTCAGTATTTAGTAGAAGCACCCTTTTGCTCTAATACAGCCATGAGTCTTTTTGGGAAAGATGCAACAAGTTTTTCACAACTAGATTTGGGGATCCTCTGCCATTCCTCCTTGCAGATCCTCTCCAGTTCTGTCAGGTTGGATGGTAAACGTTGGTGGACAGCCATTTTTAGGTCTTTCCAGAGATGCTCAATTGGGTTTAAGTCAGGGCTCTGGCTGGGCCATTCAAGAACAGTCACGGAGTTGTTGTGAAGCCACTCCTTCATAATTTTAGCTGTGTGCTTAGGGTCATTGCCTTGTTGGAAGATAAACCTTCGGCTCAGTCTGAGGTCCTGAGCACTCAGGAGAAGGTTTTCGTCCAGGATATCCCTGTACTTGGCCGCATTCATCTGTCCCTCGATTGCAACCAGTCGTCCTGTCCCTGCAGCTGAAAAACACCCCCACAGCATGATGCTGCCACCACCATGCTTCACTGTTGGGACTGTATTGGATAGGTGATTAGCAGTGCCTGGTTTTCTCCATACATACCGCTTAGAATTAAGGCCAAAAAGTTCTATCTTGGTCTCATCAGACCAAAGAATCTTATTTCTCACCATCTTGGAGCCCTTCAGGTGTTTTTTAGCAAACTCCATGTGGGCTTTTATGTGTCTTGCACTAAAGAGAGGCTTCCGTCGGGCCACTCTGCCATAAAGCCCCAACTGGTGGAGGGCTGCAGTGAGTATTCAGACCCTTTGGTGTGACACTCATATATTTAACTCAGGTGCTGTCCATTTCTTCTGATCATCCTTGAGATGGTTCTACACCGTCATTTGAGTCCAGCTGTGTTTGATTATACTGATTGGACTTGATTAGGAAAGCCACATACCTTTCTATATAAGACCTTACATCTCACAGTGCATGTCAGAGCAAATGGGAATCATGAGGTCAAAGGAAATGCCTGAAGAGCTCAGAGACAGAATTGTGGCAAGGCACAGATCTGGCCAAGGTTACAAAAAAACTCTGCTGCACTTAAGGTTCCTAAGAGCACAGTGGCCTCCATAATCCTTAAATGGAAGACGTTTGGGATGACCAGAACCCTTCCTAGAGCTGGCTGTCTGGCCAAACTGAGCTGTCGGGGGAGAAGAGCCTTGGTGAGAGAGGTAAAGAAGAACCCAAAGATCACTGTGGCTGAGCTCCAGAGATGCAGTCGGGAGATGGGAAAAAGTTGTAGAAAGTCAACCATCACTGCAGCCCTCCACCAGTCAGGCTTTATGGCAGAGTGGCCCAATGGAAGCCTCTCCTCAGTGCAAGACACATGAGAGCCCGCATGGAGTTTCTAAGCAGTATGTGTGGTATGTGTGGAGAAAACCAGGCACTGCTCATCACCTGTCCATTACAGTCCCAACAGTGAAGCATGGTGGTGGCAGCATCATGCTGTGGGGGTGACCCTAAGCACACAGCTAAAATAACAAAGGAGTGGCTTCACAACAACTCTGTGACTGTTCTTGAATGGCCCAGCCAGAGCCCTGACTTAAACCCAATTGAGCATCTCTGGAGAGACCTAAAAATGGCTGTCCACCAACGTTTACCATCCAACCTGACAGAACTGGAGAGGATCTGCAAGGAGGAATGCCAGAATATCCCCAAATCCATGTGTGAAAAACTTGTTGCGTCTTTCCCAAAAAGACTCATGGCTGTATTAGATCAAAAGGGTGCTTCTAATAAATACTGAGCAAAGGGTCTGAATACTTAGGACCATGTGATATTTCAGTTTTTCTTTTTTAATAAATCTGCAAAAATGTCAACAATTTTGTGTTTTTCTGTCAATATGGGGTGCTGTGTGTACATTAATGAGGGGAAAAAAATTAACTTAAATGATTTTAGCAAATGGCTGCAATATAGCAAAGAGTGAAAAAAAGAGTGAAAAATATTCACAATTATTCACATTTTTTCACGATCACTGTCTTGCTAAAGAAGCTGAGGTTAAAGGTGATGGACTGGCTAAGTATGTCTCCAGACCTAAACCCTATTTAGCATCTGTGGGGCATCCTCAAACGGAAGGTGGAGGAGCTCAAGGTCTCTAACATCCACCAGCTCCATGATGTCACCATGGAGGAGTGGAAGAGGACTCCAGTGGCAATCTGTGAAGCTCTGGTGAACTCCATGCCCAAGAGAGTTAAGGTAGTGCTGAAAAATAATGGTGGCTACACAAAATATTGACACTTTGGGCCCAGTTTGGACATTTTCACTCTTGTTGCCAGCGGTTTAGACATTAATGGCTGTGTGTTGAGTTATCTTGAGGGGACAGCAAATTTACAGTTATACAAGCTGTACACTCACTACTTTACATTGTAGCAAAGTGTAATGTTTTTAGTGTTGTCATATGAAAAGATATAATAAAATATTTACACAAAAAGTGAGGGGTGTACTCACTTTTGTGAGATACTGTATATATATAAATATATATATATATATATATATATATATATATATATATATATATATATATATATATACACATACATATATCAGAAATGTTCTTTCTAAAACTGAGCTCCAAATTTTTCCTCCAGCCCATGCCCCCAACCCCCCCCCCCCCCCCCCAAGGAATGTGAAGACCTGAGGAATGTGTGCCTGCATGATTCAGTAAAGTTGCAATAACCAAGGTTCTTAGGTAACTGTTTTTAATGCAATTTGCTTAGTCATATGAAATTGCTGTCACAAACTACCAGCTGATCAGCTCTCCCACAAGTCTAGCAAACACTTATATTCTGAGAAGAAATAGAAAATATAAAATCTAAGATATGAACGAACATGAACTGAAGGATTCATCAGATTAGCTGTTTGCTATGTCGTAGAATCAAACTATAATCAGTGATAAGCAAAAGGTAATTCGGAAGCCACTGACCTTAGGTATCTCAATCTGAAGAGATGTTCAGTCAGCTGCATTTTATGTATCCTCTGCCAGAAAAGATAATTACATTTTGTGTGTAAATACCTTGATGCTGGAGTAGTACAATTACTCAGGGCGCGTAATGTGAAATATGAACTGAGACACAGTTCAAATAAAACCAGAATGTAACCTTACCTAATAATATTCATTTTGAAAAAAATCAGTTCACATGGCATAAAATCAAAGGTTTACATGGCTACTCTTTTATTCATCAATTTATTTTTGTATTGAGCCCAGAGACATGGAAATTAACACGGACTCACACATACATCTTCTTAGCCACCAAAGAAACAGAGAACCCAAGTGGGTGCCCCCTCTTTTTTCTCTTGTCAAAAGAAGTTTATTGAGTATACAATGTTATAAAGATACATAAAGTAAGTTTACAAGGATCTATAAAGTAAGCTCATTGTTTTACAGTAGGGTTTATATAGGTAAATATCATGAAATTTCAAATATTAAACATTGGGTTCACGTAAACCTAAATTAAAGATATATATCATTTCCTTAGTTACTTTTGTAGGTATTTAAATGATTTATACCTACTATACATATTGTTTACAAGTAGAGTGTATATAGGTCAAATAAATTCTGATAATGAGCTTTAATTGTAAGGTGGAGAAAAGGAAAGAGAAAGAAGAAAAAGGGTTGAAAGGTAGAGGTATGGTCCACAAGGTTGTCCCGCTCGTCAGTTTATTATTCTTTTTAGTTCTCTTTGAAGCCTTAGAATGGGTGTCTCTGTAAGTCATTTAATCTGTTACCATGGCAACAGGACAGCGTCATTGAAGTTTGACAGGAACTGTTGTTTTATCCAAGGATGCCAAAGTTTTTCAAATTTTGGAATTTGATTTTGATCGATGGCTACCATCTTAGCATGGGACATTGTATTATTCATTCTGTGAATTGTTTCTGCTAGTACCAATGTAGGAGATTTCCATGCCTTGGCCACTGTTTGTTTTGCAGCCGTTATTAGTTGGATCATAAGTTTGAATTGAGAGAGTGTTAACCATTCCGGTTTTAGATTAAGTAAAGTTAAATATGGATCTGGTTGTATTATTTTTTTAAATATTTTAGATGCAATCACGAAGACTTCCTTCCAGAAGGTTTGGATTACTGGGCACGTCCACCATATGTGTAAATATGTGCCTATTTCTGGGCATCCTCGAAAACAAAGAGCTGAGGTATTAGGTGAATATTTTGCCACTCTAGCGGGTACAAGGTACCAGCGAGTTAGGACTTTATAATTTGTCTCCAGTGCTAAGATGTTGGGTGAAGATGACTTAGATGTGAGCCATATGTTAGACCAGTCCGTGTCTTCTAAAGTTCGTCCCAGGTCCTCCTCCCACCTCTGAACGTAAGAGGGTCTATTAAGATTTGCTACTCCATATAATTGATTATAAAGTGATGAAATTGTACCTTTAGCAAATGGATCTTTTGTACAGATTGACTCAAAAATGGATAATTGGGATAATGGTGTATCCCCCTTTAGGAATGGTGTATAGAAATTTTTGATTTGGAGATATCTAAATATCTCAGAGTTTGGTAGATCATATTTTTCTCTAAGCGATGGGAATGAAAGGAATGATTTAGATGCTATGAAGTCATTTAGTGTCTGAATGCCTGATGTTGTCCAAGCTTTAAAAGAATTTGGGTAGATCCATGCCGGATAAAAGGCCGGATTTCTGATAAAAGAAAGGAGAGGATTGTGTGGAGATTGTAACTGATATTTGGTTTTTAGTTTATCCCAGAGAGATAAGAAGTGTTTAGTTATGGGATTATGAATTTTAAAGCGGTCTTTAGGATCAAGCCATAATAAATTTGATATTAATAGAGGGTCATTTTCTGAAGCCTCTATAAATACCCATAATGGGATTTCCTGTTTTGCATGGTATTTGGACAGACTGGCCAAATGTGCTGCTCTGTAGTAGTTAGTAAAATTAGGGTATCCCAGGCCTCCTTTATTTTTGGGAAGATGTAGTGTGTGTATAGGTATACGTGGTTTAGAAGAGCCCCATATAAACGAAGTTGCTCTTTTTTGTACTATTCTCAAAAAATAGGAAGGAATTGGAATAGGGAGGACTCTGAATAGATAAAGCAATTTGGGTAGAATAGTCATTTTGATTGCATTAATCTTCCCTATCCAGGATAAAGGAAGTTGCGACCATTGTTTTATTAGATTTGTGATCTGTCTTAATACAGGAGGATAATTGGTTGAGAATAAGTCAGAATGAGATGCTGTTAAATGAATTCCAAGATATGGGATTGATTTTTCTGCCCATGTGAATGGGAGTGCAGCCCTAGCCGGGATCAATTCCATGTTTGTGAGTGAAATATTAAGCACTAGGCATTTCTTAGGATTAATCATAAGGCCGGATAGGGCTGCAAACCCATCAAGAGCTGGTATTAAGTTAGGACCAGAGACCTGTGGTGATGATAGAAAAAGTAATATATCGTCTGCAAATATACATAATTTGTGTGTAATACCTCCTACTTCAATGCCAGTTATAGTTTGGTTTGTTCTGATGTATTGGGCCATGGGTTCGAGTATAAGGGCAAATAATAAGGGAGATAATGGGCAACCCTGTCGGGTACCTCTTTCGATATTAAAGGCTTCAGATTTGTATCCAGCATATTTTATATAGGCTTTGGGTTTATTATATAATGCTTTGATCCATGTTAAAAAGTGGGGTCCAAAACCCCATTTTTGTAATGAATATTGCATATATTGCCAGGATACTGTGTCAAATGCCCTCTTAATATCGAGAGATAGAAAACATAAAGGGATTTTCCGTTTTTTAGCAATATGTGCCAATAACACTGCCCTGCGTATATTATCGCCTGCCTGTCTATTTGGCATGAAGCCTACTTGATCTCTATGTATTAATTTTCCTATAATGCTATTGAGGCGTTTTGCTATTATTTTTGCTAATAATTTAATATCGAGGTTTAACAGAGAGATAGGCCGATAATTCACACAGGAAGTATCATCAGAAAGGGGTTTTGGGATCATACAAACAATTGCCATTAGTGTTTCTTGCCGAAAAGAATGTCCATCTAGAAGTTTGTTAAAAGTTTCAGTGAGAATGGGAGAGAGTATTTCTGAGAATGTTTTATAGTATAAAGCCGAGTAGCCGTCTGGGCCTGGTCTTTTGTTAAGTTTTAGGTCTTTTATGGCGTTAGCAACTTCATCTATAGTTATAGGCTCATCCAAACTGCTTTTTTGATTCTGAGATAACTCAGGTAAGGTTATTTTTGAGAAGAAGGATTCAGCCTCTGTAGGATTAAATTCATTGTTTGTCTTGTATAAAGTTGCGAGATGTGAGTGAAATTTATGGACTATTTTAACTGGATTACAAGTGTAAACATTTTTTGATAATTTCAAACGTATTGGTTTGAAAGATTTGTTTGTTGAATTTAATGCCCGAGCCAAATATGTACCTGGTTTGTTTGTATTCATGTAGAAATTGTGTTTGGAGCGTTTGAGGGATTTATCAACTGACTCAGTGAGAAATAGATCGTATTCCAATCTAGATTTTTCAAGATGAGATTTTGTACTCTGAGATGGATTATCTTGAAATGATATGTAGGCTGCATTAAAATTGAGTTCTAGTTTTTTTGCTAGATTTTTGCGTTCCCGTTTAAATAGTGCCATTTGTCTTTGTATTGTACCACGCAAGACAGGCTTATGAGCTTCCCACAGTGTTATTGGGGAGATGTCTGTTGTATTATTAATTGATATGTATTCCTTTAAAGCTTGTTCAATGGCCATCTGATGTAGTGGGTGTTTGAGCATTATGTCCGGTAAGTACCACGTTGGGTCATGCGCTTTTGGTATGGCTGAGGCTATAGTAGTGTATACTGCATTATGGTCAGACCACGGAATCGGAATTATATCTGATGCAATAATTTCTGGTATCATTCCTATTGTTAGAAAAATATGATCTATTCTGGTGAAGGTTTGATGAGGGTGCGAGAAATAAGTGAATTTCTTTTTCATTGGGTTACTTTCTCTCCATGAATCTACCAGATTGTATTTGGAAAGAAGTTGAGAAAAAGGTAATCTAGAGGTTATTTTGGATGGTGTAAAAGGTGATTTATCTAGAAATGGGAGGAGGACCTGGTTCGAATCCCCACACATTATCACTGTTCCTATTTTGTGTGTATTAATCACTTGTAATATATGTGAGAGGAATGGTGTAGGTTGTTTGTTAGGAGCGTAGTAGGAAATCACCGTGATTGCTGTATCCATTATATAACCCATGAGTATCAGGTATCTACCTTCTGGGTCTTTAATTTCTGATGATAATGTGAATGGTGTGGATCGGTGAAATGCAATTAGAGTTCCCCTTTGCTTGGTACAGGCAGAAGCCGTGTAAATTTGTTGATAAAAAGGAGAAATATATTTTGGAGTAGAATCTTTGGTGAAGTGTGTTTCTTGGAGGCATACTATGTGAGCCTTCTTGTTATGGAAAGTACGGAAGGCTTTGGTCCTTTTTTGAGGGACATTTATTCCCTGAACATTCAGGGAAAGTATATTCAGTGGTGCCATGGCAATAGATCAAATAGTTTTGACTTACTTTTTGTTATGCAGAGCTGACTGCGCAGATCAACCTGTGTGGACTGAAGAGATGAATAGATAGAAAAGAAACCAGTGAATTCTGGAGTAAAGAGTAAACAAAAAACATATGAGATTAGATGATACATTGTATAAATTATTTTTTGCAAGTAATCACAATTTACCCGTGAAAGAGAATAAATATCTCTCTCAGGGGAATAAGTGCCTTCGTCACACTCCCACATAATATGGTTGGGAGAATGAGGAGGGCTAATGGGGGTACACGGATCTTCCGCTTACAGGAGAGAAGTGCTATGTCAAAAGACATCAAAATGATGTTTCATTAATTGGAGTGCAGAATATAGTTTTTGTTGAAATTATTTATTCCAGGGTGGTTGTATATGGTTAGTCTTGCCCTAGGCTAAATAATTCAGTTAGAAAGGTACTGTTAATAACATTGGTATTGATGAAGATAGTTTGAATTATTTTGGGATTTTAACCCTTTTAGAGTAAACAATTACATATTTTATTCATATGTAACTGTTTAGATATGTTAACTCATAAAATTGAGGTTGTATTGCTTCAGATTAGAATAAACAAAAACATAATTCTAGGAACTAGTTAGGTAATAATATATTTGTTTTAAGAAAAGAAAGAAAAAGCTTCCATTACTTCTGGATTATTGAACATATTTGTCCTAAAAAGTAATAAATCTATTGTTATTACCTGATAATATATAACTGAACAAGAATTTCCTTTTTTCACTTATATATTCTAAGGCCATATGAATCAGAAGTAATAAGAAATATAACTGGAATGTAACATGATCCCACACAGTGTGTGACTATCAGAATGTAGTTACACTCAGTTATAAATATAGTTTTTTTTTTTTTTATAGAGAACCATCTCTTAGTATAATAAATGAAGAGATATCAGGAATTAGGATGTCAGTCCATTGAATCTTCTTGGTCCATGGATGATGTGGCATAACGGCCTCTTTTGTGAGAATGATGATTCCCATTTTGTTCTGAAATTTTCTGGGTGCTGCCTGAAGGTAAAGATGACGCCATTCTTCTGCGTGTGGGAGTGTTGCTGCTTGTGGGTTCTGTCAGATTTAATTTTAAAAGGGTTTGTTGTAGTTCATCTGCTGATCTGCTTCTGTAAATTGTACCTTGGTAGTTAAATCTGACTGAAAAGGGGAAGCCCCATTGATACATAATGTTTTGGCGTTGCAGTTCCATTAGTTGGGGTTTCATGGATCGTCTTTTAGTAATAGTAAGTTGGGATAGGTCAGCAAAAATTTGATAATTGTGTCCTTGAAAATTAAGTTCCTTTTTTTCTCTTGCAGCAATTAGTATTTGTTCTTTCGTTCTGTAATAATGAAATTTTGTGATTATATCACGTGGGGGTCCATCTTTCTTTTTGGCTGTGAGGGCTCTGTGTACTCTGTCCAGTTCTAAACGTTCAATAGGGATATCTGGCTTTAGTTCTTGTAATAGAGCAGTAATAGTAGATTGCAGGTCTGTCACAGTTTCAGGTATTCCCCTTATGCGCAAGTTTGAACGTCTGGCTCTATTTTCGTAATCTTCGAGCTTAGTTTGAAGTATTAAATTCTCTTTTTTTAATTGTTCCAATTCTGTTATATTTTCTTGGGTTGTAATTTCAATTTCATCCATTTTTATTTCTAAGGCTGCGGTGCGGTTTCCCAGCTCTCTTATTTCTTTGGTTAGGCTTTTTGTTATTTGGTCTGAGGTTTGTTTTAAAGCCTTATGAAGCATCTTTTCAAATTGTAATAATATTACTGGGGATACTGAGGAGGCTTGTGGAGAAGTTTGTGAGAGGATTTGTTCTGTATCTGACTCAAATGGAGAGTCTTGCTGTGACATTTTCTGTCTGTGAGAGCGCCCTGATGCTGTATCTTGTGAGGTGACTGGAGCTGCTTCAGCTGCAGTGAGTGCCTGTGTGCTCTTTGTGAGGTGATTTTTATTTCTGCCACGGTTTCCTCCCAGTACCATATTTCCTGCCCAAACTTTCACAGTTTGTTCCCTGGGGCAAAAAGGTTCAAATGGATACCTTTTGAGCCTGCAGGCTCCGCTTTGTCCTTCTCTTCTCTCCTCAGCGGTGTGGAGCTCTAACACTGCATGTCTGCTCCGCTAGGCTCCGCCTCCTGCCCCCCGCCCCCTCTTTTTTGACCTGCTAGTGATCTCTGTGAGATCAATGTAAAATACTTACCCCACAGTAGTTTTCTTAGGCTTTTTTAAGTTAAATGTGGTCATCTATAAAGTTGCTCACATTTATTGGAATTGCTTACATTTATAGAAGTTAATGAGGTGGAATTAAAATTAAATCTGAATTATAATTGAACAAGTAATTCTCCATTGAAATTCACATAAGTAAATTTTTTACATGTCAAATTATTATATTTAGTTTTTTTTATCAAAGGCTTATGAGCTAGACCAGTGGTTCTCAACCTCAGTCCTCAAGTACCCCCAACAGGCCATGTTTTGGGAATTTCTCTTAGATAAAATAACTGTCCAAAATACCAAGCCATTGACTCTGATTTAAAGCACCTGTACAAGATAAAGGAAAGCCTGAAAAAGTGGCCTGTTGGGGGTACTTGAGGACTGAGGTTGAGAATCACTGACCTAGACATCCATATCTGCCAGAACAACCAGATCCTGGACCATTATATATGCTAGACTGCAGCCAAACTATACAGACTGGTCTAGTACCCAATCTATTCTGTTAGAGACAGCACAGCAGCAGATTCAAGTTGAGATAAACTCTGCTGTATCCTTTTATAGGCCTTTTCAAGAAAGCAACTAAATGCTATCCTCCTCTAGGCTGAGTGTTGCTCAGTAGGGAATAAGCAGAGACTGGTATCACATCAGATTCAGGTGATAGTGCTAGTTCTCTGTAAATAATAATTTCATAATGTTTAAATGAAGGCATATCTGGAAAGTTCTTTTATATACAGTATATACAAGCCAGGACTTCAACTTTAAGAACACAACTATTACCTTAAAAGCCCACATTCAGCACCCGAAATGAGGACATTCTCTTTAACAGAGACACAAACAGCAATGCAAAGACCTTTTATAGCACATATGAGAATTGTTTGAACCTCTGTCAGGTGTGTTACAGTGTAAGAGGTTGTCACCAAAAGAGAAAGTGAAGATAAATATCACAAATGGGAACAATCATAAGCAATGAAAGGGAGTTTCTAGCCCATCCACAATTTTTGCAACACCAAAACAATGGTTAAAAACATATTTTATTTGCAAGTATCATGTTACACATTCATTGTCTGTTTAATTGCCTTTATAATTTTGTCCCTACCTTACTCTGTAGCTAGGGGATGCTCTATGTAGTTAGTCCCACCCTTCTTCTTCATGCTGTAGCCCCCATTCACCACATGCACTGTATTCTGCTGGAGCTAGACACACTATTATTTTTGATCTATCTGATGTTCATCTGTTATTATCTGCACAAGTTTGGGGCTAAAGCTTTCTAGGATCTGCAAGATGTTATTTGGATCGAGTCAGTGCCTGCAAAGCTACTGAGACTGTAAATGAGGCTATCTCACCACAACTGATCATTTATAGAGATCACACTTTAAAGTGTTTGTTACCCCAACGCTTCATATCCTCATATGTGCCTACTGTACCATGTACTTGTGTGATAAAGTATCCTGTTCTCTTTGTATTGCTTCCTTTATGTGTAATCTCTGGTGATCCTGCCAGTGCCTTTGCTTGCCCATTAAACTTATTAAACTTTTGGTGCTATTCTCCAATGATCAGACTTGTCCTGACACACCCCTGCTGCACAACTATTCACCATAAAACTCAGTGTGCTGCTGATTCTCCTCCCCACCAGCTCTTATGCAGCTGAGAACAGAGGGAATGTGATCACTTTATAATTTTTTTTATAGCTCTGTTTTGCTTTTCATTTCTATTTTAAACTGAATGACAGCTGTGTGTCTTCATTCACTCCCTCCTATGTACATGGACAAGGGGCATTCAAGTTAAACTGGGAATTTTAATTTTTCAGGTATAAAAAAGGGATGCTAGAATTACGGTACTGGACGCAGTAGTAAGTGGCAAGTGTGTCCTATTACTCATGGATGGCGAACATGTGGCAGGCCAGTCCAGAGTTCATTAATTAAGATGGTTGAGGACATTGTTAGTGCATGCAAGGTGTAAAGCTCACAGATATCTACAGAAGACTTCGAGCACAGCAGGGGATGTGAGCTGCAGTAAGACATTTGCATGGTGTAAACGTTTCAAAGATGGCCATACATCCATCAGTGACGATCCCAGCTGTGGTGATTCCCAACCCACAGTAGTCATTCCTGTGAACATTCAGCATGTGGAACCCCTGATCCTAGATAATTGACGCATAGCCTGTCGTCAAATTGCACAAACAATGGCATCTGCTAGTAAAGTGATGGCAAATGTTTTCTGGGACAAATGTGACGTTATTTATGTGTATTTTCTACCCTGTGGTGACATTATCAACAGTGAAAATTACTTTCATGCTCTTAGTGATGTGCATATGTGTCTGCAGAAAAACAGCCTGGTTTGATCACTAAGGGCCTCCTGTTTCTCTAGAACAACATACAAGCTCATATTGCTCACTGCACTATGTGCACATTACAGCAACTCGGCTAGGAGGTATTGCCACCCTTCACACCCCAGATCCCGTTGCTGGTTTGACTTGAATGCCCCTTGTATAAAGGTGGCCATACAATATACCATCTGATTATACAATCTCAGTACAATTTCCTTTAGCTATTCCAAAGTTATTGAATAGGAGACACACTTATCTACCCATTCAGTCTGTATCCAACCAGGCAGGCTCTTGCACTTCATTAGGGGTGTCCCACCCATGGTCCACAGGTCATATGCGGCCCCAGCGTAACATGAAATCAGTGGGTCTGAACATAGTGCATTGCGTTGCGTCAAAAGGTGGGCATGGTTTAAAGTGCACTAAATATTGGGCGTGGCTTAAAGGGGGTATAGTCAGAGATGACTTACAGTGCAGAATGTGGTAATGATAAATAGGGAATGTACAGTGCGAAGTGTCCAGCGGTGGTAAGTATGTGCTGGAGAAGAGTGCAGAGTGTATGGCGGTGGATAGTATGTGCAGCAGAGGAGTGTAGAGCTTATGGGGAAGTAGGTAGCATGTACAGAAGAGAAGTATGGAGTGAATGGCAGCGGATAGTATGTGCAGGAAAGGAGTGCATATGTGCAGAAAAGGAGTGCAGGGGGTATGGAAGTGGGTACTATGTGCAAGTGAGTAGTATGTGCAGGTGAGGAGTGCAGAATATACAGCGGTGGGTAGTATGTGCAGGGATGGCTCATCTATAGACGAAGGGTGGGTCAAAGCACAGTGCCCCGCCCAGGGCCTGTGTTCAGTGAAAACCCCGCACCAATGGATAATACTCCACTGTGCCCCAGAGAGTTTAGCATGAGGCCAAGGTCCACCTGGAGAGACACTTAGGATGCCAA
The DNA here is from genome assembly GCF_042186555.1 of Aquarana catesbeiana. Lineage (NCBI taxonomy): Eukaryota > Metazoa > Chordata > Amphibia > Anura > Ranidae > Aquarana > Aquarana catesbeiana. The sequence goes on from NC_133327.1 coordinate 205,162,452, forward strand.
GCAGACCTTACAGCTGTGACAGCCTGCATTGACAAGCCAGGCAAATGCACAACTGGAGGGATGCCATGCAAACATAGTTGATGGGTGCAGGGTGTATGTGCGTATTATGTCAGCTGGTGAACTGCTTCCTATGTCTCACTGATATTTACTAGAGGTGCCCTTCACTGGTTTCATGATTCGATTCAAATACGATTATCCTGTCAATGATTTGATTCAGCAAGGCATCACAATGCATTACGATTACTGCCTGTGGTTTTCATCAAAAAATTCACACAATCAGAATAACTCAATTTTTTATTGTATCTGCTTTAAAAAAAAGGACACTCCCTGCATGCAGCAAAGTCTGAATACAACAGACAGCAACAGTGTTTATTTAGAATAGAGTAAATACTAACTAGCCCAGCCCCCTTTACATTCCACAACCCCTCTGCACATTAAACAGCCCCTTTACATTCCACAGCCCCCCTGAGAGATTATTTTTTTGGACTTGCCCAAAGACTATTCTTGGTTGTTAATTCTGAACAATACATGATTCTTGAAAGAGCTGATCACATTGACCCGCGGAGACGAACTGTCTGGTCACCAGGGCTGCCTTAAGTGTTGTGTTAATTAACATGTTAATTATATTATTGTCTTTTAAATTTTTGCTAGACTTTCCCCGCAAACTGAACTATAAAACTCTCCCGGACAGCCCCAAGCTGACCCGTGGTGGATCTAGTTGGGTCTGCCGGACTATGGGATGGGGGGGTCACTTTTGCGGATACTGGCTGCAAGGACCTTTTTCTGTCCACATTTACCCTGTTATTTGGTATTGCTATATTACTGTATTTATTGGCGTATAACACTCACTTTTTCACCATGAAAATCGGGTGCAAATAGCATGTGCGTGTTATACGCCAATACTTCAATTTTAGCTGCCTCGGAGGGGACAGGGAGGGGGGCGTGACGAGAGCCGTCAGAATCCATACAGTTTGAATCTCCTGTTTACTTGCCTCTGTAATAGGAAGTCCCATCTCCTGGGCCACCATTGGACCACTGTTCTGTCTATCATAGGAGATTCTCACTGTATCTGTGTGTAATCTGTCGGCGCTCGTTCCGCCCCCCTCCCTGTCCCCTCTAGGCTGCAGATGGGCATCGATCAGGCTGCACTGATGGCAATGGCGAGCCTGCTGCATTGATGGCAATGGTGAGGCTGCAGTGATGTGGACTAATGAGGCTGCACTGATGGCACTTGTGAGGCTGCAGATGGACATTGATCAGGCTGCATTGATGGCAATAGTGAGGCTGCAGATGGGTACTGACCCTTATTTTGCTTCAAAGTTCCTTATTTAAAATTTAAGTTTTTTTCCTGAAACTTCCCTCTTAAAATGAATGTGCGTGTTATACGCCTGTGCGTGTTATACGCCGATAAATACGGTAATCTTTTTCTTTTGTTACATTTTTGAGAGACTATTTTTTTGGACTTGCCTAAAGACTATTCTTGGTTGTTAATTCTGAACAATACATGATTCTTGAAAGAGCTGACCTGCAGAGATGAACTGTCTGGTCACCAGGGCTGCCTTAAGTGTTGTGTTAATTAACATGTTAATTATATTATTGTCTTTTAAGTTTTTGCTGGAGGGGGGAGTATCAGTCAGCCCTACCTCGTTATCTAACCCCTTGTGTTAAATGTGTATAAAAAGGCTGTATTCTGTCCAATAAAGCATTCAAGATTCTACAAGCTATTTTCGGCTAGACTTGTATTCAATGCAGCTATAATAATATATCTCTCTAATGGTCATACTGGAGGAAGCGGTGTTACTGACGGAAGCACTCAGTGGATTGTGGGATAGGATCCATCACAATTGGTGGCAAGCTGCAGGATGCTTCCTCTTGCCTAGGCACACCCAAATCACCACCGAGACCCCCTGCTCCTAACAGCAGATGGAACATCACTACGCCAGACTCAAGAGCAGCACCTTGAAAGATCTCCTGGAAGCCCGTGGAAAAGTCTCCAGCAACAAATCAAAAGCGACTCTCATCACTGAACTAATGGAGATTGACTAGGCCAGCAACCCACCAGCAGATACCTCAGAGGCGACAGAGTTCCAGCATGACGTCCAGTGGCGACTGGCCTTGTATGGTACTCACCCCCGGCAGGAGGTTATCAGTCAAGTGTTACGAGAGGTGTCCCAGCTGCGAATGGCTGAACTCCAGAGGGACCAAGGAGCATCAGTTATGTTCAACCGGGAAGCTCCAGCGGCCCGCAAAAAGCTACCCTATGCTGCCTTCTGCATGTTTCAAGATGGTGAAGATGAGATGGATGTTTACCTGCAAATGTTTGAGCGGCAATGCGGTCTCCAAGGTGTCAATAAAGCAGATTGGGTCACGCTCCTGGTCAGTCGGCTCACAGGAAGGACTGCAGAGGCGTACAATAATGTCCCTGGTGAGATCAGCCAGGACTATGACCGGGTAAAAGAAAGACTATTGGCTCACTTTGGCATTACTCCAAAGGAACACCGTTTGAGGTTTTGCAACCTCCGCCGAAAGGAGAGAGAGCCTTACACAGAATGGGCTCATCAAATGACCCGAGCAGCGGAGAGTTGGATGACCGGGTGCCAAGCTGTTACCATGGCAGATGCGCTCCAGCTAATCCTCCTGGAACAATTCTATGATCATACCCCACATGAAGTTAGAGACTGGGTAGAGGATCGGTGGCCAGTCACAGTAGATGAAGCTGCCACCCTAGCTGACCAATACGTGGATTCAAGGCGGACTGCACAACCAGAGCCTAAGACCCCAGCTCGGCCTGTCCCCAACATTCCATGGAGCATTGCCCCTCCACACCAGCCGTCGATCCCCGGCCCCACTCAGCTACCATCTTCACGAGGAAAAGGGGACCTCTGCTACAGATGCAACCAAGCAGGGCATGTTATGAGGTATTTTCCGCAGAATGTTTCTCAGGACGCGCGGAACAACAGGCCCCTTGGACCTGCCCGGGCTGCTGCACACTGTCTGGAGAGAGATGATGTGACTTACCCAAGTGAGGAGAATATTGGAATTCTACATGAGGCAGACCCTGTGCAAGCTGCCACTACAGATAATCGTTTGCACCATCGACAAGCCGTGTGGATTAATGGTTGGGCTGCCCAGGGACTGCGGGACACGGGAGCTACTATTACCCTGATACAGTCCCAAATGATAAACCCGGCAGAGAAGACGGGACAGTTTGTGGCTGTGCGGGTGGCCGGGGGAAATATTATGCGGGTCCCCACTGCCAGGGTTCGCCTTGATTGGGGTTCGGGGGCCAAAGAAGTGGAAGTGGGAATAATGCAAAACTTACCTGCAGAGGTTTTGTTGGGCAACGATTTGGGACGTTTAAATTCAGCCTTCTCCCTGGATGTATCCCCGGAAGCCTATCCTGTTACCACCCGCCAGCAAGCCCGGATGGAGGTGCGCTTCCTCAAGGACAGGACCCAGGTAAGACCTGTCACCCCTGACCTAGACTGTACTACCCCAGCTATTCCTACCCCGACTTGGGCTTCTCCCCTAGACTTTGCTCAGGCAACCCTTAGTGACCCTTCCTTAGCTAGCTATAGGGAAAGGGCAGGATTGGACCCTGGGGGGTTGGACAGGGATCGGATAGAGTGGGTCCGGGGATTACTCTATCGGGTTACTGAGGGAAAGACAGCTTCCCGTCCACCCAAGCGGCAGCTGGTTGTGCCGCAGAAATATTGGCATGACCTGCTGCACATTGGGCATGACATACCCTTAGCCAGACACCTGGGGATGTCCCGGACCCTCCACCATTTGACTCAGTCATTTTTTTGGCCAGGGATTACAGGGGATGTCCGACAGTATTGCCGGACCTGTGACACATGCCAGCGGGTGGGTAAGCATGGGGGCCCGCTGAAAGCTCCCCTACACCCTTTACCGATCATTGATGAACCCTTTAGCCGTGTTGCTGTAGACCTGGTTGGACCATTGCCCCGACCTAGTCCTTCTGGGAAGAGATATATCCTTACTGTGGTGGATTATGCCGCCCGGTACTCGGAGGCCATTCCCCTGGCAAATATCCATGCAGAAACTGTGGCTGATGCTTTGCTCTGGATCTTTGCCAGGGTGGGTTTCCCTCGGGAAATCATCTCTGACCAGGGGACCCAGTTCACTGCTGAGCTCACTCAGCAGTTATGGAGGCTCTGTGGGATAAAGCCCCTACAGAGCTCTCCCGATCACCCCCAGACCAATGGACTGTGTGAGAGGTTCAATGGAACACTGAAACAGCTGCTTAGGACATTTGCAACCTCTCACAGGGATTGGGAGAGATATCTGCCACACCTTCTTTTTGCTTATCGGGAGGTGCCGCAGGAATCTACCGGGTTCTCCCCATTTGAGTTACTGTATGGGAGGCGGGTGAGGGGGCCCCTAGATCTAGTCAGAGCCCACTGGGAAGGGGGAATTGATTTCCAAGGATCCTCTATCGTAGCATATGTTCTTGAATTTAGGGACAGACTAAAGGAGCTCACGGACACTGTCCAGTAGAACCTTCGGGCTGCCCAAAGGCGGCAGAAACGATGGTACGATCGTACTGCTCGGAACCGCACTCTGGAGGTTGGGCAGAAGGTTCTTGCCCTCAGGCCAACCAAGCAGGACAAGTTACAGGCCACTTGGCAGGGACCTTACCGGGTTGTGGCAAAGTTCTGTGACACAACCTACCTAGTGGCTAAATGTTCGGATGAAAGAGTCCGATGGACCTTTCATGTGAACATGTTGAAAGCATACTGGGAAAGATCAGGAGAGGTAGCTGCTATATGTGCTACAGCTGTGGAAGATTCTGAGAATCTTCCCCTGCTGGTGCTGCCGGAGCTAAATAGAATTACTGCAAGGATAGAGACGATAAAGCTTGACGACCAGCTAGGGCCGACGCAGAGAGAACAAGCTAGACAGGTCCTTAGTCAGAGAAGGGAAATGTTCTCCACAGTCCCTGGGTACACTACTATGGCAGTGCACTGTGTGGAGACCCCGGGACCACTGCCACTAAGACAGGTGGCTTACCGGATACCTGACGCAGTGAGAGAGGAGATTCATCATGATATTAAGGAGATGCTTGAGTTGGGAGTCATCGAGCAATCCAGCAGCCCCTGGGCTTCCCCGGTGGTCCTTGTACCGAAGCGGGTCCTTGTACCAAAGCACCACCACTGATGCTTACCCTATGCCCCGGGTTGATGATCTGTTAGATCGCATTGCTCGGGGAAAATTCCTGACAACTCTTGACCTATGCAAAGGGTACTGGCAAATTCCTCTGGATGCGGAATCTATTCCGAAATTGGCGTTCATTACCCCATTTGGCTTATACCAGTCTAAAGTAATGCCATTTGGGATGAAGAATGCACCGGCGACTTTCTAGAGGATGGTAGACCAACTCCTTGATGGCCTCCAGGACTATGCTTGTGAATATCTGGACGACATTGTGATCTACAGTGATACCCGGGAGGACCATCTGGCTCACCTGGGTGTCGTGTTAGACTGCATCAAGGCTGCAGGACTTACCCTTAAGCCAGAGAAATGCAGCATAGGGATGCCCAAGATACAGTACCTTGGACATCGAGTAGGCAGTGGACAGCAACGACCCGAGCCTGCTAAGATTGAGGCAGTTGCCAAGTGGCCGACCCCCCGTACTAAAACCCAGGTCCTGGCATTCCTCGGCACAGCTGGGTACTATAGGAAATTTGTCCCACAATATAGTTCAATCGCTAAGCCCCTGACAGACCTGACTAAGAAGCACCTTCCCCGACAGGTACTGTGGTCCCCCGAGTGTGAACACTGCCTTCCAACGATTAAAGAATGCACTAACTTCAGCTCCTGTTCTAGCTGCCCCTGACCCAACCAAACATTTTTGTGTCAACACAGATGCCTCTACATTTGGGCTGGGGGCAGTACTGAGCCACTGACCTGATGGCAGTGAGCACCCAGTAGCCTACATCAGTCGGAAGCTGCTACCCAGTTATGCAGCCGTGGAGAAGGAGTGTTTGGCGCTGGTGTGGGCTCTCAAGAAATTCCAACCTTATCTCTACGGACGATCTTTTATGGTGCTCACCGATCACAATCCATTAATCTGGCTTAATGGGGTCTCCGGGGATAATGGACGTTTGTTATGATGGAGCTTGGCACTGCAGCCTTACAATTTTACCATACAGTATCGGCCAGGAAAGCAGAATGGGAACGCTGATGGACTTTCCCCGCAAACTGAACTATAAAACTCTCCCGGACAGCCCCAAGCTGACTCGTGGTGGATCTAGTTGGGTCTGCCGGACTATGGGATGGGGGGGTCACTTTTGCGGATACTGGCTGCAAGGACCTTTTTCTGTCCACATTTACCCTGTTATTTGGTATTGCTATATTAATCTTTTTCTTTTGTTATATTTTTGAGAGACTATTTTTTTGGACTTGCCTAAAGACTATTCTTGGTTGTTAATTCTGAACAATACATGATTCTTGAAAGAGCTGACCTGCAGAGATGAACTGTCTGGTCACCAGGGCTGCTTTAAGTGTTGTGTTAATTAACATGTTAATTATATTATTGTCTTTTAAGTTTTTGCTGGGGGGGGAGTATCCATGAGTCAGCCCTACCTCATTATCTAACCCCTTGTGTTAAATGTGTATAAAAAGGCTGTGTTCTGTCCAATAAATAAAGCATTCAAGATTCTACAAGCTATTTTTGGCTAGACTTGTATTCAATGCAGCTATAATAATATATCTCTCTGATGGTCAGACTGGAGGAAGCGGTGTTACTGATGGAAGCATTCAGTAGAGTGTGGGATAGGATCCGTCACAGAGGGAATTCATGAAACAGAGGGACTGACAGTGATTTGTTTTAACTTTAGAGAGTGCGCTGGCAGGGCTGTCCCGGGAGAGGCAGGGGGAGCCAGGATGACATCATCCATGCAATCGATAAGGCCGTTCTCCGAACTGATGCTGAGTTATTTAAAGGTGCATTGAGATGCATTGATTCTATGATTATTTTCAACACCCCTAGTATTTGCCTTGTTCTAAAAATTAAAGAAAGCTTTAATTTTTCTGCAACAGAGGTACATTAATGGTATATTGGTACACGGGGAGCTGAGATTTAGAAAAAAATGAACTTAGCCTTTAAGCCATTTGCACCTAGGAAGATCTTTAAAGGGTTTGTTAACCCATTTATATAAGACTATGCCAGCCCCTCTATTAGAGGCTGGCATAGCACACAATGTAAGTAGTTTTAAAAAATGAGTGTTATAAATACAGATTTTGAGTTGTTTTCAGGCCAGTCACAAGACTTGTGGCCGCTTTACAGCTCCGATGGATGTCTTCTGCGGGAGGAGCCATGATCTCCCTCTGATGTCAGCTGGGGAGATCACGTGGCTGCTCATCTCCTCTCTGAGACGAGAAGCTCTGTCTAGTAGCTGTAAAGTGGACGCAAGTCACGTGACAGGCCTGAAGACAGCTCAGGTGCTTGTGTAGGCTCATTGAAGTATTTCCAGCTACTGTACTGTGTACCCTGCACAGTCTCACCTACAGTATAGCAACTGTACCATGTCCACGACCAGCACTGTTGCCTCTAGACACAGAGCCTGCTTGCCCTCTTTTATTGGCTTGTGACTGCCTCTCCTTGTTGGCCTTCCAGACATACTATTGGCCTGCAGTGAGCTGCACAAAACTGGGATATATATATCCCATATATAACTGGGATATATATATATATATATATATATATATATATATATATATATATATATATATCCCAGTTTTATATATATATCCGCCACCACACCTCCAAAATGCCACTACTGGTGATTCTGATGTTGGAGGTTGTTCCACCACCATGCCTCCAAAATGCCACTACTGGTTATTCTGACACACCTCTATCCTCCACCCCCTCCTCTTCTTCTTCCTCCATGGCCTCTTCCTGTGCTTTGTCCTCAGGACCAGCGGTGCTCCGTAAGCGTTCAAGGGGCTATGCAAGTACACAGGCCAAAAGATGCCATGTGGTGCTTGAGCTGGTGTGCTTGGGGGACAGGTGCCACACTGGGACAGAGATTCTGTCAACTCTGCAGGGGCAGGTTCAGAGGTGGTTGACGCCACGCCAACTTAAGGCAGGAATGGTGGTTTGCGACAATGGCACCAACCTCCGCTCCACCCTCTGACAGGGACAAATGACCCATGTGCCCTGTTTGGCTCATGTCCTTAACTTGGTGGTGCAGCAGTTCTTGGGCAGGTACCCGGGCTTACAGGGTGTCCTAAGGCAGGCCAGGAAAGTCTGTGTGCATATAATGCCAGTGCTCGGCTGGCAGACCTCCAAAAGGAATTTAACCTGCCCAAGAACTGCCTAATCTGTGACATGTGCACCAGGTGGAACTCAACGCTGCCCATGCTGCAGCGGCTGTACATGCATCAGAGGGCCATCAATGAGTACCTGTGTGACTATGGCACCAGGACAGGGTCAGGGGAGCTTGGTTTTTTCCCCACGCCAGTGGGCCATGATCAGGGATGCATGCACTGTCCTGTCACCATTTGAGGAGGCCATGAGGATGGTGAGCAGTGACAGTGCATGCATCAGTGACACTGTCCCCCTTGTCCACCTGTTGGAGTACACGCTGCGTGGAATAATGGACAGGGCACTTGAGGCAGAACAGAGGCAGGAAGAGGAGTACTTCCTTAGCTCTCAAGGCCCCCTTTATCCAGACAGTCCTAAGCACCCCCTGAAGGAGTTCGATTCCTCTAGCGGGACTTTTTTCACGGGGTTACCTCTAATAAAGTAGAAAGTAGTAAAAGTTTATAGTTTTTGTATAAAAGTATTGTAGTTTATTAATTTAGCATCTAAAAATCATTACACATGACCTAACCATATAGACAATAAAATGGATGCATGTAAATGGGAAAAAGTAATTCTACAAATAAATGACCAAATGCAATGATACAGGTAGTAAAGAACCAATGATCATAGAACCCGACGTTTCGAGGTAAGCAAAAGGGGTTGACCTCTTCTTCAGGGGTAACGACAATTGGTCAAAATGGATATTTCATCTAGAAAATTAACAAAAAGCAGAGCAAACATAAATGGATGAATATCTCAGGCATTCACAGCAGGAGGCAGTAGAGAGCATCTAGTTTACATTATAAAGGTCAATAGACATTAACATATGTTACATCTTTAGTAAGTTCCAGGCATATACATGCAGAGATTTCATACTGACCCCTTAAGATTCATATAAACACTCCCAGGGACATTATCAGCATCCAATGCGAATCAAGAATTTGCCGCCCGTCAAGGCCACACAGGGATCACAGAACCGAGGCTCAAGAAGATAGGGAAGATACCAGGTGAATCACAGGAAAAAGAACCAGGGTGGACTGAGGTTGCTTCACAAAGGATATCCCCAATATAAGAACAGACACAGTCCTCCCCTCACTGCGAAGGCTTGAGACAGCCTGTTTGATGGAGTTAGAGGGTGGGGGGTATAATCCTGCTGCAATGAAAATATTTCAATGAGAGTCTTAAAAAGAGAGCCTAGTATAAATACAATACTATTCTCAGAATTGTAAGGAGTATTGGGGTTAGCAGATTCACCCGAGATTGTCAATATAGAACATATATAACACGTACCTAAAAACTGAGGATAAAAGGAACCAGATCATGGGTCCCAATTTCAGCAGCAGGAAGTATTTGAATAATACCCCAGAATCAAAATGGGCAGGAGTCCAAGGAAATATGCAGGTTCCCTGGTTGGGTGTGAGTACGCATAAGTCTGCAGATTATAAAACACATCAGGGAAATATTATAGGTAAGTAAACGGTTAACCGTCTGTAAAATTGCCTGTCTCAGCTTCCTCCAAGCATGTCTGTGTGGTGTCAGTAGCAGCTGATTAATGCAGTGCTGGAGGAGTTTAAATGTGTGTTTAATTGCAGTGGGTGGGGATGTCCAATCAGCAGCCTGATTGGCTGAACCATGAGTATGGGGCGGTCACAAGTTTTTTTTTTTTTCTTTTCCCTTTCCTATTTTAGGGAGGATGTGAGATGTCTGTCTAGGATATCCCCCGGGCAGAGCGACGCATAGCGTCATCCCCACGAAACACTCCCTGGAGTGAAAGCATCCACAGCAGGGAGGGGATGGACATGTATAACAGCGTTGTGCTCGGCGGGGGGCGGAGCCAGCACGACGTGAAGGATTCCCCCATGCGTCTAGAAGTCCCGCAGCGCAGAGCTGGCGTGCCCGTTGTCGTGGAGATCCATGACACAGACTGCCAGAGAGAGGGGGGGTCCGGGAGTGCTCTGAAGGGAGCGCTCCTCGGTCTCCCCCGGGTGCGCTGAGTGAGCTAACATCACAGCCCAGGCCTGGATGGATGGAAGGGAAATGAGTGAAAGTGATAGGATAAATGGTAAGAAAAAACAAACAAAAAACAAAAAAAAAAACAAAACAACAAAACAACAAAACAACAACAAAAAAAAAAAAAAAAAAAAAAAAACAACAGAAATAGGGGACACAGACATGCAGAAAAGGGTGTAAAGAAGGAAGTAACAGTGAATGGAGAAGTGACAGCAGAAAGTAAACAGGGGAGGAAAGAAGAGAAAATGCAGTCATATAGGAGGAGAAGGAGGGAGAATCCTCCTAGGAAAGGGAGGAGGAGAAAAGCAAAGAAGGAGGAGGTAAAAAGAGAATTAATATAAGAACACCGATACTTGATGGATCTCCGTGTGGTCGGGAGGGACGGTCCCACTGGATCAGAAAAAGTCCTGAAATGACAGGAAGGAGTTGTTCCATTATATATTTTAAACAGTATAGTATATCATATCCCCTATGTTATGTACCTTTGAACTGCTTTGACTATACCATACTCATGCAAAACTTTTTTCCATGCCACACTTGTATGTTATGTGTGGGTGGAGTCTATACTAATTACTGTATTGAATGTATATGTGGTTACTTTATTGCCATATTCTTTACAACGTTTGTCATTAATAAAACAATTTTGCATTTATTTCAATTTAGCCTCCACAAAGTCATCTATCTCAATCAAAGTCCCACTTTCCCTTCTCTTTTTGCACTTAGCATAGGGATGGAGGCACACCGCATATGTGCCTCAATTAAAGTCCCAATTTTTTCCCCCCCTTTCTATTCGTTTTGAACAGGGATGGAGATTTGATGACTGGGTTGGTAGTGTTCCCCTACTACCCCAGTGTGAGGTTTGTAAATTCCGGGTGGTTATGCCACCATACCCGGTTTTTACACACTCAGGGTACATTAATTTTGTATCCATGTAGTTCTACAGTGCCGTTGCGCCAGTTCATTTGGGGTATGTTGCGGTTGTGGTGATCTCCGGTTCCTTGTTTGTCCTCTACCCGGGAGCTGCGATGCTCTCTATGTGCCTCCCCCTCCCCCCTCTCCGCCCACCGGGGGGCGGGGAGTGTTACGGGGTAGCGGGCGGATGCCTACAGAGCATCGGCGCCACGCACCCTGCCCTGTGTATGTGGCGTCATGATTGGGGCCAACGCACAGGGCACGTGATTTCCATCCCAGCTGTTCTGGCAGTGAATATGGGCTTCTGTGGAGGGCGGTGCTCACCGCCCTCTCCGGAGCCCCTTCCTGCCTATCACACGCCAGCGTGACGCTGGTAAGAGCCGGCGTGCACGTGTGCGGGGTACATATAAGCTGCCTCCCCTGTCACACTCTTGCTGACACACCTCCGAGTCATCACATTGCATTCAACACTTCCCTTTGTTTTTAGCCCTGCTCCAACACGTAAGTCACTTCCTAGGTCATCCACAATTGTCTGTCACCATGTTTTATTTTATTTATTTTTGTTATCACTGTTGTCACCTTTCACCTTTTCACACAACATCAATAATGCTCACATAGTTCATACACTTAGTCAACCTACACCCCCCTCTTTTATATCACATTCCATTTATTTCACTATTTGTATTCATTTTTTCACCTTTATATTTATTTATTCATAATTTTTAATATTTTTTTATTATATATATATATATATATATATATATTTTTTTTTTTTTTTTTTTTCTCATTCTTTCACATTTTTACTCATTCTCACTTTCACATTCTTTTTTTTTTTTTTTTTTTTTTTTTGACCTTCTCATATCACTTCAGGTTGCCCTCTCAGGCCACCGCAATATTTCACCCGCACCAGCAATTTGTGCCTTGGGTCATCGGGAGGTTTTGTTGCGTGTGCCCTACCGTGCGCGGCTACAATTACCTCAGTTCCCGGGGGAGGCTTTATTGGGACGTTGATTACATTGCCGCAACATTTTACCGTTTTGGACCCTATGTGAGTATTTAGGACGAGATAATCTGCCCTATTGCTACATTATTAATTAGAATTAGACTAATGTCACCACTTTTTTCTTTACACTCTGCAGATATATTTTAGCATCTGCCCCTGAGGAGTGTCTTTACACGAAACGCGTCGGGCACAAGTGATGCTTCTTGTGTCTGTAATGGACACATTGAAATTCAGTCTGCAGCAGATTAATAATTCTGACATTTATTCATTTATTCATTTTGGTTATACTTGCTACACCCATACTCCTGCCGCTGGTGCTGTTTTTATGTCATATGTAATAATATAAATTTCCCCTATGTTATGTACCTTTGAACTGCTTTGACTATACCATACTCATGCAAAACTTTTTTCCATGCCACACTTGTATGTTATGTGTGGGTGGAGTCTATACTAATTACTGTATTGAATGTATATGTGGTTACTTTATTGCCATATTCTTTACAACGTTTGTCATTAATAAAACAATTTTGCATTTATTTCAATTTAGCCTCCACAAAGTCATCTATCTCAATCAAAGTCCCACTTTCCCTTCTCTTTTTGCACTTAGCATAGGGATGGAGGCACACCGCATATGTGCCTCAATTAAAGTCCCAATTTTTTCCCCCCCTTTCTATTCGTTTTGAACAGGGATGGAGATTTGATGACTGGGTTGGTAGTGTTCCCCTACTACCCCAGTGTGAGGTTTGTAAATTCCGGGTGGTTATGCCACCATACCCGGTTTTTACACACTCAGGGTACATTAATTTTGTATCCATGTAGTTCTACAGTGCCGTTGCGCCAGTTCATTTGGGGTATGTTGCGGTTGTGGTGATCTCCGGTTCCTTGTTTGTCCTCTACCCGGGAGCTGCGATGCTCTCTATGTGCCTCCCCCTCCCCCCTCTCCGCCCACCGGGGGGCGGGGAGTGTTACGGGGTAGCGGGCGGATGCCTACAGAGCATCGGCGCCACGCACCCTGCCCTGTGTATGTGGCGTCATGATTGGGGCCAACGCACAGGGCACGTGATTTCCATCCCAGCTGTTCTGGCAGTGAATATGGGCTTCTGTGGAGGGCGGTGCTCACCGCCCTCTCCGGAGCCCCTTCCTGCCTATCACACGCCAGCGTGACGCTGGTAAGAGCCGGCGTGCACGTGTGCGGGGTACATATAAGCTGCCTCCCCTGTCACACTCTTGCTGACACACCTCCGAGTCATCACATTGCATTCAACACTTCCCTTTGTTTTTAGCCCTGCTCCAACACGTAAGTCACTTCCTAGGTCATCCACAATTGTCTGTCACCATGTTTTATTTTATTTATTTTTGTTATCACTGTTGTCACCTTTCACCTTTTCACACAACATCAATAATGCTCACATAGTTCATACACTTAGTCAACCTACACCCCCCTCTTTTATATCACATTCCATTTATTTCACTATTTGTATTCATTTTTTCACCTTTATATTTATTTATTCATAATTTTTAATATTTTTTTATTATATATATATATATACATATATATATTTTTTTTTTTTTTTTTCATTCTTTCACATTTTTACTCATTCTCACTTTCACATTCTTTTTTTTTTTTTTTTGACCTTCTCATATCACTTCAGGTTGCCCTCTCAGGCCACCGCAATATTTCACCCGCACCAGCAATTTGTGCCTTGGGTCATCGGGAGGTTTTGTTGCGTGTGCCCTACCGTGCGCGGCTGCAATTACCTCAGTTCCCGGGGGAGGCTTTATTGGGACGTTGATTACATTGCCGCAACATTTTACCGTTTTGGACCCTATGTGAGTATTTAGGACGAGATAATCTGCCCTATTGCTACATTATTAATTAGAATTAGACTAATGTCACCACTTTTTTCTTTACACTCTGCAGATATATTTTAGCATCTGCCCCTGAGGAGTGTCTTTACACGAAACGCGTCGGGCACAAGTGATGCTTCTTGTGTCTGTAATGGACACATTGAAATTCAGTCTGCAGCAGATTAATAATTCTGACATTTATTCATTTATTCATTTTGGTTATACTTGCTACACCCATACTCCTGCCGCTGGTGCTGTTTTTATGTCATATGTAATAATATAAATTTCCCCTATGTTATGTACCTTTGAACTGCTTTGACTATACCATACTCATGCAAAACTTTTTTCCATGCCACACTTGTATGTTATGTGTGGGTGGAGTCTATACTAATTACTGTATTGAATGTATATGTGGTTACTTTATTGCCATATTCTTTACAACGTTTGTCATTAATAAAACAATTTTGCATTTATTTCAATTTAGCCTCCACAAAGTCATCTATCTCAATCAAAGTCCCACTTTCCCTTCTCTTTTTGCACTTAGCATAGGGATGGAGGCACACCGCATATGTGCCTCAATTAAAGTCCCAATTTTTCCCCCCCTTTCTATTCGTTTTGAACAGGGATGGAGATTTGATGACTGGGTTGGTAGTGTTCCCCTACTACCCCAGTGTGAGGTTTGTAAATTCCGGGTGGTTATGCCACCATACCCGGTTTTTACACACTCAGGGTACATTAATTTTGTATCCATGTAGTTCTACAGTGCCGTTGCGCCAGTTCATTTGGGGTATGTTGCGGTTGTGGTGATCTCCGGTTCCTTGTTTGTCCTCTACCCGGGAGCTGCGATGCTCTCTATGTGCCTCCCCCTCCCCCCTCTCCGCCCACCGGGGGGCGGGGAGTGTTACGGGGTAGCGGGCGGATGCCTACAGAGCATCGGCGCCACGCACCCTGCCCTGTGTATGTGGCGTCATGATTGGGGCCAACGCACAGGGCACGTGATTTCCATCCCAGCTGTTCTGGCAGTGAATATGGGCTTCTGTGGAGGGCGGTGCTCACCGCCCTCTCCGGAGCCCCTTCCTGCCTATCACACGCCAGCGTGACGCTGGTAAGAGCCGGCGTGCACGTGTGCGGGGTACATATAAGCTGCCTCCCCTGTCACACTCTTGCTGACACACCTCCGAGTCATCACATTGCATTCAACACTTCCCTTTGTTTTTAGCCCTGCTCCAACACGTAAGTCACTTCCTAGGTCATCCACAATTGTCTGTCACCATGTTTTATTTTATTTATTTTTGTTATCACTGTTGTCACCTTTCACCTTTTCACACAACATCAATAATGCTCACATAGTTCATACACTTAGTCAACCTACACCCCCCTCTTTTATATCACATTCCATTTATTTCACTATTTGTATTCATTTTTTCACCTTTATATTTATTTATTCATAATTTTTAATATTTTTTTATTATATATATATATATACATATATATATTTTTTTTTTTTTTTTTCATTCTTTCACATTTTTACTCATTCTCACTTTCACATTCTTTTTTTTTTTTTTTTGACCTTCTCATATCACTTCAGGTTGCCCTCTCAGGCCACCGCAATATTTCACCCGCACCAGCAATTTGTGCCTTGGGTCATCGGGAGGTTTTGTTGCGTGTGCCCTACCGTGCGCGGCTGCAATTACCTCAGTTCCCGGGGGAGGCTTTATTGGGACGTTGATTACATTGCCGCAACATTTTACCGTTTTGGACCCTATGTGAGTATTTAGGACGAGATAATCTGCCCTATTGCTACATTATTAATTAGAATTAGACTAATGTCACCACTTTTTTCTTTACACTCTGCAGATATATTTTAGCATCTGCCCCTGAGGAGTGTCTTTACACGAAACGCGTCGGGCACAAGTGATGCTTCTTGTGTCTGTAATGGACACATTGAAATTCAGTCTGCAGCAGATTAATAATTCTGACATTTATTCATTTATTCATTTTGGTTATACTTGCTACACCCATACTCCTGCCGCTGGTGCTGTTTTTATGTCATATGTAATAATATAAATTTCCCCTATGTTATGTACCTTTGAACTGCTTTGACTATACCATACTCATGCAAAACTTTTTTCCATGCCACACTTGTATGTTATGTGTGGGTGGAGTCTATACTAATTACTGTATTGAATGTATATGTGGTTACTTTATTGCCATATTCTTTACAACGTTTGTCATTAATAAAACAATTTTGCATTTATTTCAATTTAGCCTCCACAAAGTCATCTATCTCAATCAAAGTCCCACTTTCCCTTCTCTTTTTGCACTTAGCATAGGGATGGAGGCACACCGCATATGTGCCTCAATTAAAGTCCCAATTTTTCCCCCCCTTTCTATTCGTTTTGAACAGGGATGGAGATTTGATGACTGGGTTGGTAGTGTTCCCCTACTACCCCAGTGTGAGGTTTGTAAATTCCGGGTGGTTATGCCACCATACCCGGTTTTTACACACTCAGGGTACATTAATTTTGTATCCATGTAGTTCTACAGTGCCGTTGCGCCAGTTCATTTGGGGTATGTTGCGGTTGTGGTGATCTCCGGTTCCTTGTTTGTCCTCTACCCGGGAGCTGCGATGCTCTCTATGTGCCTCCCCCTCCCCCCTCTCCGCCCACCGGGGGGCGGGGAGTGTTACGGGGTAGCGGGCGGATGCCTACAGAGCATCGGCGCCACGCACCCTGCCCTGTGTATGTGGCGTCATGATTGGGGCCAACGCACAGGGCACGTGATTTCCATCCCAGCTGTTCTGGCAGTGAATATGGGCTTCTGTGGAGGGCGGTGCTCACCGCCCTCTCCGGAGCCCCTTCCTGCCTATCACACGCCAGCGTGACGCTGGTAAGAGCCGGCGTGCACGTGTGCGGGGTACATATAAGCTGCCTCCCCTGTCACACTCTTGCTGACACACCTCCGAGTCATCACATTGCATTCAACACTTCCCTTTGTTTTTAGCCCTGCTCCAACACGTAAGTCACTTCCTAGGTCATCCACAATTGTCTGTCACCATGTTTTATTTTATTTATTTTTGTTATCACTGTTGTCACCTTTCACCTTTTCACACAACATCAATAATGCTCACATAGTTCATACACTTAGTCAACCTACACCCCCCTCTTTTATATCACATTCCATTTATTTCACTATTTGTATTCATTTTTTCACCTTTATATTTATTTATTCATAATTTTTAATATTTTTTTATTATATATATATATATATATATATATATTTTTTTTTTTTTTTTTTTCATTCTTTCACATTTTTACTCATTCTCACTTTCACATTCTTTTTTTTTTTTTGACCTTCTCATATCACTTCAGGTTGCCCTCTCAGGCCACCGCAATATTTCACCCGCACCAGCAATTTGTGCCTTGGGTCATCGGGAGGTTTTGTTGCGTGTGCCCTACCGTGCGCGGCTGCAATTACCTCAGTTCCCGGGGGAGGCTTTATTGGGACGTTGATTACATTGCCGCAACATTTTACCGTTTTGGACCCTATGTGAGTATTTAGGACGAGATAATCTGCCCTATTGCTACATTATTAATTAGAATTAGACTAATGTCACCACTTTTTTCTTTACACTCTGCAGATATATTTTAGCATCTGCCCCTGAGGAGTGTCTTTACACGAAACGCGTCGGGCACAAGTGATGCTTCTTGTGTCTGTAATGGACACATTGAAATTCAGTCTGCAGCAGATTAATAATTCTGACATTTATTCATTTATTCATTTTGGTTATACTTGCTACACCCATACTCCTGCCGCTGGTGCTGTTTTTATGTCATATGTAATAATATAAATTTCCCCTATGTTATGTACCTTTGAACTGCTTTGACTATACCATACTCATGCAAAACTTTTTTCCATGCCACACTTGTATGTTATGTGTGGGTGGAGTCTATACTAATTACTGTATTGAATGTATATGTGGTTACTTTATTGCCATATTCTTTACAACGTTTGTCATTAATAAAACAATTTTGCATTTATTTCAATTTAGCCTCCACAAAGTCATCTATCTCAATCAAAGTCCCACTTTCCCTTCTCTTTTTGCACTTAGCATAGGGATGGAGGCACACCGCATATGTGCCTCAATTAAAGTCCCAATTTTTTCCCCCCCTTTCTATTCGTTTTGAACAGGGATGGAGATTTGATGACTGGGTTGGTAGTGTTCCCCTACTACCCCAGTGTGAGGTTTGTAAATTCCGGGTGGTTATGCCACCATACCCGGTTTTTACACACTCAGGGTACATTAATTTTGTATCCATGTAGTTCTACAGTGCCGTTGCGCCAGTTCATTTGGGGTATGTTGCGGTTGTGGTGATCTCCGGTTCCTTGTTTGTCCTCTACCTGGGAGCTGCGATGCTCTCTATGTGCCTCCCCCTCCCCCCTCTCCGCCCACCGGGGGGCGGGGAGTGTTACGGGGTAGCGGGCGGATGCCTACAGAGCATCGGCGCCACGCACCCTGCCCTGTGTATGTGGCGTCATGATTGGGGCCAACGCACAGGGCACGTGATTTCCATCCCAGCTGTTCTGGCAGTGAATATGGGCTTCTGTGGAGGGCGGTGCTCACCGCCCTCTCCGGAGCCCCTTCCTGCCTATCACACGCCAGCGTGACGCTGGTAAGAGCCGGCGTGCACGTGTGCGGGGTACATATAAGCTGCCTCCCCTGTCACACTCTTGCTGACACACCTCCGAGTCATCACATTGCATTCAACACTTCCCTTTGTTTTTAGCCCTGCTCCAACACGTAAGTCACTTCCTAGGTCATCCACAATTGTCTGTCACCATGTTTTATTTTATTTATTTTTGTTATCACTGTTGTCACCTTTCACCTTTTCACACAACATCAATAATGCTCACATAGTTCATACACTTAGTCAACCTACACCCCCCTCTTTTATATCACATTCCATTTATTTCACTATTTGTATTCATTTTTTCACCTTTATATTTATTTATTCATAATTTTTAATATTTTTTTATTATATATATATATATATATATATATTTTTTTTTTTTTTTTTTTTTTCATTCTTTCACATTTTTACTCATTCTCACTTTCACATTCTTTTTTTTTTTTTTTTGACCTTCTCATATCACTTCAGGTTGCCCTCTCAGGCCACCGCAATATTTCACCCGCACCAGCAATTTGTGCCTTGGGTCATCGGGAGGTTTTGTTGCGTGTGCCCTACCGTGCGCGGCTGCAATTACCTCAGTTCCCGGGGGAGGCTTTATTGGGACGTTGATTACATTGCCGCAACATTTTACCGTTTTGGACCCTATGTGAGTATTTAGGACGAGATAATCTGCCCTATTGCTACATTATTAATTAGAATTAGACTAATGTCACCACTTTTTTCTTTACACTCTGCAGATATATTTTAGCATCTGCCCCTGAGGAGTGTCTTTACACGAAACGCGTCGGGCACAAGTGATGCTTCTTGTGTCTGTAATGGACACATTGAAATTCAGTCTGCAGCAGATTAATAATTCTGACA
Organism: Aquarana catesbeiana; assembly: GCF_042186555.1. Classification (NCBI taxonomy): domain Eukaryota; kingdom Metazoa; phylum Chordata; class Amphibia; order Anura; family Ranidae; genus Aquarana; species Aquarana catesbeiana. Next base: position 205,182,109 of record NC_133327.1, read on the forward strand.
TTTATTCATTTATTCATTTTGGTTATACTTGCTACACCCATACTCCTGCCGCTGGTGCTGTTTTTATGTCATATGTAATAATATAAATTTCCCCTATGTTATGTACCTTTGAACTGCTTTGACTATACCATACTCATGCAAAACTTTTTTCCATGCCACACTTGTATGTTATGTGTGGGTGGAGTCTATACTAATTACTGTATTGAATGTATATGTGGTTACTTTATTGCCATATTCTTTACAACGTTTGTCATTAATAAAACAATTTTGCATTTATTTCAATTTAGCCTCCACAAAGTCATCTATCTCAATCAAAGTCCCACTTTCCCTTCTCTTTTTGCACTTAGCATAGGGATGGAGGCACACCGCATATGTGCCTCAATTAAAGTCCCAATTTTTCCCCCCCTTTCTATGATCATTGGTTCTTTACTACCTGTATCATTGCATTTGGTCATTTATTTGTAGAATTACTTTTTCCCATTTACATGCATCCATTTTATTGTCTATATGGTTAGGTCATGTGTAATGATTTTTAGATGCTAAATTAATAAACTACAATACTTTTATACAAAAACTATAAACTTCTACTACTTTCTACTTTATTAGAGGTAACCCCGTGAAAAAAGTCCCGCTAGAGGAATCGCACTCCTTCAGGGGGTGCTTAGGTTTGGCAAAAATTGGGATGGGGGCTTACCTCTAGAAAAATATACAGTGCCTACTGGGTTGACACCTCCCTCCTTTTTATCCAGACAGTGTTCCTGCCGATCACACAGGAAGAGGACAAGGAGGAGGAGGAGGATTGTGTCAGCATGGAGGTGGAGCCTGGCACTCAGCAACAGCAGAAGTCTTTAAGGGATCATTTACAGTCCCAAGAAACCCATGGACTTGTACATGGCTGGGAGGAGGTGGCTGTGGATCATGTCGTCCTTAGTGACCCAGAGGACTCCAGACCGAATGCCTCAGCAAACCTACACTGCATGGCCTCCCCGATCCTGCAAAGCCTGCGGAAGGATCCTCGTATTCGTGGTATTAAGGAGAGGGATCAATACTGGCTGGCAACCCTCCTTGATCCACTTTACAAGGGTAAGGTTGCAGATCTTATCTTGCCATTGCAGAGGGAGAAGAGGATGAAACATCTTCGGAACGCCTTGCAGAAAGGTCTGTGCAATGTGTTCCCAGACACTGGGAGGTTACAAACTCCTCTACCTGGACAACGTGTTGCTGAGGCTTTGGTCAGTCAAAGAAGGAGCGGTGGAGAAGGTGGCCATCTGACCGATGCGTTCAGACAATTTTTTAGTCCGCAGCCCCAAGGTATGATCGGTTCCAGAAACCATCGCCAGCATCTATTTTACATGGTGCAGGAATACCTAGGGGCAAGATCTGACTTGGACACCTTTCCCACCGAAAATCCTCTGGGTTGCTGGGTCTTGAGGATGGATCACTGGCCAGAGCTTGCACAGTATGCAATTGAGCTACTGCCCTGTTCTGCATCCAGTGTTCTTTTGGAACGCACATTCAGTGCTGCTGGAGGCTTTGTAATCGATCACAGGGTGCATCTGTCCACCGACTTGGTCGATCGACTGACCTTCATAAAAATGAATCAGTCTTGGATCACCACCAGCTACCAAGCACCTGATGCTAACGTAACCGAATATTTTTTTTTGAAATTTCAGATCCCTTCAAAGACTGCCTATGCTGATGCTGAGTGACAACTCCTCTTCCTCCTCAATGATCATGCTGATAGCTTGTAAGAACATTTTTGGTTCTGGGCACTGCCACCAGAGCCTAAGGCCCAAGTTTTCAGCCCCTGTTTAACAGGGGCGTGTAATTACAATTTTTGATGCAATTCTTTGCAGCAGGGCTAGTTCCTGCGCTCCAACTAGATTATCTGTGAGGGGTTGCAGTGTTGTGGCATCAGCACCAGTGCCTAAGGCCCAATTTTTCAGCCCCTGTTTAACAGTGGTGTGTAATTACAATTTTTGATGCAATTCTTTGCAGCAGGGCTTGTTCCTGCGCTCCAACTAGAGTATCTGTGAGGGGTTGCAGTGTTGTGACACCAGCACCAGTGCCTAAGGCCCAATTTTTCAGCCCCTGTTTAACAGGGGCTTGTAATTACAATTTTTGATGCAATTCTTTGCAGCATGGCTAGTTCCTGCACTCCAACTAGAGTATCTGTGAGGGGTTGCAGTGTTGTGGCACCAGTGCCTAAGGCCCAATTTTTCAGCCCCTGTTCAACAGGGACATGTAGGCTCTGATCCAGAGCCCCACCCGAATCTGCTGTCTGAGCTCCAGGTATTAATCCTTAGACACAGTCCTGGTGTATGTTGAAAGGATGATCCGCAGCAGCCCCGGGAACTCTGATGCCAGGTCCATATCTCCGCTGGGGTGACTGAAGTCTGCTATGCTGATCTTAGATCCAGTTGGAGGTTTGGATGTCCCAGACTGCAGGAAGCTTTCCCGCTGCTTGCCACCAATGTCACGGAACGTCCCTCACTTCGCTTGAGTGCTTCCGTCATATACCGCTTCCTAAGTTCTGGAACACAAGTCCAATGGATCTGGCTATAGGAACCCCCAAGAACTAGACAACACCAGTCTTGGAGTACATCAGGACTAACTCTTTATTTGAGATCTCACACACATTTATACAGCAGGCTGACTCAAAGCTAACCTAATTAACATGAGTTAATTTACTAAAACATTTACCCAGACCAGATGACAGACTTGTGGGCACCGAGCTTCACACAGTAGTATAAACACAATAGCTGGAGCTAATTACAATTAACAATACAAACAACAATCTCCCCCCTCCTCAGCCTAGTCATCAACAGTTCGTCTCCTAGCCAGTGCTGGTGGCTAATGTGATCAGCTCACTCAATTAAAGCGGAGTTCCACACAAAAATGGAACTTCCGCTTTTTGGAACCCTCCCCCCCTCCGGTGTCACATTTGGCACCTTTCAGGGGGGAGGGGGGTGCAGATACCTGTCTAAGGCAGGTATTTGCACCCACTTCCGGCATAGACTCCCATGGGAGTCTATGCCTCTTCCAGTCCCGACCGCGCTGTCTGCTGGGAACACACAGCTCCCAGGAGAGAGCGGGGACCACTAGGGACGCGCAGCGCGATTCGCGCATGCGCAGTAGGGAACCGAGAAGTGAAGCCGCAACGCTTCACTTCCTGATTCCCTCACCCAGGATGGCGGCGGCAGCTGCCGAGAACCGAGCGGGTTCTCGGCGTCCCCTGCCGACATCGCTGGACCCTGGGACAGGTAAGTGGCCATGTATTAAAAGTCAGCAGCTGCAGTATTTGTAGCTGCTGGCTTTTAATATTTTTTTTTTTGGCGGTGCGGGTGAACCCCCGCTTTAACATAAACACAGGTAGTTGGAGTTGATGACACCAGCATCTCCTCACAGGATGTGTCCCAACAGTATAATTCAGTCTTATCATTCTAATATGGCATATAAAGGGTTCCCAGAGTCTGTGTGTTTTGGGGGGACATGGAGCTGAATCCAAAGTAACACCAACCCCAGGGTCCCCAGGCATACAGCTCACAGAGAGCACCATTCCCCCAAATTCTAAGGCCCATAATCGGTGGGCAAGAGGCTAGCGTTCAGTCCCCTCCAATAGCCTCTGTCCCGGGTGAGTCTGTCACAGAATTCTTGATCTAATATTTCACAGCAGGGACCGTTTCTGCGCCCACCAAGAGTAACTGTGAAGACTTACAGTGTTGTGGCACCAGCACCACTACCACCACCACCAAAGGCCCATTTTTTCTGCCCCTGTTCAACAGGGGCATGTAATTACAATTCTTGATCTAATATTTCACAGCGGGGTCCTGTGAGGGCTTACAGTGTTGTGGCAACACCAACACCTAAGGCCCAAATTTCTTCTGAGTATATAGTATATAGAAAAAATGCAGCGCATGTGCAAAAGAAATATAAATGTAATTAAAATAGTGAGATAGTGCTAAAAAAATTAGCCAAAGGTGAGTTAAACATAATGTCCATAAATAGGTGTGAATGTCCAACTGCACAGGAGGTATGGGTACTCCAAGGGGTGGTGGTAATCTGATGGTTGTCAGAAGTCACCTTGCATCTTAAACCGACTTCCCAGCAGGATGAGCCAATAAAAAGAAATGCAAAAAAGACTCTTACCAGATCCTGTGGATTCCCGTGTCAGCGACAGGGAATCGCATGCGCAGTTTGTCACCAATGACATAAAGTGGAAGGTCTGGACTCTCCAATCCTCTGGGTTGCGGTCTGCATAGATCTCCGAAGACAACCAGATGGGTCCTCACACAGTGCCAAAAGGCACTAAGGAAGCGGTTGGAGGTACTGGGCCTCATGCAGTGAATGTAAAGACAAAAAGGATATGCCTCCACATAGTGCAGGTAAAAGGGTGTTTTTATTGAGAAAACAACCATAAACAAATAAAAACGTGATCACGATAAATAAAAACAAATGGGCAACATGGAGAGTGGTATATGAACCCCACGCGTTTCGACCTAGGGGTCTTCAACAGGGACATAGACCCCCTAGGTCGAAACGCGTCGGATTCATATACTACTCTCCATGTTGCCCATTTGTTTTTATTTATCGTGATCACGTTTTTATTTGTTTATGGTTGTTTTCTCAATAAAAACACCCCACTATGTAGAGGCATATCCTTTTTGTCTTTACATTCACTGCATGAGGCCCAGTACCTCCAACTGCTTCCTTAGTGCCTTTTGGAAACTCCTGATCCACGCTTCGGCCGTCCTATGTGAGGACCCATCTGGTTGTCTTCGGAGATCTATGCAGACCGCAACCCAGAGGATTGGAGAGTCCAGACCTTCCACTTTATGTCATTGGTGACAAACTGCGCATGCGATTCCCTGTCGCTGACACAGGAATCCACGGGAGCTGGTAAGAGTCTTTTTTGCATTTCTTCTTATTGGCTCATCCTGCTGGGAAGTCGGTTTAAGATGCAAGGTGACTTCTGACAACCATCAGATTACCACCACCCCTTGGAGTACCCACACCTCCTGTGCAGTTGGACATTCACACCCATTTATGGACATTATGTTTAACTCACCTTTGGCTAATTTTTTTAGCACTATCTCACTATTTTAATTACATTTATATTTCTTTTGCACATGCGCTGCATTTTTTTCTATATATAAGTTTACTGTTTTTGTCAGACTGTATGCAGCAGCTCTTATTTATCTTATTAGTTAGCGCGGTGTTTTATATTTATTTTGATTCTGAGTATATAGGGCAGGCCCCTACTTTCAAACATCCAACTTACAAACGACTCCTACTTGCAAACGGAGGGAGACAACAGAAAGTGAGATGAAATCTAGCCCTAGGAAGGGAAATTCTCTCCTGTAAGAGTTAATATGGGAAAAACGTTTCTCCTTTCCACTGATGCTTTATCACCAATCCTTGTTTCACTAAAAACCCCACATTTTCAAAAAACATTTGTCATTGGGACAAAAAGTGAGGTGAAATCTTCTGAAGAGGAGCACAGACAGCAAAACAAATGTCACAGGGGTGATAACCCTACCCTATGTTTTCCAAAATGCTAAACATGTTAAAAATGTACCAGTTCAAAATTACAAACAGATTCTCTTTAACAACAAACATACAGTCCCTGTTTTGTTTGCACCCCCTGTATACTGCTGTTCAGAGTATATAGGGCCTGGTGGCCCCACACCTTTCCTTTTTTTAATTTGGGTGCGGGGTTCCCCTTAATATCCATACAAGACCCAAATGGCCTGGTAATGGACTGGGGGGTACCCATGCCGTTTGTCTCACTGATTTTCATCCATATTGCCAGGACCCGACATTACATTAAAGCCGCAAGCAGTTTTAAATGACTTTTATTCCTTTAAAAATGTCATTTTGTGTAGGGACTGTTCTAAGCACGAGAAACACACGCCACATTACAGGCATACTATAGACACCCCCCAGGTACGATATTTAAAGGAATATTTCACTTTTTTTTTTTTTTTTAACTTTAAGTATCATTAAAATCACTGCTCCCGAAAAAACGGCCGTTTTTTAAACTTTTTTTGCATTGATATATGTCCCCTGGGGCAGGACCCGGGTCCCCAAACCCTTTTTAGGACAATACCATGCAAATTAGCCTTTAAAATTAGCACTTTTGATTTCAAACGTTCGAGTCCCAGAGACATCAATGGATTTCTAATGTTCGTGCAAATTTTCTGTCTGTTCGCAGGTTCTGGTGCGAACCGAACCGGGGGTGTTCAGATCATCCCTACACAGGACAAGCACTGTGCTGTGTAATCTGCTTTAAGGGACCAGGATCTGTATTTTTTTGGGGAGGTTAACAAACACTTTAACAATGAAGATGGTTAGAACACACTGCATTCTAATTGTGCAGATATCCAGTTTAATGGAACAGGACAGAACTGTAAACCAATCTGATTTTATTTGGTTTTCCATGTTTTACCAAATGCTTCTTAAAATAGAATTCTTTTTTATTGCTAATTTTTTGGTTTTGTGTCAATGGGCTAGCCAGGGTACCACATATCATAAAATCTGACACCAGCGAGAACATGAAAGAACTAAAACAAGCAGTAGAAGATTGAAAAAAAAAATGGAGAGAGCTGGCCATAGACTCTTCAAGAGTTGGACCTGACTGAATGGATAACATCACCATCATCATCATCATCAAGAGACTAATAATAATTTTCACCCTAAAGTATTTTAATTTAATTGCCCAGTCATAATCATGTATCATGGAGCAAATCCTGTTTTTAAAGTTATCGTAAAGTCTAGTTTTTTTTTCTATTAAAACAACAAACATGTTATACTTATCTGCTTTGTGCAGTGTTTTTGCACAGGGCAGCCAGGATCCTCCTCTTCTTGGGTCCCTGGCTGGAGTTTCTGGCCCCTCACTCCTGTTTATTGCCCCAACAGCAAGCAGCTTGCTCTGGGGGCACCCGAGCTGAGTTGCAGCTTTGTGTATCCATTCAGACACGGAGCCAATGTCTCAGCCAATCAGGAGCAGTGGCATCTCCAGCTTTCATATTTAGGGGGAGCACATGGGGGAACAGGGAGAAAAGTAGGGGGACAACTATAAAATGCAATTATATATATATATATATATATATGTATATATATATATATATATATATATATATATATATATATATATATATATATATATATATATATATATATATATATCCCAGGGCCCTTTACTACGATCCCACAATGGGCCCTTTCACATGTTCTGCAGTGAGCTCCCTTCCTACTGTATTGGGGCCCCCCAGGGTGGCAGAATACAAGAGATATATGTCACCAGCATAATAAGAAAATATAAGAGTCATAAGCAGTGGGAGAACTATCAGGGTTGCAAAGGTTGTCTTGCCACCGGTCTTTGGTGTTCGGCCACTGTGGGGTTCCCCAGCCTTCTCTTGCTGTCCTGCCCCTGCTATTGACAGCGCTGGTCTGGCATCTCTTGGAATTTACAGGCTGCTGGTTCTCCTGTCCTAAGGACGGGAGAAATCAGTCTGTTTTTTCAGTAACTGAGAGTCCTGGTGGAGTCCTTCCTGCAATTCGCTCTTCTCCCTGCCAATGAGGATACAGGGGAAGGAGCAGATCGGGGGCCGTGGTTGTGTGAGCACTCGCTGTGACGGATCCTATCCCACACTCCACTGAGTGCCTCCGTCAATAACGCAACTTCCTCCAGTATGACCATCAGAGAGATATAATATTATAGCTGCATTAAATACAAGTCTAGTCGATAATAGCTTGTAGAATGTTGACTCCTTTATTGGGCAGAATACAGCCTTTTTATACACATTTAACACAAGGGGTTAGATAACGAGGTAGGGCTGAGTCATGGTCACTCCCCCCCTCCCCTCTAGCAAAAACTTAAGACAATAATATAATTAACATGTTAATTAACACAACACTTAAGGCAGACCTGGTGACCAGACAGTTCGTCTCTGCAGGTTAATGTGATCAGCTCTTTCAAGAATCATGTATTGTTCAGAATAAACAACTAAGAATAGTCTTTGGGCAAGTCCAAAAAAATAAAAGATTAATATAGAAATACCAAATAACAGGGTGAATGTGTTCAGAAAAAGGTCCTTGCAGCCAGTGTCCGCGACAGTGTCCCCCCCCTGTCCCATAGTCCGGCAGACCCAACTAGATCCACCACGGGTCAGCTTGGGGCTGTCCGGGAGAGTTTTATAGTTCAGTTTGCCGGGAAAGTCCATCAGCGTTTCCATTCTGCTTTCCTGGCCGATACTGTATGGTAAAATTGTCGGGCTGCAGTGCCAAGCTCCATCGTAACAAACGTCCATTATCCCTGGAGACCCGATTAAGCCAGATTAATAGATTGTGGTCGGTGAGCACCGTAAAAGATCGTCCGTAGAGATAAGGTTGGAATTTCTTGAGAGCCCACACCAGCGCCAAACACTCCTTCTCCACGGCTGCATAACCGACTTCCCTGGGTAGCAGCTTCCGACTGATGTAGGCCACTGGGTGCTCACCGCCATCAGGTCCTACTTGGCTCAGTACTGCCCCCAGCCTGAATGTAGAGGCATCTGTGTGGACACAAAAACATTTGGTTGGGTCAGGGGCAGCTAGAACAGGAGCTGAAGTTAGTGCATTCTTTAATTGTTGGAAGGCAGCTTCACACTCGGGGGACCACAGTACCTGTCGGGGAAGGTGCTTCTTAGTCAGGTCTGTCAGGGGCTTAGTGATGGAACTATATTGCGGGACAAATTTCCTATAGTACCCAGCTGTGCCGAGGAACGCCAGGACCTGGGTTTTAGTACGGGGGGTCGGCCACTTGGCAACTGCCTCAATCTTAGCAGGCTCAGGTTGTTGTTGTTCACTGCCTACTCGATGTCCAAGGTACTGTACCTCAGATATCCCTATGCTGCATTTCTCTGGCTTAAGGGTTAGTCCTGCAGCCTTGATGCTGTCTAACACGACACCCAGGTGAACCAGATGGTCCTCCCAGGTATCACTGTAGATCGCAATGTCGTCCAGATATGCAGAAGCATAGTCCTGGAGGCCATCAAGGAGTTGGTCTACCATCCTCTGGAAAGTCGCCGGTGCATTCTTCATCCCAAATGGCATTACTTTAGACTGGTATAAGCCAAATGGGGTAATGAACGCTGATTTCGGAATAGATTCCGCATTCAGAGGAATTTGCCAGTATCCCTTGCATAGGTCAAGGGTTGTCAGGAATTTTCCCCGAGCAATGCGATCTAACAGATCATCGACCCGGGGCATAGGGTAAGCATCAGTGGTGGTGCACTTATTTAATCTGCGGTAGTCTACACAGAAGCGAGTTGTGCCATCCCGCTTCGGTACAAGGACCACCTGGGAAGCCCAGGGGCTGCTGGATGGCTCAATGACTCCCAATTCAAGCATCTCCTTAATCTCATGACGCATCCCCTCTCTCACTGCGGCAGGTATCCAGTAAGCTGCCTGTCTTAGCGGCAGTTGTCCCGGGGTCTCCACACAGTGCACTGCCATAGTAGTGTACCCGGGGACTGTGGAGAACATTTCCCTTCTCTGACTAAGGACCTGTCTAGCTTGTTCTCTCTGTGTCGGCCCTAGCTGGTCGTCAAGCTTTATCATCTCTATCCCTGCAGTAATTCTATTTAGCTCTGGGAGCACCAGCAGGGGAAGATTCTCAGAATCTTCCACAGCTGGAGCACATATAGCGGCTACCTCTCCTGATCTTTCCCAGTATGCTTTCAACATGTTCACATGAAAGGTCCGTTGGACTCTTTCATCCGAACATTTAGCCACTAGGTAGGTTGTGTCACAGAGCTTTGCCACAACCCGGTAAGGTCCCTGCCAAGTGGCCTGTAACTTGTCCTGCTTGGTTGGCCTGAGGGCAAGAACCTTCTGCCCAACCTCCAGAGTGCGGTTCCGAGCAGTACGATCGTACCATCGTTTCTGCCGCCTTTGGGCAGCCCGAAGGTTCTACTGGACAGTGTCCGTGAGCTCCTTCAGTCTGTCCCTAAACTCAAGAACGTATGCTACGATAGAGGACCCTTGGGGATCAATTCCCCCTTCCCAGTGGGCTCTGACTAGATCTAGGGGCCCCCTCACCCGCCTCCCATACAGTAACTCAAATGGGGAGAACCCGGTAGATTCCTGCGGCACCTCCCGATAAGCGAAGAGAAGGTGTGGCAGATATCTCTCCCAATCCCTGTGAGAGGTTGCAAATGTCCTAAGCAGCTGTTTCAGTGTTCCATTGAACCTCTCACACAGTTCGTTGGTCTGGGGGTGATAGGGAGAGCTCTGTAGGGGCTTTATCCCACAGAGCCTCCATAACTGCTGAGTGAGCTCAGCAGTGAACTGGGTCCCCTAGTCAGAGATGATTTCCCGAGGGAAAACCACCCTGGCAAAGATCCGGAGCAAAGCATCAGCCACAGTTTCTGCATGTATATTTGCCAGGGGAATGGCCTCCGGGTACCGGGTGGCATAATCCACCACAGTAAGGATATATCTCTTCCCAGAAGGACTAGGTCTGGGCAATGGTCCAACCAGGTCTACGGCAACGCGGCTAAAGGGTTCATCAATGATCGGTAAAGGGTGTAGGGGAGCTTTCAGCGGGCCCCCATGCTTACCCACCCGCTGGCATGTGTCACAGGTCCGGCAATACTGTTGGACATCCCCTGTAATCCCTGGCCAAAAAAACAACTGAGTCAGATGGTGGAGGGTCCGGGACATCCCCAGGTGTCCGGCTAAGGGTATGTCATGCCCAATGCGCAGCAGGTCATGATGATATTTCTGTGGCACAACCAGCTGACGCTTGGGTGGATGGGAGGCTGTCTTTCCCTCAGTAACCCGATAGAGTAATCCCTGGACCCACTCTATTCGCTCCCTCTCCAACCCCCCAGGGTCCAATCCTGCTCTTTCCCTATAGCTAGCTAAGGAAGGGTCGCTAGGAGTTGCCTGAGCAAATTCTTGGGGAGAAGCCCAAGTCGGGGTAGGTATAGTTGGGGTAGTACATTCTAGGTCAGGGGTGACAGGTCTTACCAGGTCTTACCTGGGTCCCGTCCTCGAGGGAGCGCACCTCCATCCGGGCTTGCTGGCGGGTGGTAACAGGATAGGCTTCCGGGGATACATCCAGGGAGAAGGCTGAATTTAAACGTCCCAAATCATTGCCCAACAAAACCTCTGCAGGTAAGTTCTGCATTATTCCCACTTCCACTTCTTTGGCCCCCGAACCCCAATCAAGGTGAACCCTGGCAGTGGGGACCCGCATAACATTTCCCCCGGCCACCCGCACAGCCACAGACCGTCCCGTCTGCTCTGCCGGGTTTATCATTCGGGACTGTATCAGGGTAATAGTAGCTCCCGTGTCCCGCAGTCCCTGGGCAGCCCGACCATTAATACACAGGGCTTGTCGATGGTGCAAACGATTATCTGTAGTGGCAGCTTGCACAGGGTCTGCCTCATGTAGAATTCCAATATTCTCCTCACTTGGGTAAGTCACATCATCTCTCTCCAGACAGTGTGCAGCAGCCCGGGCAGGTCCAAGGGGCCTGTTGTTCCGCGCGTCCTGGGAAACATTCTGCAGACAATACCTCCTAACATGCCCTGCTTGGTTGCATCTGTAGCAGAGGTCCCCTTTTCCTCGTGAAGATGGTAGCTGAGTGGGGCCAGGGATCGACGGCTTGTGTGGAGGGGCAACGCTCCGTGGAATGTTGGGGACAGGCCGAGCTGGGGTCTTAGGCTCTGGTTGTACAGTCCGCCTTGAATCCACGTATTGGTCAGCTAGGGTGGCAGCTTCATCTACTGTGACTGGCTGCCGATCCTTTACCCAGTCTCTAACCTCATGTGGGGTATGATCGTAGAATTGTTCCAGGAGGATTAGCTGGAGCGCATCTGCCATGGTAACAGCTTGGCACCCGGTCATCCAACTCTCCGCTGCTCGGGTCATTTGATGAGCCCATTCTGTGTAAGGCTCTCTCTCCTTTCGGCGGAGGTTGTGAAACCTCAAACGGTGTGCCTCTGGAGTAATGCCGAAGCGAGCCAATATTCTTTCTTTTACCCGGTCATAGTCCTGGCTGATCTCATCAGGGACATTATTGTATGCCTCTGCAGCCCTTCCTGTGAGCGTGACCCAATCTGCTTTATTGACACCTTGGAGACCGCATTGCCGCTCAAACATTTGCAGGTAAACATCCATCTCATCTTCACCATCTTGAAACATGCGGAAGGCGGCATAGGGTAGCTTTTTGCGGGCCGCTGGAGCTTCCCGGTTGAACATAACAGATGCTCCTTGGTCCCACTGGAGTTCAGCCATTCGCAGCTGGGACACCTCTGTTAACACTTGACTGATAACCTCCTGAGGGGAGTGAGTACCATACAAGGCCAGTCGCCACTGGATGTCACGCTGGAACTCTGTTGCCTCTGAGGTGTCTGCTGGTGGGTTGCTGGCCTGGTCAATCTCCATTAGTTCGGTGATGAGAGTCGCTTTGGATTTGTTGCTGGAGACTTTTCCACGGGCTTCCAAGAGATCCTTCAAGGTGCTGCGCTTGAGTCTGGCGTAGTGATGTTCCATCTGCTGTTAGGAGCAGGGGTCCCGGTGGTGATTTGGGTGTGCCTAGGCAAGAGGAAGCATCCCAGAGCATGCCACCAATTGTGACGGATCCTATCCCACACTCCACTAAGTGCCTCCGTCAATAGCACAGCTTCCTCCAGTATGACCATCAGAGAGATATAATATTATAGCTGCATTAAATACAAGTCTAGTCGATAATAGCTTGTAGAATCTTGACTCCTTTGTTGGGCAGAATACAGCCTTTTTATACACATTTAACACAAGGGGTTAGATAACGAGGTAGGGCTGACTCATGGACACTCCCCCCCTCCCCTCTAGCAAAAACTTAAAAGACAATAATATAATTAACATAATTAACACAACACTTAAGGCAGACCTGGTGACCAGACAGTTCGTCTCTGCAGGTTAATGTGATCAGCTCTTTCAAGAATCATGTATTGTTCAGAATAAACAACTAAGAATAGTCTTTGGGCAAGTCCAAAAAAATAAAAGATTAATATAGAAATACCAAATAACAGGGTGAATGTGTTCAGAAAAAGGTCCTTGCAGCCAGTGTCCGCGACACTCGCATTATGCAGTGTCAGCGAGCAGAGGGAGGGGGGAGGAATCACCCACAGGAGCTGACTGGGGATGCTCTCCCTCTCAATAGAGACTGTGTTACTCCAGCAGCAGCCCAAGTAAGATGCGGCACATCCACTACGAATGCAAACAAACAGACATTGCCTTTTTATAAAAAAAAAATGTAATTGGGGGGCCACATGGTGGGGCACAGCATAATGTTGGAGGGGGGGTCTCTGCCACCCCCCAGTGACACCATTGATCAGAAGGGAGAGTCCCAGATGGCCGAGGCACTCATGGACATCGCTGGATAGAGATGGAGCTCAGGTAAGTATTAGGAGGGCAGAGAAGGGGGGCTGCACACATAGAATGCATTAGGATAAAAAAAAACTTTGTGCTTTTACAACCACTTTAAATTTCCTCTGAACTAAATGATGAAAATGGCTTCTTTGGTAAATCAGGTCCTAGTAAGTTAGGCAATTTTTTTAATCTCTGTTCCTTAGCAATAAAGTCTTTTAAAAATACTTAAATGTACATTTACATGTGGTTTTGGATTTTAACTGAATATAATAAAATGATAAGCATTTCAACTTCACATTGTATTTCACTACAATGAAATAGATTAGAAATATGATTTACCATTGTTTATACATGTTCAGTGGTCTGTGGGTCATTGGCAGTTTTTGCACAGTACCACTGAGCTTGTTATTCCGAAATCTGCCACTGAGCTAGTGAACAGTAGGAAAAGAATGCTTAAACACATATAACCATCATGATCAAAACAGCAGTCTGGGATGTTCATCCCGTATGTGTTAAGTCAAAGTGTTAGTTCAAAGGGGTGTTTGATCTATTTGGATTAAAAAAAAATCTCAATTTTTATATCACTATGCTTATCAGACTAAGAAATCATTAAAAACAAAGTCTTCATAGACTGTATTTTTGGATTGCTTCATACTACTCTCAGCATGGTTTTATCAAATTATTTATAACGATTAAATCCAACACAGCTATAATAAATTAGTTTTTGCAAAATACTGATAATCTTTTTATTTTTATATATAATTCCAGTTCATCAGATCATTAGTGTTATTACTTTTTTATGCTAGGTTAATTTTGCACTGCTGAGACAGCTAAAAGACTACAGACTTAAGACAATATACCAGGAACCAGGAGTTGAAATGTTTACATCTCCTGCGTGGCACTGCTTGAGATATATATCATAAATTACATTTTGGAGAAAGTAAATCAAGTAATAAAAAATGTTATCAAAGCAAATAAAATTAATGAAAAGAGTCTGCTGTCAGCATGATGTGCCGTAAGGGACATTTACCTTAGTAAAGTCTGACATTGAAAACTTACAAATAAGTCATTGTTAATAAATTATATTTGTTTGGCTGTAAATTATGAAAAAAATAGTTTTATTACAGATAAAATATTATGTTCATTCAACATGTTTTGAACATCTTTAAAACATATTATTTGTTTATTTATGTAGTTTATTTTTATAAATATAATGTTTGACTAGAAGTCTAGACCATTCAGTTTCTTTTTCCTTTTTTGGGATGATCTGCTTTTAATTGAGGGCATATGTATATGTATCTGCAATATATCAAATTTTACATTTATATAATAATGCCGCGTACACACGAGCGGACTTTCCGGCAGACTTGGTCCAGCGGACCGGACTCCGGCAGACAATTCGATCGTGTGTGGGCTACAGCTGACTTTTTATTCCCAAAAGTCCGATGGACCTAGAAATAAAACATGTTTCAAATCTGTCCGACGGACTCAGCTTTCTAGCGTGCAAACCGTTCGTCTGTGTGCTAGTCCGACAGACCAAAAATGACGCATGCTCTGAAGCAAGTACAAGACGGAAGCGCCTGGTAAAACTAGCCTTCATATTGAAGCTAGCACATTCCTCACGCTGCTAATTCTGTGATCTTTTAATACAGCACATTCTTTTTTTCTTTATAATGCTAGAAGAATGAAGTTGTTTTGCTGCTTATATTCACACAGAGTTCTCACAAACTTCTTTCTTCATTATTTATTCTCATGTCATGACTAATATTCTAGTTTTTAAAAGCCAGATCTCCATAAATAATGTTTACAATTCTTTTTTATACACATCTTTTATAATTTTATATTTCAACTATATATATTTTCCAATTTGGTAAAAAACTAAAAAAATTCTAGTGGTTTCCATTTTTTTTTTTGGGGGGGGGTTTCAAGTTACCACAATAATATTATTATCTTGTATTTCTTATGAACCTTAATAAGGTTGGTGTCCCTTTGACATAGGGGGGTTATTTACAAAAGGCAAATTCATTTAGCACTACAAGTGCAAAGTGCACTTGAAATTGTACTGAAAGAGCATTTGGAAGTGCAGTCGCTGTGTATCCAAGGGGCACATGCAATGAAACTCAAAAAACAGCATTTTAGCTTGCACATGATTGGATGATAAAATCAGCAGAGCTTCCCCTCGTTTCAGATCTTCCCCTCAGATTTTCAGCGACTGCAATTCCAACAAGTGCACTTGCAGTGCAATTTGAAGTGCACTTTGCACTTGTAGTTTGCACTTGTATTGCAAAATGAATTTTCCTTTTGTAAATAACCCCCATAGTTTTTTAGACATGTACCTGCCTACTCCTGTCCTCTTTGAATAAAAACACATAGTAAATTATTTTTTGTAAAGAAAATAGCCATTTATTCTGGTTAACAAAATAAAGAGGAAGGCAACACTGGAGACACTTTTGGAATTTGTGAAGCCTTTTGTCCCCCAGGGCACACATCAAGTCATTGGAAAACAAAATTGGGATCTTGCGGAGTCAATATAATAGGAAGCACAATCACATCAAGTCATTGGAAAACAAAATTGGGATCTTGCGAAGTCAATATAATAGGGAGCACAATCTGCGTCTTCTGTCAGACCAGACTGAAGCCAGGCAATCACTTTGGACTCTTAGGTAGAGCCTTCCCTCCACGCTGCCCTGCAGCCTTCCCTCCAGGCTGCCCTGCAGCCTTCCCTCCATGCTGCCCTGCAGCCTTCCTTGGAGGCTGTGCCTCTGGTGGTGTACTTGTGGCAGGAGGAGGAGGAGTAGGGGCTTCATCATAAATATGGCTGGTTTGAGTAAGCTGGCCCCTCAACCCCTTCTGAAGGGCCTCTGAAAAAAGCCCCTCACAGAGGAGGCGTTGGTCCTTCTCCAGTTCCATCAACCTGGTGGCCAAATATGTACCATAGGCCTCTTCTGCATTGGTGTCGTTACTGAGGATTTGGGTGGCTTTCTGAATGAGGGCAAGTGATTGCTCCTCTGTTCTGGTCATCTTCCTAGGCCTATTGGTGGGAAGGCGGAGGGGAGGCACCTGGCATTCTGTGAGGCTCCTACTGGGCCCAGCCACCTCCTGCCTGCCACTGGGCGCAGCCTCCACCTCTCTACCACTGGGCATGGCCTCCTCCTGGCTGAGCTCATCCTGTGTATAAAAAAAGGGACATAGTTGTATTTTTTGCTTCATCAATCACACACAATTTTCAGCTCATGACTTGCAAATTGAATTTTAAACAAATAGAAAAGGCTATCATTTGACCCCACCATTTTTCTAGCTGTTCACCAATATTTGAACAACATTTTGGCCACTACTGTCTAGTGCTATGTATACAATAATACAGTGATAATTTTTGTGAGGAAATAATTGATTTGTAAGCAATTCAAACATTTTAGTTTACATCATTAATATTCGGACAATCAATAATTTAAAAAAAATATATACCTGGCTCCCGCTGGGTGCATCCACTTCCTCAAGGATGAAAGGGCCTGGTTCTTCCTGGGACGCCTCAGCTGGGGTGGAGGGAAGGGTGGAGGGAAGGGTCAAAAGCGATTGCCTCGCTTCTGTCTGGTCATCCAGAAAACGTAGTTTTGAGTAGTACCACAGCTTGGGGACATAAGCCTTATCTGTTGCTGCTCCTGATTTGAGGGACTCCTGTATCTTCTTGTGCTCCCGCCTGTACATATTCCACAAGATCCCAATTTTGTTGTCCACTAACCTAATGTCTGCCTGGGGGACTCGAGTCTTTACAAACTCCAGAAGTATCCCCAGTGTTGCCTGCCTTGCTTGCTTATTGAAATACAAGGGGTGATTGACCTCCCACAAGTTTCGGTTAACTTGATATAGGGCAATAAAATCACTCAAAAAATCCTCCTCCTTAAAGAGATTCATTTTTTCTGAAAGACAATACACAAGAGAAAAACAGTAATGTCAGTCCAAACTCACAGTATTATCTTTATCCCAATATAGGGCACACACACACACAGACACACACACACAGAACACACACACGCGTTTAAATCTTACCTTTGTGGGGGGGCGTGGCCTGAGGAGCTATGGAGTAGGACCCTTGTGGTGAGAGCTCCGTTTGCCCAAACTCCTGTATTAACCATCCTGCCCTAATCTTACCAATCCTGCCAGAAATATACACCCCAACAGGCATATCCCGTCACCTGCATGGCCCTTGGAGCTGCCGGATCGTTCCGCCCTGGGGCTTGCCTGTAGGATAGTCCCCGGCTTCGGCCTAGTGCTTGGAGCGGCGGCCATTTTGCTTCACCCGGCGGCGGCTCCTATCCGTCTCCCGGACACACCGGGCTCCCCCGAGGCGGATCTTTGCCTGCCACGGCCTCCGGATTGCCTGTGGCCCCCAGCGCTGAGCCTCTGCACCCTGCACCAGCCTGTGGGACGGCCCGCGGCTCCGGCCTGGTCCTCGGAGCGGCGGCCATCTTGCTACACCCAGCAACGGCCCTATTAGTCCTCCTGGCCTGCCTGGCTCCCCGGGAGACAGATCTTCACGTGTCTGGGCCTCCGGATCTCCTCTAAAAGTGCAGCACCTGGGGCATGGCCTGGCAAGTAATGGAGTGAAACGTAGAAAGAGAGAGCTACCTGCATACAAATTCCTGAAAGAGATCCTGCGGAAAGATACACTGGTGTAATTCATCCCACGGGTTTCCATTCTATCCCGGGATCCTAGCGGACTATGTCTCCGCCAAAACGGAACACTGGGACTGCAGATAAGCTCGCTCAATATCGCCACCAGGAGAAAGACAAGCAGAAGGGAGATGGCGCAGACGCGTGTACGGGCCCCGCTCCTCAGACGTCAGACACCACCAAAGTGCTGGATGCTATAGCCGCCCTACAAGGTACCCTGACTGCAAAGATAGACAAAGTGAAAATCGACATATCCCTGATAAGACAGGACTTCTCAAAACTGAAAGACAGAGTCACAGAGGCAGAAACCAGAATCAGCAACGCGGAGGATGCCCTGCACCCCATGAGACATACTACAGAGGAGATGCAGAGACAGATACAGCAACTCCATGCCCATCAAGATGACATGGAAAACCGCCTCAGACGCTGTAACCTCCGCTTCATAGGACTGCCAGAGAAAGAGGAAGGCGCAGACCCAGCAACCTACCTAGAAACGCTCCTACTCAAAACATACGGCCGCGAAGCCTTTTCAGTAATGTTTGCGGTGGAGAGAGCGCACCGCATCCCTGCGCGGCCACCACCACCCGGAGCGCCTCCCCGCACATTCATTGCCAAATTCCTAAATTTTCGGGACCAAGACAAAATCCTTAAACTTACCCGGGAGAGAGGAAATATACAGATCGGGAACAGCCAGATTGCAGTATTCCCGGATTTTTCCAGCGAGGTGCAAAGGAGAAGAGCACAATATCAGGAAGTGAAGCGCCGACTGAGGACCCTCCATCTCAAGTATGCGATGCTATTTCCCGCCAGGCTGCGGGTGGAGGAAGACGGAAGAGTACAGTTTTTTGATGACCCGGCGGCAGCAACAGCATGGCTGGATCGCAGAAACAGACCTGCTTAATCTGTCTATGTTCACATAACCACAGTGAGTACTTTATGACTTTGAACAAAATCCTATAATACAAATGTCACAGAGACCTTTCAGTGGGGAACTAGAATCCAGTTTAGGGCTATAAAGAATGGGGGCATACACAGCTTGTGTACAAGTGAAGTGGATAAGGATGAGAGAGCTAGCTCCTGTATAACTTTGATATGGAACATGCGGGATCATAAATTAAAGTTGCGCAGGTTACCGGTTGCGCCTTTACATTTTGAGAAGAGTGGGGACAGACTACAGTGATCTGCTTTACAAGACTCCTAAATGACAGGGATAAACTGTACCACAATATCCTGGAAAATGGGACATAATTTGACCAGATGCAAGGAGGAAAAGTGCAAAGGGAACTCATTGACTGCAATGTGTGGTAGTCCTGATTACAATCGCTCCACGATTGACAGGGGAACAGTCGCCCCTTTAGCAAAGTTGGTTCAGCATAAAAGAAAAATACATCCATTGCTATTAAGAATTGTGCCTCCAGCGGAGTGTAACCGCTGGATGATATGTTATATGCTGACAGTTTGGGTATATATGCTCACATCAGGTTGGGGAGATGTGCAGCTGGGAGGGAGGGGAACAGTTAAAAGGGTAAGTTTTGTGTTTTATTTTGGGAATATAAGTATTGATGTGACCCTAATACGGCTAGATAGGCAACATGCAGTCAACAATAAGATATGTATTAGCAGACTGGCACTGTGGAAAAGGCAGACTGAGGGGGTTTTATTATCTTGTGACCTTAATAGATGGCAGCTACACTAATTATATACAGAGACTAACATGGCCAGTGTAAAGTTTTTGACGTGGAACTTACGCGGTATGCGGAATAAGGTAAAGCGAACCGCAGCACTAACATTTCTAAAATCACAAAAAGCAGACATCATAGCTTTAACAGAAACACATATCACAGGCCAGATGCAAGTAGCCTTAAAAAAAACGTGGATAGGATGGTTATACCACAGCACGCATACCAATCAATCAAGGGGGGTATCGATATTAGTCGCCAAAAGAGTGCCCTTTGAACTAATCGCACTAGAGTCAGATAGATTAGGAAGATACATCTTCCTGCATGCCAACATAGGAGGCAACTCTTTATTGATTCTGGCGTGTTATGTCCCCCCCCCTTTTTCGATTGAGGTAGTGTTGAAGGGATTGGCATTCATGGCACAGAACCCATCAGTTCCAGCCATTTGGATGGGTGACTTTAACCAAACCATGAATCCAAATTTAGACAGACCAGGCCTGAGAGATGCATCCAGGACTGTGCCTCACCAAACCAGACTCTGCAGACTATTCACAGAATTTGCGTTAACAGACGTATGGAGATGGCAAAACCCGACTAAAAAAGCATATACATGTCACTCGGTAGGCTGTGACACGATGTCCAGGATTGATTTTATACTGGTCTCAAATGCATTGCTGCCCAAAATTACAGGGTCGGGTATGGCTCCACGAGCTCTATCGGACCACTCACCCTGTTGGATAACAGCATCTCTATTAAAAGCAATGCCAACTTCTAATTGGAGGCTGAATCCATTCTGGTTGTCCGTCCTGCCTGATCTCGAGAGCATAGGGCAAGAACTACAATATATCCTAAACAACTTAAGAATTACAGATTCAGATACTGCAGTCTGGGACACTTTTAAAAATCAAGCTAGTAGACTACTTTCATTAAGAATAAACAGATTTAAAAATTCCTCTAAACTGTTATTACAGATGACCACTGACAAACTACAGGAATTGGAACAGGTATACACACAAGAACCCAGTACTGACAATCTCCATAAAGTACAAATGCAAGCCAGAGCAGTAACCCAAATGCATATAGAGAAAGCCAAACAACAGGTTTTTTTCAAAAAACAAAGAATCTTTGAACACGGAGAGCAAGCAGGTAAATTACTGGCATATTTAGCTCATTTAAATGAAAAACCTCCAGTAGTGGTGACCCTAGCTACCCCACAGGGAGATGAGGTGACCGACCCACACCAAGTTGCAGACATTTTCCTAAACTTCTATAGGAATTTATACAAAACTCAGACAACATACTCCACACAAGAAATTAAAAATCACTTACACAGAATTCAGTTCCCTAGACTCACATTAGAACAGGTTAAGCTATTGGAAGCCCCCATTAGCCAAGAGGATATATCTGAAGCACTGTCCCAGCTAGCTAAATCTAAGGCCCCCGGACTAGACGGCCTGCCACTAGAATTCTACACTGCATTCCCCGATATACTAGTCCCGAAATTACAAGAATTATATCAACAAATATTTAAACATAAAACACTCCCTCCATCAATGCAAGAAGCACAGATAATAGTTTTACCTAAACCAGGAAAAGACCCTAGATATCCCGAGTCCTACCGTCCAATCTCACTACTTCAAGTAGATATTAAGATACTGGCCAAAATCCTAGCATCCCGCCTAAACAAAGTCATCCTTTCATTAATTCACCCAGACCAGACAGGCTTTATGCCCGGAAAAAAATACGGCCATGAATATAAGAAGACTTTTTTTTAAATATTCAAGCAAAGCACGACAATCAGGGTACCAGGGTAGTGGTGGCCCTGGACACAGCAAAGGCTTTTGATTCAGTAGAATGGCCTTTTCTGTGGGAGTGTCTACGAGAATATGGATTTGGTCCCAATTTCATACAGTGGGTACAAATACTCTATCAGTCACCAAAAGCACGGGTCTTCGTTAATGGGTGTATGTCGGGGCAATTTCCTCTAGAACGAGGCACACGCCAGGGATGTCCCCTTTCCCCACTGCTATATGCCCTGGCAGCCGAGCCATTGGCCATAGCTATAAGAACTGACATGGACATAGTGGGACTTAAAATAGGCAACTACATAGAGAAGATTGGACTATACGCAGACGACACGATACTCTATCTAGCCGATCAGGGCCCATCACTACAAGCAGCTTTGGACATTATAGATAAAATGGGAAAATTCTCAGGCCTACGGATAAATTGGGAAAAATCACAGATACTCCCCATAGACCAGTTTCCCCCAACCAATATACATCCAGAACTACCATTAGTCAGGGTAAACACTATTAAATATTTAGGGGTACTGGTTACAAGAGACCTACGTGAATACACAACCAACAACATAGAACCATTGTTTGCCATGATAAAAACCAAAACGCAAGCCTGGTCCAAGCTACCACTGGGAGTAATGGGGAGGATAAATATTATAAAAATGATTATCTTACCCAAGATCCTATACATGGTATGGCACGCCCCACTATATATACCTATAGGGATTTTCAAAAAAATGGAATCTATTTTGAACACCTTTGTGTGGGGACATCAAAGACATAAGGTAGCTTGGCATGTCCTTAAAAACCCTGCAGATATGGGGGGAACATCTCTGCCAGATCTGCAGGAATATTACATAGCGGCACAGCTGTCACACATGCATCACTACCATAATAATGAAAGACAGCGGTATAGTACGCTAGTATCTAGTAGCCCAGACAGTCCCTTATCTACCCCACTTCAAATTATACTACGAGGGGGCCAGTCAAATAGGGAAGGTCCACAATTTAAGGACGGGATACTCAATCATCACCAACAAATATGGGGATTGGCCCAGAAAAAACTTAAAATAGGGTCCATTCACTCACACACTCCTTTATGGGCTAACAACCAGCTAGCGGAACTTAAAAAAATACCAGACCCTACTATATGGGCCAGATATGGAATCATATATCTGCATCAGGTAATGGTGAACGCTAGGCCTAAAGCATTTCAAACTCTTCAGGAAGAATACTCTATTCCGCAACAATTAATGTTCAAATACATACAACTCAGACATGCCTTGCGTTCACAATTCAGGAACGAAAGTTGCACCCTGGAATACCCCCAAATCTTGGACATAATAATGGGAGCCGAATCGCAAAAATTTATATCTATTCTCTATTACTCTATAAGGTTACCCAGAATCAGAGAAGTGATACAAAAAGCCAAAACAAGATGGGAAAGAGATGTAGGGGCCGTAAGTGACTCAGATTGGGAGGAAATTCTAGATAATGTGAGGGTGGCTTCTCCAAAACTGTTTGATAGGTTAACACAGATATACATCATTCATCAAGCGTACCTGACACCTAACATAATAAGGAAGTTTCAACCTCCACGTATTATATTATGTCCTCACTGTCAGGCAGAGATGGGTAGCTTTTTTCACTTAATCTGGGAATGCACTACCCTTCAAACATACTGGAGTCAAGTGATAAAGTTCTTGCACGACCAAATGGGTTCCCCTGTAGTATTAGATCCAAAACTTTGTATACTGGGTCTTCTTCCAGACGTGGACATTGATAAATACCAAGCCATATTTATATCTGAAGTCCTATTTTTGGCCAGAAAAGTAATTGCTAAGACTTGGATGCAGAACGTAACCCCCACCATAACAAGCTGGAAGAGAGATGTTAACAATTCCCTCCCATACAAGCAGCTGATTTACAAACACAGGGGAAACAGCCACAAATACTCAAGGATTTGGGATGGATGGCTGGGAGACGGTGAGACATGTGTATAGTAATGCGTGTAAACAAGTTTATCAATACCTAGCAACTAAAACATACAACCATATAATAAGTAACCCAATTCAGTCTGTCAGAACCTCACAAACAATTGGTATACCTTTGTTATGCAATGCCAGCCTTGCAAGGCGCTAATGTATGTAAACGTACCACATGTGACTATATTTTATGATTCTATACATAGACCTCAAATGTGCTGTATAAATTTCTGCCTAATTTCAATAAAGATCATTTTCCCAAAAAAAAAAAAAAAATCTTACCTTTGTTTATGACGTTCACTACTTCCATTCAGACATACGTAGGCCAGCCCCTGACGTTCTTTATGACAAATTTTACCCGCCCCTTCTCTCTTCGTTACGCAGTGGGAGCATATAGATAAAGCTGGCGGAGACATTATCAGGAACTAGTGTGGAGGAAAGCCCTGAGCCCCAAACATCCAAATCCAGGAGGAGATTTAAGGCCACCAACATGGCCTTTGAAGAAATGGTGGAGATGGCGGACAGCTTGAGGAGGGAGGAATATGATGGCAAAAATGGTCCGTACACCCGACCCAATTTGCGGAAGGACCAAATAATGTCCTCAGTTGTCACCACTCTGGAGCAGCAATTTGGGGTACAACGGGCTAAAGACCAATTGAGAAAGCGCTGGTCCGACCTTAAAACGAGGGAGCCAGATCAGTATCACAGAATCAAGAGGGTGCTTAAAAAAAGTAAGTACTTGTCGTGTGTTCTTATTAAGATACTTAACTTGCGTTCGTTCGTAAATATCATTCTTTTGAAAATACATATGATTCTAACTAAATGTTGTTAGTTTGCCAAGAAATACAATGGTACAGGGTTCCACCTACATTTTGTTCTTCATAATTTGTCTTATTAAAAGAAGTTTAGGATATTGTTGTGTAGATGTTTTTGAAAGTAGAATGCTTTGAAAAAATGATTAAGTGTAATGTAAGGACAGGACACAGCAGCTGTTTCCACATCTGGACTCAGTGTACTGTGGGACACCAGAGAACATGTTTTAGGATAATCCACACAGGGGCTCTAGAGGATACTTTAGGTGTCTCCATCAGTGAAACTTGGCCAAAAAAGGTAAGTATTGCAGTTTGGTTAAAAGGGAATTTGAATCATGTCTTCAACTTGGATCTTTTCACAAACAGACAATTGTACACTACTTCAAAGCAATATTTCATATTCCTATTTCTGGACTCAAATATCAGTGTGCTAAGTATACCTTTGGTTTCATTCTCATAGGGGATAAAAGACTCAGACAGGATCCCAGGACCCCCCCGACCTCACCAGCATGATTGGGTCATTAGCCCAAGCCCACACGAGGATCTGGAGGAAGGAGAGGTGGAGGAACTGGGTGAGATCTGCACCCCACCAGGTGAGTGTCTGACACCCCAGCTTAAGGTAATCTATTTATGCCTGCATATTTCTAAATACATATTTTTTCTCAAATTTTAGGTGATGTTCTGGTTGTGGAAGGCCAAGGGGCAAACCCATTTAGCACCGACAGCGCCCAAAGGCTAATTGGGCAGATCATGGTCTGGAATGGCCGCATTGATGAAATGCGCAATCAGCTAGACAGCATGGGAAATCGGCTGGACAGCATGCAACAGGAAATGAAGAACATGATCGATGTTTTGGGGAGAATCTAATCCCTTTTTCCCTAAAACATTGATCATGTTCTTCATTTCCTTTTTAAATGAGAACATTGTTCTTTTTTTATAGTTGTTACATTTTAAAAGCCAAATTTTGAAGATGCACACGGTGTGTCAACATGTGCTATCTGCCATCATGGGATCTCAATGTACGCGTTTCGTGTTTGTAACCCCTTCCTCATAATGCTAGTAGGTGAGAGGAAGGGATTGCACCCACAAAACACATCTATTGATCCCCCATGATGGGAGATAGCACATGTTGACATTACCCATTTGGACTCCCAATTTGTGTGCATCTTCAAAATTTGGCTTTTACATGAGTAACATCACCTGCAACTTTTACATGTTGAACTTTGTAAGTTCCAATGTTGGGTATGTTTTTTTTGTGAAAAAACCCTGTTTTAAAATACAAATAAAAAAAAAAAATATGCAGAAAATACCAGAAAATATGTACAAAAATATAGTTCCCCCCCAAAAAATAAACTATTTTAGATTGAGTAAAAAATATAAAACAAAAAAAAAACATTGAATGACGTTTAAAAAAAAACGCAAATGTTTGAATGTGCACACAGTAAAAATTTTAAACGACAACAATGTGTGTGGTTTCTTCTTTCAATACTCAATACCAGTTTTGGAATTCATTTTTTGTTTACAGTGACAAAGGGCCTTATTTACTAAAGGGAAATGCACTTGGCACTACAAGTGCACTAAGAGAACCTAGGAGACAGCCAAAAAGAAAAGCAAACAAGAATAAAAACTCAAGATTTTATCATAAAAAAGATTTTTTTTTATTATTTGAAAGGTTAAATATGTTCTGGCATTGCAATGGCCCCCCTACCATTAAAATAATTAACATATCTGTCCCGCACTTGATGGGCGGTTTGGGGGGCCAAGCCAGTACGACCAGTATCCAGGCCTGTGAGTACAGATTCTGCACTAAGTCCAGCCTCAGGCCCAACTGAGGTAAGATATGTTTGCGAATGTTTTCTTAAAAAATTATGGAGTACGCAACAGCACATGATTAGATGATTGATTTTATAGTCCGCCATACTGATGGCTGAGAGAAACAAACAGAACTGGCTGGCCATAATCCTGAAGGCATTCTCCACATCTCTTCTCACTCTGGCCAGCCGGTAGTTAAATACCCTCGTCTCCGGCATGAGGGTCCTTTGGGGGAATGGCCTCATCAGGTGCTCGCCCAGACCGAAGGCTTCATCTTCGATTAATACAGAGGGGAGTCCCTCAACGTTCTCGGCATCAGGTGGCATTCCCAGGCCACCAGTCTGGAGACGCTGGCAGAACACGGTCTGGGCGAAGACTCCTCCATCCGGCCATTCTTCCCCACATCCACATACATAAAATCATATTGTGCCAATACCACCGCCATCAATACTACACTATTAAACCCTTTGTAATCGATATAGTAAGACCCCAAATGGGGTGGTGGCACAATTCAAACATGCTTCCCATTGATCGCCCCTACACAGTTGGGAAAGTCCCAACGGTCAGCGAACTGGGAGGCCACAGTCTGCCATTCCTGTGGCGTGGAAGGAAACTGTGGAGTCAAACAAGAAAAAAAAATATGAGTACTTTTAAACATAACTTTGCAAGCAGATTACACAAAAACATTCTTGCATAACAGCAGTATAACATTTTTTAGAAGTAGTATTTAAAAAAAACTAAAATTTAAGGCACACTTATAAGATTCCTCACCCCCTCTGATGGCCGATTGATCAAATTGTATGGGGGGTTCTAAATGAGTTTAAGACCACACATTACATTTGGAGACATTTGAGGGGGTGGTTCGGGAAAGCAGTACAATGGAGCTGACAATATACATTATTAAAGGGATTAGGTTATAGGTGTATATGGGCCCAGGATTGCATGCTGGGGAGTAGGGATGAGCGGAACACCCCCCCGGTTCGGTTCGCACCAGAACCTGCGAACGGACCGAAAGTTCGCACGAACGTTAGAACCCCATTGACGTCTATGGGACTCGAACGTTCAAAATCAAAAGTGCTCATTTTAAAGGCTAATTTGCATGGTATTGTCCTAAAAAGGGTTTGGGGACCCGGGTCCTACCCCAGGGGACATGTATCAATGCAAAAAAAACTTTTAAAAACGGCCGTTTTTTCGGGAGCAGTGATTTTAATGATGCTTAAAGTAAAAAAAAAAAAAGTGAAATATTCCTTTAAATATCGTACCTGAGGGGTGTCTATAGTATGCCTGTAAAGTGACGCGTGTTTCCCGTGTTTAGAACAGTCCCTGCACCAAATGTCATTTTTAAAGGAAAAAATCTCATTTAAAACTGCTTGCGGGTTTAATGTAATGTCGGGTCCTGGCAATATGGATGAAAATCAGTGAGAAAAACGGCATGGGTACTCCCCAGTCCATTACCAGGCCCTTTGGGTCTTGTATGGATATTAAGGGGAACCCCGCACCCAAATTAAAATAAGGAAAGGTGTGGGGCCACCAGGCCCTATATACTCTGAACAGCAGTATACAGGCTGTAGGTTTGTTGTTAAGTAGAATCTCTTTGTAATTTTGAACGGGTACATTTTTAACGTGTTTAGCTCCAGCCAAAAAATCTTTTTTAAGCTTTTTGGAAAACATAGGGAAGGGTAATCACCCCTGTGACATTTGTTTTGCTGTCTTTCCTCCTCTTCAGAAGATTTCACCTCACTTTTTGTCCCAATGGATTGGAAAGCATCAGTGGAAAGGAGAAATGTTTTTCCCATATTAACTCTTACAGGAGAGAATTTCCCTTCCTAGGGGTAGATTTATTCTCACTTCCTGTTGTCTCCTTCCATTTGCAAGTAGGAGTCGTTTGTAAGTTAGTTGTTTGAAAGTAGGGTCCTGCCCTATATACTCAGCAGAAATTTGGGCCTTAGGTGTTGCTGTGGCCACAACACTGTAAGCCCTCACAGGGCTTTGCTGTGAAATATTAGATCAAGAATTGTAATTACATGCCCCTGTTGAACAGGAGCTGAAAAATTAGGCCTTAGGCACTGGTGCTGGTGCCACAACACTGCAAACCCTCACAGACACTCTAGTTGGAATGCAGGAACGAGCCCTGCTGCAAAGTATTACATCAAAAATCGTAATTACACGCCCCTGTTAAACAGGGGCTGAAAAATTGTGCCTTAGGCACTGGTGGTGGCACCCAGAACCAAAAATGTTCTTACAAGCTATCAGCGTGATGATTGAGGAGGAAGAGGATAATTACTCAGGGATAGTCACTCAGCATCAGCATAGGCAGTCTTTGAAGGGATCTGAGATTTCAAAAAAAATTATTCGGTTACATCAGCATCAGGTGCTTGGTAGCTGGTGGTGATCCAAGACTCATTCATTTTTATGAAGGTCAGTCGATCGACCGAGTCAGTGGACAGACGCACCCTGTGATCGGTTACCACGCCTCCAGCAGCACTGAATGTGCGTTCCGAAAGAACGCTGGATGCAGGACAGGCCAGTAGCTCAATTGCATACTGTGCAAGCTCTGGCCAGTGATCCATCCTCAAGACCCAGTAACCCAGAGGATTTTCGGTGGGAAAGGTGTCCAAGTCTGATCTTGCCCCTAGGTATTCCTGCACCATGTAAAACAGACGCTGGCGATGGTTGCTGGAACCGATCATACCTTGGGGCTGCGGACTAAAAAATTGTCTGAACGCATCGGTCAGACGGCCACCTTCTCCACCGCTCCTTCTTTGACTGACCGAAGCCTCAGCAACACGTTGTCCAGAAACAGGAGTTTGTAACCTCCCAGTCTCTGGGAACGCGTTGCACAGACCTTTCTGCAAGGCCTCCCGAAGATGTTTCATCCTCTTCTCCCTCTGCGATGGCAAGATAAGGTCCACAACCTTACACTTGTAACGTGGATCAAGGAGGGTTGCCAGCCAGTATTGGTCCTTCTCCTTGATACCACGAATACGAGGATCCTTCCGCAGGCTTTGCAGGATCAGGGAGGCCATGCAGCGTAGGTTTGCTGAGGCATTCGGTCCGGAGTCCTCTGGGTCACTAAGGACGACATGGTCCGCAGCCACCTCCTCCCAGCCACGTACAAGTCCATGTGTTTCTTGGGACTGATCCCTTAAAGACTGCTGCTGATGCTGAGTGCCAGGCTCCACCTCCATACTGACACAATCTTCCTCCTCCTCCTCCTCCTCCTCTTCCTCCTCGTCCTCTTCCTGTGTGATCGGCGGGCACGCAGGAACACTGTCTGGATAAAGGGGGCCTTGAGAGCTAAGGAAGTCCTCCTCTTCCTGCCTCTGTTCTGCCTCAAGTGCCCTGTCCATTATTCCACGCAGCGTGTGCTCCAACAGGTGGACAAGGGGGACAGTGTCACTGATGCATGCACTGTCACTGCTCACCATCCTCGTGGCCTCCTCAAATGGTGACAGGACAGTGCATGCATCCCTGATCATGGCCCACTAGCGTGGGGAAAAAAAACCAAGCTCCCCTGACCCTGTCCTGGTGCCATAGTCGCACAGGTACTCATTGATGGCCCTCTGCTGCGTGTGCAGCCGCTGCAGCATGGCCAACGTTGAGTTCCACCTGGTGGGCATGTCACCGATTAGGCGGTTCTTGGGCAGGTTAAACTCCTTTTGGAGGTCCGTCAGCCGAGCACTGGCATTATATGACCGGCGGAAATGCACACAGACTTTCCTGGCCTGCCTCAGGACATCCTGTAAGCCCGGGTACCTGCCCAAGAACCGCTGCACCACCAAGTTAAGGACGTGAGCCAAACAGGGCACATGGGTCATTTGTCCCTGTCGGAGGGCAGAGAGGAGGTTGGTGCCATTGTCGCAAACCAACATTCCTGCCTTAAGTTGGCGTGGCGTCAACCACCTCTGAACCTGCCCCTGCAGAGCTGACAGAACCTCTGCCCCAGTGTGGCTCCTGTCCCCCAAGCACACCAGCTCAAGCACCGCATGGCATCTTTTGGCCTGCGTACTTGCGTAGCCCCTTGAACGACTACGGAGCACCGCTGGTTCCGAGGAAGAGGCCATGGAGGAAGAAGAAGAGGAGGGGGTGGAGGAGAGAGGTGTGTCACAATCATTAGCATTTTGGAGGCATGGTGGCGGAACAACCTCCAACACTACTGCACCTTGTCCTGCATCCTTCCCAGCTGCCAGCAAAGTCACCCAATGTGCCGTGAAACTTAGGTAACGTCCCTGTCCATGCCTGCTGGACCATGAGTCAGCGGTAATATGCACCTTACCGCTGACCGCTCTGTCCAGCGAGGCATGGACATTGCCTTCCACATGCTGGTAGAGAGCCGGAATCGCCTTCCGTGAGAAAAAGTGGCGTTTGGGTACCTGCCACTGAGGAACCGCACATTCCACAAACTCACGGAAGGGGGCAGAGTCTACCAACTGAAAAGGCAGCAGTTGAAGTGCTAGCAATTTTGCCAAGCTAGCATTCAACCGTTGGGCATGTGGATGGCTGGGAGCAAACTTCTTTCGGTGGTGCAGCAGCTGGGGCAGGGAAATTTGCCTGGTACAATCTGACGTCGGTGTACCAAAATCAGATTGCCCACAAGTACGTGGCTGTGACACACCTAATTCTACACCTTCATTCCTCTCAGTGCAGGTCTCAGAGAGGACTGAAGGTCTAGTGGGGTTGGAAATCTCAGCTGATGAGGAGCAAGCAGAGGTCCTCTTTGTTCTTTGGTGTGGGTCTTTTAGATACGCTTGCCAACGAACTGCATGGCAGGTCAACATATGTCTGGTCAAGCATGTGGTACCCAAGCGGGAGATGTTTTGGCCACGCGAGATACGCTTGAGACATATGTTGCAAATAGCAGCGGTGCGATCTGATGCACTCGTCTCAAAAAAGGCCCACACCAAAGAACTTTTTGAATAACGCGCAGAGACTGCAGCGCCCTGCACATGTGGAGCTTTGGGGTGTGATGCAGTCAATGTGCTGCCCTTAGGCTGGCACCTGGTGGGCATCCTGCCTCGTTGGTGATGTGCCGCCTCCTCCTCCTCCTCCTCCTCCTCTCTCCTATCAGGCACCCACGTTGAGTCAGTGACCTCATCATCCCCTCCCTCCTCATCACTGGAGCAAACCTGGCAGTATGCTGCAGCAGGGGGAGCATGACTGCCAGATTGCTGTCCTTCTTGGGCACCCCCTCTGTCCGTGCTCGTGTTACTGCCTTCATCGAGCTCAGTATCATCATCAGAGCCTTCCAAACGCTGGGCATCCTCCTGGAGCATGTACCCAACACTGTGGTCAAACAGTTCGAGGGACTCCTCAGGAGGACATGGTGGGGCGAGGGAAGGAGTCACTGATGACATTGAGCTGAGGGAAGAGGCCGCTGTTTTGCCAGACAAAGTACCCTGGGCATGGGTGAGAGAGGATGAGGAGGATGAGGACGGCTTGGTCATCCACTCGACCAAGTCTTCCGCATGTTGCGGCTCAACATGGCCAGCTGCCAAAAAAAGGCCAAGCGTGTCCCATGGCCACGTGCTGATGAGGATGCACCGTCTCCACGACCAGCACTAGACACAGAGCCTGCTTGCCCTCTCTTATTGGCTTGTGACTGTCTGCCTCTCCTTCTTGGCCTTCCAGACATACTAATGGCCTGTAGCTGCACTAAGCTGGGATATATATATATATATATATATATATATATATGTACTGATACTGCAGCTAGCAAAATCAACTGCCTGCCTGTAGTATGAGAACACCACCAACCTTCTACAGGTAGCTTTAGCTGAACACTGTGAGGTGGACGCACCCCACTAACTTGTAGGTTTAGCAGAACACTGTGAGCAGGACGCACTGCACTAACTGTAAATAGTCTAGCTGCCTGACTGTGGTACTAATAGGATCAAAAGAACACCAGCAATTTTCTTCAGGTAGCTTTATTTACTGTAACAAGACAAGCCTGCCTGTCAGTAAGAAGATAACAGAAACGGATCTAGCTGAACACTGTGAGCAGGACGCACCCCACTAGCTTGTAGGTTTAGCTGAACACTGTGAGGTGGACGCACCCCACTAACTTGTAGGTTTAGCTGAACACTGTGAGCAGGACGCACCCCACTAACTTGTAGGTTTAGCAGAACACTGTGAGCAGGACGCACTGCACTAACTGTAAATAGTCTAGCTGTCTGACTGTGGTACTAATAGGATCAAAAGAACATCAGTAATTTTCTTTAAAATACTGTAACAAGACAAGCCTGCCTGTCAGTAAGAAGATAACAGGAACGGATCTAGCTGAACACTGTGAGCAGGACGCACCCCACTAGCTTGTAGGTTTAGCTGAACACTGTGAGGTGGACGCACCCCACTAACTTGTAGGTTTAGCTGAACACTGTGAGCAGGACACACCCCACTAACTTGTAGGTTTAGCAGAACACTGTGAGCAGGACGCACTGCACTAACTGTAAATAGTCTAGCTGCCTGACTGTGGTACTAATAGGATCAAAAGAACACCAGCAATTTTCTTTAAAATACTGTAACAAGACAAGCCTGCCTGTCAGTAAGAAGATAACAGGAACAGATCTAGCTGAACACTGTGAGCAGGACGCACCCCACTAGCTTGTAGGTTTAGCTGAACACTGTGAGGTGGACGCACCCCACTAACTTGTAGGTTTAGCTGAACACTGTGAGCAGGACGCACCCCACTAACTTGTAGGTTTAGCAGAACACTGTGAGCAGGACGCACTGCACTAACTGTAAATAGTCTAGCTGCCTGACTGTGGTACTAATAGGATCAAAAGAACACCAGCAATTTTCTTCAGGTAGCTGTATTTACTGTAACAAGACAAGCCTGCCTGTCAGTAAGAAGATAACAGAAATGGATCTAGCTGAACACTGTGAGCAGGACGCACCCCACTAGCTTGTAGGTTTAGCTGAACACTGTGAGGTGGACGCACCCCACTAACTTGTAGGTTTAGCTGAACACTGTGAGCAGGACGCACCCCACTTACTTGTAGGTTTAGCAGAACACTGTGGGCAGGACACACTGCACTAACTGTAAATAGTCTAGCTGCCTGACTGTGGTACTAATAGGATCAAAAGAACACCAGTAATTTTCTTTAAAATACTGTAACAAGACAAGCCTGCCTGTCAGTAAGAAGATAACAGGAATGGATCTAGCTGAACACTGTGAGCAGGACGCACTGCACTAAATGTAAATAGTCTAGCTGCCTGACTGTGGTACTAATAGGATCAAAAGAACACCAGTAATTTTCTTCAAAATACTGTAACAAGACAAGCCTGCCTGTCAGTAGGAATATAACAGGAACGGATCTAGCTGAACACTGTGAGCAGGACGCACTGTACTAAATGTAAATAGTCTAGAAGATAACAGGAACGGATCTAGCTAAACTGAATACAGTGTATATATATATATATATATATATATATATATGCAACACCTGGGATGCATATATATACACAATACACTTTAAGTGCAGCTAACTGACTGACTGTCCTGCCTAATCTAGCTAACTCAAATGAAATGACACTGTCTCTCTCTCTCTAAGCACACCGGAACACACTGCACAGGGCCGCCGTGCAGGCGGCCTTATATAGTGTGGGGCGTGTACTAAATCCCCTGAGCCATAATTGGCCAAAGCCTCCTTGGCTTTGGCCAATTATGGCTCTCTGTTAAGATGGCGCTGTGATTGGCCAAGCATGCGGGTCATAGTGCATGCTTGGCCAATCATCAGCAAGCAATGCACTGCGATGCCGCAGTGAATTATGGGCCGTGACGCGCCACATGAATTTTGCGCAAACGGCCCATATCGTTCGCAATTCGGCGAACGATCGAACAGCCGATGTTCGAGTCGAACATGGGTTCGACTCGAACACGAAGCTCATCCCTACTGGGGAGGTTAATCAAGGCAAATATGCATGCAGGCCAAAAAAGGAGTTTCTAAAATTAAAACATGCATGCATTAAGATAAAGGGGACATTCACAGCATAATTCCTGAAATCCTCAGGATTATTCTCACAGCTCTCACGAAGCAAAGGAATGTGCGAGAATTGATCATGCTGGCGCAGCCAATTCTTCATCCGTGAACTCCTCCTCGTCCTGTTCATGGACTGGACTCAGGTCAAAGTATTAACCCCAACACCAAGCCCCCACACAGCACGAACTCAAGAACGAGTACGTCCACGCACCATGGCTTCAAAACGGTCGGCTGGTCAAACAAACTTAAACGCACTGAAGAACAGCAAGGCCTGTGAAGAGCAACCTGAAGAACAGGTATGAGTGGACCAGAACGGCCTGATATACAGGTAATGAACTGACCAACACGCACTGAAAACCAGATACAAACCCCACAAGCACAAACTGAACCACAGAAATCGATCAAAATAAGCTGAAGTCTGAAAAGCGTGAATCGTCTCTAACCAAACTTCTACTAACACAAGATAAACATGAGATTAGCAGAAGGAACCCAAAGGGTGTCGTACAGGGGCTTGAACGTACTTTTTCGAGTCCCGTCATACATTCTGTACGTCACTGCTAGTGATGAGCCGGGGGGCTCGATTCGCACCAGAACTGAAAATTCACACAAACGTTAGAACCCCATTGAAGTCTATGGGACTCCAATGTTCTAAATCAAAGGCTAATTTGCAAGGTATTGTCCTAAAAAGGGTTTGGGGACCCGGGTCCTGCCCCGGGGGACATGTATCAATGCAAAAAAAAGTTTTAAAAATGGTCGTTTTTTCGGGAGCAGTGATTTTAATGATTCTTAAAGTGAAAAAAAAGTGAAATATTTCTTTAAATATCGTACCTGGGGGTGTCTATAGTATGCCTGTAAAGTGGTGCATGTTTCCTGTGCTTAGAACAGTCCCTGCACAAAATGACATTTTTAAAGGAATAAAAGTCATTTAAAACTTCTTGCGGCTTTAATGTAATGTCAGGTCCCGACAATATGGATGAATATCAGTGAGACAAATGGCATGGGTACCCCCCAGTCCATTACCAGGCCCTTTGGGTCTTGTATGGATATTAGGGGGAACCCTGCACCCAAACTAAAAAAAGGAAAAGCGTGGGGCCCCTAGGCCTGTATACAGGTGGTGCAAACAAGACAGGGACTGTAGGTTTGTTGTTAAGTAGAATCTGTTTGTAATTTTGAACTGGTACATTTTTAAAGTGTAGCTCCAGCCAAAAAATCTATTTTTAAGCTTTTTGGAAAACATAGGGAAGGGTTTGTCACGGAACGTCCCACACTCCGCTTGAGTGCTTCCGTCTGTATACCGCTTCCTAAGTTCTGGAACACAAGTCCAATGGATCTGGCTATAGGAACCCCCAAGAACTAGACAACACCAGTCTTGGAGTACATCAGGACTAACTTTATTTAGAATCAAAATTACAAGACTTTATGTGCCGTTGGAACCTCCTCTAACAATACAACTGTAACCTAATTAACATGAGCTAATTATCTAATCCTTTATACAGCCTAGGTGACTGAGACATGACCTTTCGCCCAGACTTGTGGGCACCGAGCTTCACACAGTAATATAAACACAATAGCTGGAGCTAATTACAATTAACAATACAAACAAAACCTAATTAACCTAATTAACATGAGCTCCAATAGGAGTCGTCCCGTCTCCTACATTGTATAGAGGACAATGTGATCAGCTCATTCAATTAACAGGTTGCGTTCAGAATCAACCAAACCAATAATAGTCTCTACATACATCCTGGGAGATATTGTGGACAAATATTACTGTCCCATTTTAAGTAGTCCAAGATATATTTTCTCACTCACCCTGTGCCAGGATGGCACAGGGTGACTTAGACATAAGATGTATTCTGAGTTCCACGGGCCCTCCCGTCACATCTCTCCCCTTTCGGCAGGAGACCAACACAGGAGGAGACCCCAGACGGGTTGACTCCGAAGTTAGTAAGTAGTTCCAGTCCTCTAACGCCTGTACCCACACAGTACCCCAAACAAATTGTTCCAAACAGAGTATTACTCACCCAGCCAACCTCTGCTTCTCTCAGAGAACATATCTGCCGCTGGAGAGAAGACAGGGTGTCTGGGCTCACTCTGTCATGCTGTTGGGGATCGGGGCCCACTGCCCAGCATCCCTGGGGTATACAGGTGGAGACTGAAGTCCCATCCACCTTCACAGGAAATCCATCCTCTGTTAGTTGAGGGCAGAGTCCAGCAGTCCTCGGCCCTGTTGCCAGCCCTTCTGCTGGAAACCCCACACCAGCTGTTCCGGCTAACTGTTGGAGAGGGAGGCCGACTGCCCCGCCTCCCTGGAACTCTGTAGTTGTTGCCGGTGCTGGGCAGAGGTTGGTAACACTCTGCCCTGTTGCCAGCACTTCTACTGGGGACTCCGCATCCTCCGCTCCAGCTAACCGTTGGGGCAGAAGGCTGGCTTCCTCCACTCCCAAACTGTGTAGCTGCCATTGGGGAGGTGAGCCGGCTGCTTCCTTTTCTATTCCCTCATCTGGCTGCTGGGACGACATGTCGATGGTACTGTCTCCCAGGTACACGGATCTTTGCTGGGGAGGAAAGCCCGCTTCCTCCTCCCTGGCCAACTGTTGGGGAGGGACAACACACACCTCCTCTCCCTTCTCCCCCTGTATCTGCTGCTGGGAAGTGATTGCCATCTTCTCACCCTGAGCCTCCACAATTGATGCAGGTATGGGGCAGAGGTCTTGGACCCTCTGTCCGGTAGCCAGCACCTCTGCTGGGGGTTTGCCAGGTGGTTCCTCCTCTACAGAAACGTCTATTAAATCCCCAGTCTCTGGAATTGGTAAAAGTGTGGGACAGAGGTCTTGGACCCTCTGTTCAGTTACCAGATCTTCAGCTGGAGAAGTTTGTTTTAACTCCATAGATGCTGCTGGCAGAAAATCACATGTCCCTGTCAGTGTTGTGGGAGAAAGGCCGACTAGCTCTTCTCTCAGGAAGGCCGAAGCCACTGTTGGTGCTGGGCAGAACACAGTGAACTTTGGCCCTGATAGCAGCTCTTCTGCTGGAGGCTCATTAGGTTGTTCTTCCTCAGCAGAAAAGTCTATCAAATCCCATGTCTCTGCAACTGATGTCTGGGGATAGAGGTTCACCATCTCCTGTCCATGGAACCCAGAAGATGCTATCATTTCTGGGCAGAGGTTAGCAGAGCTCTGCCCTGTTGTCAGCACTTCAGGTTTGGGGACGGCAATCTCCGGATTTTCCACTGCCGATTCTCTGGCATGCTGCTGAACTTGTTCTAGCAGTTTCCTGTATGCCCTTTCCAGATGCTGTTCCTTCCTTAGCAAATGGTCCAGATCAGGTTTGAGCTCTGAGACCCCTGCAAGACCGAGCATAGACTCTCTATATTCTCTCAGGTCCTCAAGGTCAGGTTCCCCTTCATCGCCAAACATAAAAAGATCTGTAAGGCTCTCCCACAGCAATCCAGGGCCGCCAAAGTCATATCCCTCCGGAGAGCATTCTGTTGTCTCCCCTAAATATCCCTCCTCTGCGTGCCATTGCAGAGCCCGATAACGATTGTCCAGTTCTATCTCCTGCTGGACCAACCTGTCCAACTCAGTCACCCATTGCTCCTGGGGCCACTCTCCAAGGAATGCCATCCGCAATGCCCGTTGGTCACTGGCCCTTTGCTCTTGGGTTGGAAAGCACTTGCCCTGTTTTATACCAGAGAGACGGAGGGCTGCAATCCAGAGCTCCACCCGAATTTGCTGCCTAAGCTCCAGGTATTCATCCTCAGACACAGTCCTGGTGTATGTTGAAAGGATGATCCGCAGCAGCCCCGGGAATTCTGATGCCAGGTCCATATCTCCGCTGGGGTGACTGAAGTCTGCTATCCTGATCTTGGATCCAGTTGGAGGTTTAGATTTCCCAGACTGCAGGAAGCTTTCCCGCTGCTTGCCACCAATGTCACGGAACGTCCCACACTCCGCTTGAGTGCTTCCGTCATATACCACTTCCTCCCAGTCTGTATACAGATATCAGATATTCCAACCTCTCTGAGCAGAAAACAAGGCGACACCTGCTTCACTGCAAACATGGACTGTTTATTATGAATCAAAGTTACAAGACTTTATATGCCATTGGAACCTCCTCTAACAATACAACTGTAACCTAATTAACATGAGCTAATTATCTAATCCTTTATACAGCCTAGGTGACTGAGACATGACCTTTCGCCCAGACTTGTGGGCACCGATCTTCACACAGTAATATAAACACAATAGCTGGAGCTAATTACAATTAACAATACAAACAAAACCTAATTAACCTAATTAACATGAGCTCCAATAGGAGTCGTCCCGTCTCCTACATTGTATAGAGGACAATGTGATCAGCTCATTCAATTAACAGGTTGCGTTCAGAATCAACCAAACCAATAATAGTCTCTACATACATCCTGGGAGATATTGTGGACAAATATTACTGTCCCATTTTAAGTAGTCCAAGATATATTCTCTCACTCACCCTGTGCCAGGATGGCACAGGGTGACTTAGACATAAGATGTATTCTGAGTTCCACGGGCCCTCCCGTCACAGGGTTATCACCCCTGTGACATTTGTTTTGCTGTCTTTGCTCCTCTTCAGAAGATTTCACCTCACTTTCTGTCACAATGACAAATGTTTTTAGAAAATTTGGGGATTTTAGTGAAACAAGGATTGGTGATAAAGCATCAGTGGAAAGGAGAAACATTTTTCCCATATTAACTCTTACAGGAGAGAATTTCTCTTCCTAGGGGTAGATTTAATCTCACTTCCTGTTGTCTCCTTTGCAAGTAGGAGTCGTTTGTAAGTTGGATGTTTGAAAGTAGGGTCCTGCCCTATATACTCTGCAGAAATTGGGGCCTTAGGTGTTGGTGTTGCCACAACACTGTAAGCTATCACAGTTACTTTTGGTGGGCGCAGGAACAGGCCCTGCTGTGAAATATTAGATCAAGAATTGTAATTACATGCCCTTGTTGAACAGTGTCAGAAAAATTGGGCCTTTGGTGATGGTGGAGCTGGTGCCACAACACTGTAAGTCCTCACAGTTACTTTTGGTGGGCGCTGGAACGGCCCTGCTGTGAAATATTAGATCAAGAATTGTAATTGAACTGGGACAGAAAAATTGGGCCTAAGGCACTGGTGCTGGTGCCACAACACTACAAACCCTCACAGATACCTAAGTTGGAATGCTTGAACAAGCCCTGCTGCAAAGAATTGCATCAAAAATTGTGATTACACACCCCTGTTAAACAGGGGCTGAAAAATTAGGCCTTAGCCACTGGTGGCGGCGCCCAGAAACAAAAATATTCTTACAAGCTATCAGCATGATCATTGAGGAAGAAGAGGATAGTCACTCAGCATAACAGGATAGTCACTCAGCATCAGCATAGACAGTCTTGAAGGGATCTGACATTTCAAAAAAATGTATTCCGTTACATCAGCATCAGGTGCTTGGTATCTGGTGGTGATCCAAGACTGATTCATTTTTATGAAGGTCAGTAGATAGACTGAGCTGGTGGACAGGCACACCCTGTGATCGGTTACAAAGCCTCCAGCAGCACTAAATGTGCGTTCCGAAATAACGCTGGATGCAGGACAGGCCAGTAGCTCAATTGCATACTGAGCAAGCTCTGGCCAGTGATCCATCCTTAAGACCCAGTAACCCAGAGGATTTTCGGTGAGAAAGGTGTCCAAGTCAGATCTTGCCCGTAGGTATGCCTGCACCATGTAAAACAGACACTGGCAATGGTTGCTGGAATCGATCATACCTTGGGGCTGCGGACTAAAAAATTGTCTGAACACGTCAGTCAGATGGCCATCTTCTCCACCACTCCTTCTTTGACTGACCGAAGCCTCGGCAACATGTTGTCCAAGAACAGGAGTTTGTAACCTCCCAGTCTCTGGGAACGCGTTGCACAGACCTTTCTGCAAGGCCTCCCGAAGATGTTTCATCCTCTGCTCCCTCTGCGATGGCAAGATAAGGTCTGCAACCTTACTCTTGTAATGTGGATCAAGGAGGGTTGCCAGCCGGTAATAATACCTCTCCTTGATACCACAAATACGAGGATCCTGCCGCAGGCTTTGCAGGATCAGGGAGGCCATACCAGCGTAGGTTTGCTGAGGCATTCGGTCCGGAGTCCTCTGGGTCACTAAGGAAGACATGATCAGCAGCCACCTCCTCCCAGCCAGGTACAAGTCCATGGGTTTCTTGGGACTGTAAATGGTCCCTTAAAGACTGCTGCTGATGCTGAGTGCAAGGCTCCACCTCCATGCTGACACAATCCTCCTCCTCCTCCTCCTCTTCCTGTCTGATCGGCATGCAGGAACACTGTCTGGATAAAGGAGGCCATGAGAGCTAAGGAAGTCCTCCTCTACCTGCCTCTGTTCTGCCTCAAGTGCCCTGTCCATTATTCCATGCTCCAACAGGTGGACAAGGGGGACAGTGTCACTGATGCATGCACTGTCACTTCTCACCATCCTTGTGGCCTCCTCAAATGGTGACAGGACAGTGCATGTATCCATAATCATGGGCCACTGGCGTGGGGAAAAAAAACAAGCTCCCCTGACCTTGTCCTGGTGCCATAGTCGCACAGGTACTCATTGATGGCCCTCTGCTGCATGTGCAGCCACTGCAACATGTGCAAAGTTGAGTTCCACCTGGTGGGCATGTCAAAGATTAGGCGGTTCTCGGGCAGGTTCAATTCCTTTTGGAGGTCATCCAGCCATATAATGCCAGCCGAGCACTGGCATTATATGACCAGCAGAAATGCACACAGACTTTCCTGGCCTGCCTCAGGACATCCTGTAAGCCCTGGTACCTGCCCAAGAACCGCTGCACCACCAAGTTAAATATGTGAGCCAAACAGGGCACATGGGTCAGTTGTCACTGTCAGAGGGCGGAGAGGAGGTTGGTGCCATTGTCACAAACCACCATTCCTGGCTTAAGTTGGAAAGGTGTCAACCACCTCTGAACCTGCCCCTGCAGAGCTAACAGAACCTCTGCCCCAGTGTGGCTCCTGTCCCCCAAGCACACCAGCTCAAGCACCGCATGACATCTTTTGGCCTGAGTACTTGCGTAGCCACTTGAATGCTTACGGAGCACCGCTGGTTCTGAGGACAAAGCACAGGAAGAGGCCATGGAGGAAGAAGAAGAGGAGGGGGTGGAGGAGAGAGGTGTGTCAGAATCACCAGTAGTGGCATTTTGGAGGCGTGGTGGTGGAACAACCTCCAACACTACTGCACCTTGTCCTGCATCCTTCCCAGCTGCCAGCAGAGCCACCCAATGCGCCGTGAAAATTAGATAACATCCCTGTCCATGCCTGCTGGACCATGAGTAAGCGGTAATATGCACCTTACTGCTGACCACCCTGTCCAGCAAGGCCAAGACATTGCCTTCCACATGTAGGTAGAGAGTCGCAATCGCCTTCCGTGAGAAAAAGTGGTGTTTGGGAACCTGCCACTGAGGAACCGCACATTTCACAAACTCACGGAAGGGGGCAGAGTCTACCAACTGAAAAGGTAGCAGTTGAAGTGCTAGCAATTTTGCCAAGCTAGCATTCAACTGCTGGGCATGTGGGTGGCTGGGAGCAAACTTCTTTCTGCGGTGCAGCAGCTGGGGCAGGGAAATATGCCTGGTACAATTTGACGTTGCTGTACCAATAGCAGATTGCCCGCAAGTACTTGGCTGTGACACACCTAATTCTACACCTTCATTCCTATCAGTGCAGGTCTCAGAGAGGACTGAAGGTATAGTGGGGTTAGAGATGCCAGCTGATGAGGAGCAAGGAGAGGTTGCCAATGAACTGCATGGCTGGTCAACATATGTCTGGTCAAGCATGTGGTGCCCAAGCGGGAGATACGTTTGAGACATATGTTGCAAATAGCAATGGTGCAATTTGATGCACTCATCTCAAAAAG
The DNA here is from genome assembly GCF_042186555.1 of Aquarana catesbeiana. Lineage (NCBI taxonomy): Eukaryota > Metazoa > Chordata > Amphibia > Anura > Ranidae > Aquarana > Aquarana catesbeiana. Next base: position 205,224,177 of record NC_133327.1, read on the forward strand.
GGCCCACACCAAAGCACTTTTGGAATAATGTGCAGAGACAGTAGTGCCCTGCACATGCAGAGCTCTGTGGTGTGATGCAGTCAGTGGGCTGCCCTTAGGCTGGCCCCTGGAAGGCATCCTGCCTCATTGGAGATGTGCCTCCTCCTCCTCCTCCTCTCTCCTATCAGGCACCCACATGGAGTCAGTGACCTTATCATCCCCTCCCTCCTCATCACTGGAGCAAACCAGGCAGTAAGCAGGGGCAGAGGGAACGTGACTGCCAGATTGCTGTCCTTCTTGGGCACCCCCTCTGTCTGGGCTCATGTTACTGCCTTACTCTAGCTGAGTACCACCATTGGAGCCTTCAAAATGCTGGGCATCCTCCTGGAGCATGTAACCAACACTGTGGTCAAACAGTTTGGGGGACTCCTCAGGAGGACATGGTGGGGCTAGGGAAGGAGTGACTGATGCCATTGAGCCGAGGGAAGAGGCCGCGTTGGCAGCTGCTTGCCAGACAATGTACCCTGAGCCTGGGTGAGAGAGGATGAGGACGGCTTGTCATCCACTCAACTAAGTCTTCCGCATGTTGCGGCTCAACACGGCCAGCTGCTGAAAAAAAGGCCAAGCGTGTCCCAACGCCTCGTGCTGATGAGGATGCACTGTGTCCATGACCAGCACTGTTGCCTCTAGACACAGTGCCTGCTTGCCCTCTTTTGTTGGCTTGTGACTGTCTGCCTCTCCTTGTTGGCCTTCCAGACATACTATTGGCCTGCAGTGAGATGTAGCTGCACAAAACTGGGATGTATATATATACCGATTATACTGCAGCTAGCAGAATCAACTGCCTGCCTGTAGTATTATTCGTATGAGAACACCTGCACTTGTATTTAGGTAGCTATACTGTAGGTGCAACTGTGCAGGGCACACAGTACAGTAACTGGAAATACGTCAGGAGCCTACACAAGCACCTGGCTTCAGGTAGCTATACTGTAGGTGCAAATGTGCAGGGTACAGAGTACACTAACTGGAAATACGTCAAGAGCCTACACAAGCACCTGGCTTCAGGTAGCTATACTATAGGTGCAACTGTGCAGGGTACACAGTACAGTAACTGGAAATATCTCAAGAGCCTACACAAGCACCTGGCTTCAGGTAGCTATACTGTAGGTGCAAATGTGCAGGGTACAGAGTACACTAACTGGAAATACGTCAAGAGCCTACACAAGCACCTGGCTTCAGGTAGCTATACTATAGGTGCAACTGTGCAGGGTACACAGTACAGTAACTGGAAATATGTCAAGAGCCTACACAAGCACCTGGCTTCATGTAGCTATACTGTAGGTGCAACTATGCAGGGTACACAGTACACTAACTGGAAATATGTCAAGAGCCTACACAAGCACCTGGCTTCAGGTAACTATACTGTAGGTGAAACTGTGCAGGGTACACAGTACAGTAACTGGAAATATGTCAAGAGCCTACACAAGCACCTGGCTTCAGGTAGCTATACTGTAGGTGCAACTGTGCAGGGTACACAGTACACTAACTGGAAATATGTCAAGAGCCTACACAAGCACCTGGCTTCAGGTAGCTATACTGTGGGTGCAACTGTGCAGGGTACACAGTACAGTAACTGGAAATACATCAAGAGCATACACAAGCACCTGGCTTCAGGTAGCTCTGCTGTAGGTGCAACTGTGCAGAGTACACAGTACAATAACTGGAAATACATAAAGAGCCTACGCAAGCACCTGGATTCAGGTAGCTATACTGTAGGTGCAACTGTGCAGGGTACACAGTACAGTAACTGGAAATATGTCAAGAGCCTACACAAGCACCTGGGCTTCAGGTAGCTATACTGTAGGTGAAACTGTGCAGGGTACACAATACAGTAACTGGAAATACGTCAAGAGCCTACAGAAGCACCTGGCTTTAGGTAGCTATACTGTAGGTGCAACTGTGCAGGGTACACAGTACACTAACTGGAAATACATCAAGAGTCTACACAAGCACCTGGCTTCAGGTAGCTATACTGTAGGTGCAACTGTGCAGGGTACACGGTACAGTAACTTGAAATAAGTCAAGAGCCTACACAAGCACATGGCTTCAGGTAGCTCTACTGTAGGTGCAACTTTGCAGGGTAGACAGTACATTAAATGGAAATACATCAAGAGCCTACACGAGCACCTGGCTTCAGGTAGCTATACTGTAAGTGCAACTGTGCAGGGTACACAATACAGTAACTGGAAATATGTCAAGCGCATACACAAGCACCTGGCTTCAGGTAGTTATACTGTAGGTGCAACTGTGCAGGGTACAAAGTACACTAAATGGAAATACGCCAAGAGCATACACAAGCACCTGGCTTCAGGTAGCTATACTGTAGGTGCAACTGTGCAGGGTACAGAGTACACTAACTGGAAATACGTCAAGAGCCTACACAAGCACCTGGCTTCAGGTAGCTATACTGTAGGTGCAACTGCGTAGGGTACACAGTACACTAACTGGAAATATGTCAAGAGCCTACACAAGCACCTGGCTTCAGGTGGATATACTGTGGGTGCAACTGTGCAGGGTACACAGTACAGTAACTGGAAATACATCAAGAGCATACACAAGCACCTGGCTTCAGGTAGCTATACTGTAGGTACAACTGCGTAGGGTACACAGTACACTAACTGGAAATATGTCAAGAGCTTACACAAGCACCTGGCTTCAGGTAGCTATACTGTGGGTGCAACTGTGCAGGGTACACAGTACAGTAACTGGAAATACATTAAGGGCATACACAAGCACCTGGCTTCAGGTAGCTCTGCTGTAGGTGAAACTGTGCAGAGTACACAGCAGACATGTGCAGGATGAAAAAATTCGTTTAGTTTCGTTTCGTTTCGATTCGTTATTTAACTAAATTCGTTTAGTTAAATTCGTTGCATTCATTACATTCGTTTTCGGAATTTGTTTCGTTTCGTATTCGAATTCGAAAAAATTCGACCGCATTCGAAAAAATTCGACCGTATTCGAAAAAAACTATCAAATTCGAAAAAATTCTAACACATTCGAAAAAAGCTGTCAAATTCGAAAAAATTCTACCACATTCGAAAAAACTATCAAATTCGAAAAAATTCTACCACATTCGAAAAAACTGTCAAATTCGAAAAAATTCTACCACATTCAAAAAAAACTATCAAATTCAAAAAAAATTTTACTACATTCGAAAAAAATATCAAATTCGAAAAAATTCTACCACATTCGAAAAAAAACTGTCAAATTCGAAAAATTTCTACCACATTCGAAAAAAACTATAAAATTCGAAAAAATTCTAACACATTTGAAAAAACTATCAAATTCGAAAAAATTCTACCACATTCGAAAAAAACTGTCAAATTCGAAAAAATTCTAACACATTCGAAAAAAGCTGTCAAATTCGAAAAAATTCTACCACATTCGAAAAAACTATCAAATTCGAAAAAATTCTACCACATTCGAAAAAAACTGTCAAATTCGAAAAAATTCTACCACATTCGAAAAAACTGTCAAATTCGAAAAAATTCTACCACATTCAAAAAAAACTATCAAATTCAAAAAAAATTTTACTACATTCGAAAAAAATATCAAATTCGAAAAAATTCTACCACATTCGAAAAAAAACTGTCAAATTCGAAAAATTTCTACCACATTCGAAAAAAACTATAAAATTCGAAAAAATTCTAACACATTTGAAAAAACTATCAAATTCGAAAAAATTCTACCACATTCGAAAAAAACTGTCAAATTCGAAAAAATTCTAACACATTCGAAAAAAATATCAAATTCGAAAATATTCTACCACATTCGAAAAAAAACTGTCAAATTCGAAAAATTTCTACCACATTCGAAAAAAACTATAAAATTCGAAAAAATTCTAACACATTCGAAAAAACTATCAAATTCGAAAAAATTCTACCACATTCGAAAAAAACTGTCAAATTCGAAAAAATTCTACCACATTCGAACAAAACTGTCAAATTCGAAAAAATTCTACCACATTTAAAAAAAACTATCAAATTCAAAAAAAATTTTACTACATTCGAAAAAAATATCAAATTCGAAAAAATTCTACCACATTCAAAAAAAACTGTCAAATTTGAACAATTTCTACCACATTCGAAAAAAACTATAAAATTTGAAAAAATTCTACCGCATTTGAAAAAAACAATAACTGAATTTGAAAAAGTAAACATATATATATATATATATATATATATATATATATATATATATATATATATATATATATATATATATATATATAACCATCTTCCGAAATTTGAATTTCTTATAAAATGAATTCGAATTTGAATAGGAAAGATAGAAAACAGAATAGAAGAAAATATAATATATATATTATATTTTCTTCTATTCTGTTTTCTATCTTTTCTATTCAAATTTGAATTCATTCTATACGAAATTCAAACTTCAGAAACCATGTACCGAAATTCGAATTTCGTATAGAATGAATTCGAATTGAAAAGACTATTACAGAATATTTAATATATATTATATATTCTGTAATAGTCTTTTCAATTCGAATTCATTCTATACGAAATTCGAATTTCGGTACATGGTTTCTGAAGTTTGAATTTCGTATAGAATGAATTTGAATTGAAAAGACTATTATAAAATATAAAATAATAGAAAAGAAAAGCATAAAAAAACAATAGAAGAGAATAATAAAAAAAAAAAAAATTATATATATATATATATATATATATATATATATATATATATATATATATATATATATATAATTTTTTTTTTATTATTCTCTTCTATTGTTTTTTTATGCTTTTCTTTTCTATTATTTTATATTTTATAATAGTCTTTTCAATTCAAATTCATTCTATACGAAATTCAAACTTCAGAAGCCATGTACCGAAATTCGAATTTCGTATAGAATGAATTTGAATTTGAATTGAAAAGACTATTATAAAATATAAAATAATAGAAAAGAAAAGCATAAAAAAACAATAGAAGAGAATAATTAAAAAAAAAAAAAAAAAAATTATATATATATATATATATATATATATATATATATATATATATATATATATATATATATATATATATATATATATTCTATTGCTTTATTATTTTATATTCTATCTTATTGTTTTTTTTTAGAAAAACGTTTTCTATTTTTTTCGAATTCGAGTATGTTTTCGAATTCGATTCGAATATGTTTTCGAATATGTTTTCGAATTCGATTCGAATATGTTTTCGAATATGTTTTCGAATTCGATTCGAATATGTTTTCGAATTCGATTCGAATATGTTTTCGAATTTGTTCGTTTTTTTTTTCGGATTCGTTTAAATTCTTTACTTTTGTAATTCGGAAATTCGGATGCATCCGAATTTCCGAATAATGAAAAATTCGTCCGAATTTCAATTCGGAACGAAACGAAATGCACATGCCTAGTACACAGTACAATAACTGGAAATATGTCAAGAGCCTACACAAGCACCTGGATTCAGGTAGCTATACTGTAGGTGCAACTGTGCAGGGTACACAGTACAGTAACTTGAAATACGTCAAGAGCCTACACAAACGCTTGGCTTCAGGTAGCTATACTGTAGGTGCAACTGTGCAGGGTACACAGTACACTAACTGGATATACTTCAAGAGCCTACACAAGCACCTGGCTTCAGGTAGCTATACTGTAGGTGCAACTGTGCAGGGTATACAGTACACTAATTGGAAATATATCAGAAGCCTACACAAGCACCTGGCTTCAGGTAGCTATACTGTAGGTGGAACTGTGCAGGGTACACAGTACAGTAACTGGAAATACGTGAAGAGCCTACACAAGCACCTGGCTTCAGGTAGCTATACAGTAGGTGCATCTGTGCAGGGTACACAGTACACTAATTGGAAATACATCAAGAGCCTACACAAGCACCTGGCTTCAGGTAGCTATACTGTAAGTGCAACTGTGCAGTGTACACAGTACAGTAACCTGAAATACATCAAGAGCCTACATAAGCACCTGGCTTCAGGTAGCTATACTGTAGGTGTAACTGTGCAGGGTACACAGTACACTAACTGGAAATAAGTCAAGAGCCTACACAAGCACCTGGCTTCAGGTAGCTATACTGTAGGTGCAACTTTGCAGGGTACACAGTACAGTAACTGGAAATAAGTCAAGAGCCTACACAAGCACCTGGCTTCAGGTAGCTATACTGTAGGTGCAACTTTGCAGGGTACACAGTACAGTAACTGTAAATACGTCAAGAGCCTACACAAGCAACTGGCTTCAGGTAGCTATACTGTAGGAGCAACTGTGCAGGGTACACAGTACAGTAACTGGAAATATGTCAAGAGCCTACACAAGCACCTGGCTTTAGGTAGCTATACTGTAGGTGCTACTGTGCAGGGTACACAGTACACTAACTGGAAATACATCAAGAGTCTACACAAGCACCTGGCTTCAGTTAGCTATACTGTAGGTGCAATTGTGCAGGGTACACAGTACAGTAAATGGAAATACGTCAAGAGCCTACACAAGCAACTGGCTTCAGGTAGCTATACTGTAGGTACAACTGTGCAGGGTACACAGTACACTAACTGGAAATACGACAAGAGCCCACACAAGCACCTGGATTCAGGTAGCTATACTGTAGGTGCAACTGTGCAGGGTACACAGTACAGTAACTGGAAATACGTCAAGAGCCCACACAAGCACCTGGCTTCAGGTTGCTATACTGTAGGTACAACTGTGCAGGTTACACAGTACAGTAACTTGAAATAAGTCAAGAGTCTACACAAGCACCTGGCTTCAGGTAGCTCTACTGTAGGTGCAACTGTGCAGGGTAGACAGTACACTAACTGGAAATAAGTCAAGAGCCTACACAAGCACCTGGCTTCAGGTAGCTCTACTGTAGGTGCAACTGTACAGGGTAGACAGTACACTAACTGGAAATACGTCAAGAGCCTACACAAGCACCTGGCTTCAGGTAGCTATACTGTAAGTGCAACTGTGCAGGGTACACAATACAGTAACTGGAAATATGTCAAGGGCATACACAAGCACCTGGCTTCAGGTAGTTATACTGTAGGTGCAACTGTGCAGGGTACAAAGTACACTAAATGGAAATACGTCAAGAGCCTACACAAGCACCTGGCTTCAGGTAGCTATACTGTAGGTGCAACTGTGCAGTTTACAGAGTATACTAACTGTAAATACGTCAAGAGCCTACACAAGCACCTGGCTTCAGGTAGCTATACTGTGGGTGCAACTGTGCAGGGTACACAGTACAGTAACTGGAAATACATCAAGAGCATACACAAGCACATGGCTTCAGGTAGCTCTGCTTTAGGTGCAACTGTGCAGAGTACACAGTACAACAACTGGAAATATGTCAAGAGCCTACACAAGCACCTGGATTCAGTTAGCTATACTGTAGGTGCAACTGTGCAGGGTACACAGTACAGTAACTTGAAATACATCAAAAGCCTACACAAACACTTGGCTTCAGGTAGCTATACTGTAGGTGCAACTGTGCAGGGTTCACAGTACACTAACTGGAAATACTTCAAGAGCCTACACAAGCACCTGGCTTCAGGTAGCTATACTGTAGGTGCAACTGTGCAGGGTACACAGTACACTAATTGGAAATATGTCAGGAGCCTACACAAGCACCTGGCTTCAGGTAGCTATACTGTAGGTGCAACTGTGCAGGGTACACAGTACAGTAACTGGAAATACGTGAAGAGTCTACACAAGCACCTGGCTTCAGGTAGCTATACTGTAGGTACATCTGTGCATGGTACACAGTACACTAAGTGGAAATACGTCAAGAGCCTACACAAGCACCTGGCTTCAGGTAGCTATACTGTAAGTGCAACTGTGCAGGGTACACAGTACAGTAACTTGAAATACGTCAAGAGCCTACAGAAGCATCTGGCTTCAGGTATCTATACTATAGGTGCAACTGTGCAGGGTACACAGTACACTAACTGGAAATAAGTCAAGAGCCCACACAAGCACTCACTTGGCTTCAGGTAGCTATACTGTAGTTGCAACTGTGCAATGTACACAGTGCACTAACTGGAAATACGTCAAGAACCTACACAAGCACCTGACTTCAGGTAGCTATACTGTAGGAGCAACTATGCAGGGTACACAGTACAGTAACTGTAAATATGTTAAGAGCCTACTCAAGCACCTGGCTTCAGGTAGCTATACTGTAGGAGCAACTATGCAGGGTACACAGTACAGTAACTGGAAATTGGTCAAGAGCCTACACAAGCACCTGGCTTCATGTAGCTATACTGTAGGTGCAACTATGCAGGGTACACAGTACACTAACTGGAAATATGTCAAGAGCCTACACAAGCACCTGGCTTCAGGTAACTATACTGTAGGTGCAACTGTGCAGGTACACAGTACAGTTACTGGAAATATGTCAAGAGCCTACACAAGTGTGACAGACCTAGCAGGGACAGAGGCTGTTGGAGAGGACTGAATGCAAGCCTCTTGCCTTTTGATTATGGGCCCTGGATTTTCAAGGGAACAATACTCTTTTTGAGGTGAATTAGAAATCCAGTCTGAACTGTACTAATCGGACTCAGTCGTGTATATATGTATATATTTTATGTTGTTTGATTCATACTGTTGGGACGCTTACTGTGAGGAGATGCTGGTGTCATCAATTCCAACGATCTGTCTTTTTCTCTGCTATAATGTGTTTAAAGTAAATTGGCTTACCACAGGTTCTAAGGGTATTTCATGCATTGTTGTTTGTTCTAATTAACCCTGTGTTTGGAGTACATCAGAACTGTTTATCATGAATCAAAGTTACAAGACTTTATATGCCGTTGGAACCTCCTCTAACAATACAACTGTAACCTAATTAACATAATCAACATGAGCTAATTAACTAAAAAATTTACCCAGACCAGATGACAGACTTGTGGGCACTGAGCTTCACACAGTAGTATAAACACAATAGCTGCAGCTCCAATAGGAGTCGTCCCGTCTCCTACATTGTATAGAGGACAATGTGATCAGCTCCTTCAATTACCATAAACACAGGTAGTTGGAATTGATGACACCAGCATCTCCTCACAGGATGTGTCCCAACAGTATGAATCAGTCTTATCAGCAGGGGGCTGCTGGAGGAATCCCCCCTCTCTCTTCAGGGACACAAATTTACAGTAAGGAGTCCCCAACAGAATCAAACAACATACAATATATACATATATACACGACGGAGTCCGATTAGTACAGTTCAGACTGGATTTCTAATTCACTTCACAAAGAGTATTGTTCCATTGAAAATCCAGGGCCCATAATCAAAAGGCAACAGGCCTATCCAACAGCCTCTGTCCCGGCTAGGTTTGTCACAGTCGGCCTTACTCCCACAACACTGACAGGGACATGTGATTTTCTGCCAGCAGCATCTATGGAGTTACAAAAAACTTCTCCAGCTGAAGATCTGGTACCTGAACAGAGGGTCCAAGACCTTTGTCCCACACTTTTAGTAATTCCAGAGACTGAGGATTTGATAGACTTTTCTGTAGAGGAGGAACCACCTAGCAAATCCCCAGCAGAAGTGCTGGCAACCGGACAGAGGGTCCAAGACCTCTGCCCCACACCTGCAGCAATTGTGGAGGCCCAAGTTGAGGAGGTGGCAGTCTATCACGAGCTGCAGATCAGGATCCAAGGAGAGAATGCAGTCAACACCTCACAACTGAAGCTTGATCTGGTGTCGGTGGATGGGGCTTCAGTCCCCACCTGTATACCCCAGGGATGCTGGGCAGTCGGCCCAGATCCCCAACAGCCGGATGGAGTGAGCCCAGTCCCCCTGTCTTCTCTCCAGTGGCAAAAAGGACTCCAGGGAGAAGGGCCAGTCCAGTCCTCTCCCCAGCGGTGGCTCAGTTTGAAGCTGTGGAGCTTGGTGTAAGTGGAGCTGGATTAAGTGGGAGTTAAAAACAAGTGTTAGAGTATACAAGTCTTGCTGTCTGTTGGTGTGTGTATTGCTGCTGTCTGTTGGTGTTTGCTGGGTTGCATTTTGGGGACTTTTCCTTTTAGTTTTTAATTTGCCTTTTGCTGTCACTTTTTAAATAGCTTTTTTTTTTTTTTTTTTTTTTGTTTCATCAGTCTATCAATTAAGGGGTGTGGTTAATTGCTCCCAGGTGCCTATTTAACTTGTTGTAGGACTCAGTTTGAGCGTGCTCAGTTTGAAGCTGTGGAGCTTGGTGTAAGTGGAGCTGGATTAAGTGGGAGTTAAAAACAAGTGTTAGAGTATACAAGTCTTGCTGTCTGTTGGTGTGTGTATTGCTGCTGTCTGTTGGTGTTTGCTGGGTTGCATTTTGGGGACTTTTCCTTTTAGTTTTTAATTTGCCTTTTGCTGTCACTTTTTAAATAGCTTTTTTTTTTTTTTTTTTTTTTTTGTTTCATCAGTCTATCAATTAAGGGGTGTGGTTAATTGCTCCCAGGTGCCTATTTAACTTGTTGTAGGACTCAGTTTGAGCGTGCTCAGTTTGAAGCTGTGGAGCTTGGTGTAAGTGGAGCTGGATTAAGTGGGAGTTAAAAACAAGAGTTTAAAACAGGAGGTTATAACAGGGGTCATAGTACCTGTGTAGTGTGAGTATCTGAGTGTTGTCTGAGTAGTGTGTGTGGATCGTTAGTACTTGTGTATTGTGTACCTGTGTATTGTCTTGTCGTGTACCTGTGTATTGTCTTGAGTATTAGTGCCAGGAAGCTAGTTGTTAGGTAATTTGGACAGGGTAAAATCCCCAAATCCTCACTAAATTTAATAGGTACGATGCCCGGCGGGTGTGGAGAGGCGACTCTTTGTACATCTTGCCGCATGTATGCGTTCCTTGATCATCCGATCGAGGGCGAATACTGCTGTGCAAAATGTAAGCACATTGTTTCCCTGGAAGCCCAGGTTCTGAATCTGGGGAAGCAACTGTCAGCACTGAGAAGTCCCTCCATACTAAAGGTGAGCCAGGAATGTACACGGCAGGTGCCGGCAGGGGCCAGCACAGAGGCGGGTGGAGACAAAGAGGTGCAGGCACTAGCAAAGAGTAGATGGGTGACAGTTAGGAGGGGTAGAGGGGGAAGTGCCAGGGAGGCCGATCCAAGACTGGAGCATCCCAATAAGTACGCTTCATTGAGTGACATTGGTGTAACCAGTCAGGGACCAGCACTGCTGGAGATGAGGGACTCTCCTAGCTGCCAGGGGAAGAACTCCTCCAGTAAGAGTGGGGGGGCAGCAAAGGGAAAGGAAAGACAGATTCTGGTGGTAGGGGACTCAATTCTTAGAAGGACAGAAAGGGCAATCTGTAACCAAGACCTGAAGCGCCGAACAGTATGTTGTCTACCGGGCGCTCGGGTTCGGCACATCACGGATCTTGTGGACAGATTACTGGGAGGGGCTGGGGAAGACCCGGCTGTCATGGTGCACGTTGGCACCAATGACAAAGTCAGAGGCAGATGGAGTGTCCTAAAGAACGATTTTAGGGACTTAGGAGCTAAATTGAGGAAAAGGACCTCCAAGGTAGTGTTCTCAGGAATACTACCGGTACATCGAGCCACACCAGAGAGGCAGAGGGAGATTAGGGAAGTAAACAAGTGGCTGAAGAGCTGGTGTAGTAAGGAGGGGTTTGGGTTCCTGGGGGACTGGGCCGACTTCTCAGTCGGTAACCGGTACTATAGAAGGGACGGACTGCACCTAAATGAGGAGGGTGCAGATCTGCTGGGAATGAAGATGGCCAAAAAGTTAGAGGGGTTTTTAAACTAGGCGATGGGGGGGAGGGTCCAGAGACAGTGATAGCCAGCGCGGAAGATATTCCAGAGGGTAGTATTGGGGGCATTAGTGGTAGGTTAACCAAAGCACAAAAACACAAGGTGAGTATAGTAGCAAGTCCAAGTTGCAATCTTGAAACACCCAATAAGAGGACAATATGCGACCGTTCTAAACTATGTGGCATGTTCACCAATGCCAGGAGCCTGGCGGACAAGATGGGTGAACTAGAGATACTGTTGTACAAGGAGAATTTGGATTTTGTGGGAATTTCAGAGACCTGGTTCAACAGCTCTCATGATTGGCTGGCAAACATTCAAGGGTATACCCTATACCGCAAGGATAGAGAGGGTAAAAAAGGGGGAGGGGTATGCCTATATATCAAGAATAATGTACAAGTGAATGTGAGAGATGACATCACTGAGGGGGCTAGGGAGGAGGTGGAATCTTTATGGGTAGAGCTCCAAAGGGATGAAGCTAAGGGGAAAATAATACTGGGAGTATGCTATAGGCCCCCTAACCTGAGGGAGGAAGTGGAGACGGATCTCCTATCACAAATTGGATTAGCAGCAAGGATGGGAAGTGTTATCATAATGGGGGATTTTAATTATCCAGACATAGACTAGGCGGAGGGAACCGCGCATTCATTTAAGGCTCGCCAGTTCCTTAATGTCTTGCAGGACAATTTTATGGGTCAGATGGTAGACGCACCAACTAGAAATAAAACATTACTGGATCTACTGATTACCAACAATACAGACCTGATAACAGATGTGGAAATACGGGACAATTTAGGTAACAGCGATCACAGGTCAATTCGTTTCAGTATAAATCACACAAATAGGAGACATGAAGGGAACACAAAGACACTGAATTTCAAAAGAGCCAACTTCCCTAAACTACAAACCTTGCTAAAAGGCATAAATTGGGATAAAATATTAGGAACAAAGAATACAGAGGAGAGATGGGTTTGCTTTAAGAGCATATTAAATAAGGGCATTAGCCAATGTATCCCATTGGGTAATAAATTTAAAAGAGCGAACAAACATCCTGGATGGCTTAACTCCAATGTAAAAATGCATATAAAAGCAAAGGAGAAGGCCTTCAAAAAATACAAGGTTGAGGGATCATCCACAGCATTCAGAATTTATAAAGAATGCAATAAGAAATGTAAGGGTGCAATTAGGATGGCTAAGATAGAACATGAAAGACACATAGCGGAGGAGAGCAAAAAAAATCCCAAGAAATTCTTTAAGTATGTTAACAGTAAAAAAGGGAGGACAGACCATATTGGCCCCATAAAGAATGAGGAAGGACATCTGGTTACAAAGGATGGGGAGATGGCAGAGGTATTGAATTTATTCTTCTCCTCAGTCTTCACGAGTGAATCGGGGGGCTTCAGTAACCAAAACTGCAGTGTTTATCCTCATGACACAACACAGGAAGCACCTACATGGTTAACAGAGGACGGAATTAAAATTAGACTTGAGAAACTTAACATTAATAAATCACCGGGACCAGATGGCTTGCATCCGAGGGTAGTTAGGGAACTCAGTCAGGTGATTGCCAGACCGTTGTTCCTAATTTTTACAGACAGTCTATTGACTGGAATGGTACCAGCTGATTGGAGAAAAGCCAATGTAGCACCAATATTTAAAAAGGGCCCAAAAAACATCCCTGGGAATTACAGACCAGTTAGCCTAACATCAATAGTATGTAAACTCTTGGAGGGGATGATAAGGGACTATATACAAGATTTTAGTAATAAGAATGAAATCATTAGCAGTAATCAGCATGGATTCATGAAGAATCGTTCTTGCCAAACCAATCTATTAACCTTCTATGAGGAGGTGAGTTGCCATCTAGATAAAGGAAGGCCCGTAGACGTGGTGTATCTGGATTTTGCAAAAGCATTTGACACAGTTCCCCATAAACGTTTACTGTACAAAATAAGGTGCGTTGGCATGGACCATAGGGTGAGTACATGGATTGAAAACTGGCTACAAGGGCGTGTTCAGAGGGTGGTGATAAATGGGGAGTACTCAGAATGGTCAGGGGTGGGTAGTGGGGTCCCCCAGGGTTCTGTGCTGGGACCAATCCTATTTAATTTGTTCATAAACGACCTGGAGGATGGGATAAACAGTTCCATCTCTGTATTTGCAGACGATACTAAGCTAAGCAGGGCAATAACTTCTCCGCAGGATGTGGAAATCTTGCAAAAAGACCTGAACAAATTAATGGGGTGGGCGACTACATGGCAAATGAGGTTCAATGTAGAAAAATGTAAAATAATGCATTTGGGTGGCAAAAATATGAATGCAATCTATACACTGGGGGGAGAACCTCTGGGGGAATCTAGGATGGAAAAGGACTTGGGGGTTGTCACGGGCATGGCCAGAGCGGAGGCTGTTGGAGAGGACTGTGTGCAAGCCTGTTGCCCACCGATTATGGGCCCTAGCATTTGAGGTGAATGAGAAATCCAGTCTGAACTGTATTAATCGGACTCAGTCATGTATATATTGTATGGGGACTCCTTACTGTATATTTGTGTCCCTGAAGAGGGAGGGGGGATTCCTCCAGCAGCCCCCTGCTGATAAGACTGATTCATTCTGCTGGGACACATCCTGTGAGGAGATTCTGGTGTTATCAACATGTGTTTATGTTAATTGAGAGAGCTGATCACATTAGCCACCAGCCCTGGCTAATAGACGAATGGTCTAGGCTGAGGAGGGGGGAGATTGTTGTTTGTATTGTTAATTGTATTAATGTGTGAAGCTCAGTGCCCACAAGACTGTCATCTGGTCTGGGTACATTTTGTAGTAAATTAGGTCATGTTAATTAGGTTAGCTTTGAGTCATCCCTGATATAAAAAGGTCTGTGAGATCTCAAAATAAAGGCAGTTCTGATGTACTCCAAGACTGGTGTTGTCTAGTTCTTGGGGTTCCTATAGCCAGATCCATTGGACTCGTGTTCCAGAACTTAGGAAGCGGTATATGATGGAAGCACTCAAGCGGAGTGTGGGGCGTTCCGTGACATTGGTGGCAAGCAGCGGGAAAGCTTCCTGAAGTCTGAAGTCTGGGACATCCAAACCTCCAACTGGATCCAAGATCAGCATAGCAGACTTCAGTCACCCCAGCGGAGATATGGACCTGGCATCAGAATTCCCGGGGCTGCTGCGGATCATCCTTTCAACGTACACCAGGACTGTGTCTGAGGATGAATACCTGGAGCTCAGGCAGCTGATTCGGGTGGAGCTCTGGATTGCAGCCCTCCGTCTCGCTGGTATAAAACAGGGCAAGTGCTTTCCAACCCAAGAGCAACGGGCCAGTGACCAACGGGCATTGCGGATGGCATTCCTGGGAGAGCAGCCCCAGGAGCAATGGGTGACTGAGTTGGACAGGTTGGTCCAGCAGGAGATAGAGCTGGGCAATCGATATCGGGCTCTGCAATGGCACGCAGAGGAGGGATATTTAGGGGAGACAACAGAATGCTCTCCGGAGGGATATGACTTTGGCGGCCCTGGATTGCTGTGGGAGAACCTTACAGATCTTTTTATGTTTGGCGATGAAGGGGAACCTGACCTTGAGGACATGAGAGACTATAGAGAGTCTATGCTCGGTCTTGCAGGGGTCTCAGAGCTCAAACCTGATCTGGACCATTTGCTAAGGAAGGAGCAGCATCTGGAAAGGGCATACAGGAAACTGCTAGAACAAGTTCAGCAGCATGCCAGAGAATCGGCAGTGGAAAATCCGGAGATTGCCGTCCCCAAACCTGAAGTGCTGACAACAGGGCAGAGCTCTGCTAACCTCTGTCCAGAAATGATAACATCTTCTGGGTTCCATGGACAGGAGATGGTGAACCCCTATTCCCCGACATCAGTTGCAGAGACATGGGATTTGATAGACTTTTCTGCTGAGGAAGAACAACCTGATGAGCCTCCAGCAGAAGAGCTGCTATCAGGGCCAAAGTTCACTGTGTTCTGCCCAGCACCAACAGTGGCTTCGGCCTTCCTGAGAGAAGAGGTAGTCGGCCTTTCTCCCACAACACTGACAGGGACATGTGATTTTCTGCCAGCAGCATCTATGGAGTTAAAACAAACTTCTCCAGCTGAAGATCTGGTAACTGAACAGAGGGTCCAAGACCTCTGTCCCACACTTTTACCACTTCCAGAGACTGGGGATTTAATAGACATTTCTGTAGAGGAGGAACCACCTAGCAAACCCCCAGCAGAAGTGCTGGCAACCGGACAGAGGGTCCAAGACCTCTGCCCCACACCTGCAGCAATTGTGGAGGCTCAGGGTGAGAAGATGGCAATCACTTCCCAGCAGCAGATACAGGGGGAGAAGGGAGAGGAGGTGTGTGTTGTCCCTCCCCAACAGTTGGCCAGGGTGGAGGAAGTGGGCTTTCCTCCCCAGCAAAGATCCGTGTACCTGGGAGACAGTACCATCGACATGTCGTCACAGCAGCCAGATGAGGGAATGGAAAAGGAAGCAGCCGGCTCACCTCCCCAATGGCAGCTACACAGTTTGGGAGTGGAGGAAGCCAGCTGCCTGCCCCAACAGTTAGCCGGAGCAGAGGATGCGGAGTCCCCAGCAGAAGTGCTGGCAACAGGGCAGAGTGCTACCAACCTCTGCCCAGCACCGGCAACAACTACAGAGTTCCAGGGAGGCGGGGCAGTCGGCCTCCCTCTCCAACAGTTAGCCGGAACAGATGGTGTGGGGTTTCCAGCAGAAGGGCTGGCAACAGGGCCGAGGACTGCTGGACTCTGCCCTCAACTAACAGAGGATGGATTTCCTGTGAAGGTGGATGGAACTTCAGTCTCCACCTGTATACCCCAGGGATGCTGGGCAGTGGGCCCAGATCCCCAACAGCATGACAGAGTGAGCCCAGTCACCCTGTCTTCTCTCCAGCGGCAGATATGTTCTCTGAGAGAGGCAGAGGATGGCTGGGTGAGTAATGCACTGTTTGGGATAATTTGTTTGGGGTACTGTGTGGGTACAGGCAGTAGAGGACTGGAGCTGTTTACTAACTTCGGAGTCAACCCGTCTGGGGTCTCCTCCTGTGTTAGTCTCCTGCCGAAAGGGGAGAAATGTCACGGGCATGGCCAGAGCGGAGGCTGTTGGAGAGGACTGTGTGCAAGCCTGTTGCCCACCGATTATGGGCCCTAGCATTTGAGGTGAATGAGAAATCCAGTCTGAACTGTATTAATCGGACTCAGTCATGTATATATTGTATGGGGACTCCTTACTGTATATTTGTGTCCCTGAAGAGGGAGGGGGGATTCCTCCAGCAGCCCCCTGCTGATAAGACTGATTCATTCTGCTGGGACACATCCTGTGAGGAGATGCTGGTGTTATCAACATGTGTTTATGTTAATTGAGAGAGCTGATCACATTAGCCACCAGCCCTGGCTAATAGACGAATGGTCTAGGCTGAGGAGGGGGGAGATTGTTGTTTGTATTGTTAATTGTATTAATGTGTGAAGCCCGGTGCCCACAAGACTGTCATCTGGTCTGGGTACATTTTGTAGTAAATTAGGTCATGTTAATTAGGTTAGCTTTGAGTCATCCCTGATATAAAAAGGTCTGTGAGATCTCAAAATAAAGGCAGTTCTGATGTACTCCAAGACTGGTGTTGTCTAGTTCTTGGGGTTCCTATAGCCAGATCCATTGGACTCGTGTTCCAGAACTTAGGAAGCGGTATATGACGGAAGCACTCAAGCGGAGTGTGGGGCGTTCCGTGACAGGGGTCCTAGTGGATGATAGGCTCAGCAATGGCATGCAATGCCAAGCTGCTGCTAATAAAGCAAACAGAATATTGGCATGCATTAAAAGGGGGATCAACCGCAGAGATAAAACAATAATTCTCCCGCTCTACAAGACTCTGGTCCGGCCGCACCTGGAGTATGCTGTCCAGTTCTGGGCACCAGTCCTCAGGAGGGACGTACTGGAAATGGAGCGAGTACAAAGAAGGGCAACAAAGCTAATAAAGGGTCTGGAGGATCTTAGTTATGAGGAAAGGTTGCGAGCACTGAACTTATTCTCTCTGGAGAAGAGACGCTTGAGAGGGGATATGATTTCAATTTACAAATACTGTACTGGTGACCCCACAATAGGGATAAAACTTTTTCGCAGAAGAGAGTTTAATAAGACTCGTGGCCACTCATTACAATTAGAAGAAAAGAGGTTTAACCTTAAACTACGTAGAGGGTTCTTTACTGTAAGAGCGGCAAGGATGTGGAATTCCCTTCCACAGGCGGTGGTCTCAGCGGGGAGCATTGATAGCTTCAAGAAACTATTAGATAATCACCTGAATGACCGCAATATACAGGGATATGTAATGTAATACTGACACATAATCACACACATAGGTTGGACTTGATGGACTTGTGTCTTTTTTAAACCTCACCTACTATGTAACTATGTAACTATGTAACATGTTCTCTGAGAGAGACAGAGGATGGCTGGGTGAGTAATACTCTGTTTGGAACAATTTGTTTGGGGTACTGTGTGTGGGTACAGGCAGTAGAGGACTGGAACTATGGACTAACTTTGGAGTCAACCCGTCTGGGGTCACCTCCTGTGTTAGTCTCCTGCCGAAAGGGGAGAAATGTGACAGACCTAGCCAGGACAGAGGCTGTTGGAGAGGACGGAATGCAAGCCTCTTGCCATTTGATTAGGGGCCCTGGATTTTCAAGGGAACAATACTCTTTGTGAGGTGAATTAGAAATCCAGTCTGAACTGTACTACTCAGACTCAGTCGTGTATATATGTATATATTGTATGTTGTTTGATTCATACTGTTGGGACACATACTGTGAGGAGATGCTGGTGTCATCAATTCCAACTACCTGTCTTGTTCTCTGCTATAATGTGTTTAATGTAAATTGGCTTACTACAGGTTCTAAGGGTATTCCATGCATTGTTGTTTGTTCTAATTAACCCTGTGTTTATGTTAATTGAATGAGCTGATCACATTGTCCTCTATACAATGTAGGAGACGGGACGACTCCTATTGGAGCTGCTACTATTGTGAGAAAATGTCCTGTGATATTTAAATCAGTCTGGGCAAAAGGTCATGTCTCAGTCACCTAGACTGTATAAAGGATTAGTTAATTAGCTCATGTTAATTAGGTTAATAAGGTTACATTTGTATTGTTAGGGTAATATGAGCAGAAGGGGGAACTTCATCTTCTCCTGTATATAGGACTGTATTCTGGTTCTGAATAAAGTGAGTTCATGTTAGCAACAAGCTAGTGTCGCCTTGTTTTGTGCTCAGAGAGGTTGGAATATCTGATATCTGTATACAGACTGGGAGGAAGTGGTATATGATGGAAGCACTCAAGCGGAGTGTGGGACGTTCCGTGACAACAAGCAACTGGCTTCAGGTAGCTATACTGTAGGAGCAACTGTTCAGGGAACACAGTACAGTAACTGGAAATACGTCAAGAGCCCACACAAGCACCTGGCTTCAGGTAGCTATACTGTAGGTGCAACTTTGCAGGGTACACAGTACAGTAACTGTAAATACGTCAAGAGCCTACACAAGCACCTGGCTTTAGGTAGCTATACTGTAGGTGCAACTGTGCAGGGTACACAATACACTAACTGGAAATACATCAAGAGTCTACACAAGCACCTGGCTTAAGGTAGCTATACTGTAGGTGCAAAAGTGCAGGGTACACAGTACAGTAAATGGAAATACATTAAGAGCCTACACAAGCAACTGGCTTCAGGTAGTTATACTATAGGTACAACTGTGCAGGGTAACCAGTACACTAACTGGAAATACGTCAAGAGCCTACACAAGCACCTGGCTTCAGGTAGCTATACTGTAGGTGCAACTGTGCAGGGTACACAGTACACTAACTGGAAATACGTCAAGAGCCTACACAAGCACCTGGCTTCAGGTAGCTATACTGTAAGTGCAACTGTGCAGAGTACACAGTACAGTAACTGGAAATGTCAAGCGCATACACAAGCACCTGGCTTCAGGTAGCTATACTGTAGGTGCAACTGTGCAGGGTACACAGTACACTAAACAGAAATATGTCAAGAGCCTACACAAGCACCTGGCTTCAGGTAGCTATGCTGTAGGTGCAAATGTGCAGGGTACAGAGTACACTAACTGGAAATACATCTAGAGACTACACAAACGCTTGGCTTCAGGTAAATATACTGTAGGTGCAACTGTGCAGGTTACACAGTACACTAACTGGAAATACTTCAAGAGCCTACACAAGCACCTGGCTTCAGGTAGCTATACTGTAGGTTCAACTGTGCAGGGTACACAGTACACTAACTGGAAATACGTCAGGAGCCTACTCAAGCACCTGGCTTCAGGTAGCTATACTGTAGGTGCAACTGTGCAGGGTACACAGTACACTAACTGGAAATACGTCAGGAGCCTACTCAAGCACCTGGCTTCAGGTAGCTATACTGTAGGTGCAACTGTGCAGGATACACAGTACAGTAACTGGAAATACGTGAAGAGTCTACACAAGCACCTGGCTTTAGGTAGCTATACTGTAGGTGCAACTGTGCAGGGTACACAGTACAAAAACTGGAAATACGTCAGGAGCCTACTCAAGCACCTGGCTTCAGGTAGCTATACTGTAGGTGCAACTGTGCAGGGTACACTGTACACTAACTGGAAATACGTCAGGAGCCTACTCAAGCACCTGGCTTCAGGTAGCTATACTGTAGGTGCAACTGTGCAGGGTACACAGTACAGTAACTGGAAATACGTGAAGAGCCTACACAAGCACCTGGCTTCAGGTAGCTCTACTGTAGGTGCAACTGTGCAGGATACACAGTACAGTAACGTCAAATACGTCAAGAGCCTACACAAGCACCTGGCTTCAGGTAGCTATACTGTAGGTGCAACTTTGCAGGGTACACAGTACAGTAACTGTAAATACGTCAAGAGCCTACACAAGCACCTGGCTTTAGGTAGCTATACTGTAGGTGCAACTTTGCAGGGTACACAGTACAGTAACTGTAAATACGTCAAGAGCCTACACAAGCACCTGGCTTTAGGTAGCTATACTGTAGGTGCAACTGTGCAGGGTATACAATACACTAACTGGAAATACATCAAGAGTCTACACAAGCACCTGGCTTAAGGTAGCTATACTGTAGGTGCAATAGTGCAGGGTACACAGTAAAGTAAATGGAAATACGTCAAGAGCCTACACAAGCAACTGGCTTCAGGTAGCTATACTGTTGGTACAACTGTGCAGGGTAACCAGTACACTAACTGGAAATACGTCAAGAACCCACACAAGCACCTGGCTTCAGGTAGCTATACTGTAGGTGCAACTGTGCAGGATACACAGTACAGTAACTGGAAATACGTGAAGAGTCTACACAAGCACCTGGCTTTAGGTAGCTATACTGTAGGTGCAACTGTGCAGGGTACACAATACAATAACTGGAAATACGTCAGGAGCCTACACAAGTACCGGGCTTCAGGTAGCTATACTGTAGATGCAGCTGTGCAGGGTACACAGTACAGTAACTGGAAATACGTGAAGAGCCTACACAAGCACCTGGCTTCAGGTAGTTCTACTGTAGGTGCAACTGTGCAGGATACACAGTACAGTAACGTCAAATACGTCAAGAGACTACACAAGCACCTGGCTTCAGGTAGCTATACTGTAGGTGCAACTTTGCAGGGTACACAGTACAGTAACTGTAAATACGTCAAGAGCCTACACAAGCACCTGGCTTTAGGTAGCTATACTGTAGGTGCAACTGTGCAGGGTATACAATACACTAACTGGAAATACATCAAGAGTCTACACAAGCACCTGGCTTAAGGTAGCTATACTGTAGGTGCAATAGTGCAGGGTACACAGTACACTAACTGGAAATACATCAAGAGCCTACACAAGCACCTAACTTCAGGTAGCTATACTGTAAGTGCAACTGTGCAGGGTACACAGTACAATAACTGGAAATATGTCAAGCGCATACACAAGCACCTGGCTTCAGGTAGCTATACTGTAGGTGCAACTGTGCAGGGTACACAGTACACTAAACCGAAATATGTCAAGAGCCTACACAAGCACCTGGTTTCAGGTAGCTATGCTGTAGGTGCAACTGTGCAGGGTACAGAGTACACTAACTGGAAATACGTCTAGAGCCTACACAAACGCTTGGCTTCAGGTAGCTATACTGTAGGTGCAACTGTGCAAGGTACACAGTACACTAACTGGAAATACTTCAAGAGCCTACACAAGCACCTGGCTTCAGGTAGCTATACTGTAGGTGCAACTGTGCAGGGTACACAGTACACTAACTGGAAATACGTCAGGAGCCTACTCAAGCACCTGGCTTCAGGTAGCTATACTGTAGGTGCAACTGTGCAGGATACACAGTACAGTAACTGGAAATATGTGAAGAGCCTACACAAGCACCTGGCTTCAGGTAGCTCTACTGTAGGTGCAACTGTGAAGGGTACACAGTACAGTAACGTCAAATACGTCAAGAGCCTACACAAGCACCTGGCTTCAGGTAGCTCTACTGTAGGTGCAACTGTGCAGGGTACACAATACAGTAACTGGAAATACGTCAAGAGCCTACAAAAGCACCTGGCTTCAGGTAGCTCTACTGTAGGTGCAACCGTGCAGGGTACACAATACAGTAACTGGAAATATGTCAAGAGCCCACACAAGCACCTGGCTTCAGGTAGCTATACTGTAGGTGCAACTGTGCAAGGTACACAGTACACTAACTGGAAATACTTCAAGAGCCTACACAAGCACCTGGCTTCAGGTAGCTATACTGTAGGTGCAACTGTGCAGGGTACACAGTACACTAACTGGAAATACGTCAGGAGCCTACTCAAGCACCTGGCTTCAGGTAGCTATACTGTAGGTGCAACTGTGCAGGATACACAGTACAGTAACTGGAAATATGTGAAGAGCCTACACAAGCACCTGGCTTCAGGTAGCTCTACTGTAGGTGCAACTGTGCAGGGTACACAGTACAGTAATGTCAAATACATCAAGAGCCTACACAAGCACCTGGCTTCAGGTAGCTCTACTGTAGGTGCAACCGTGCAGGGTACACAATACAGTAACTGGAAATATGTCAAGAGCCCACACAAGCACCTGGCTTCAGGTAGCTATACTGTAGGTGCAACCGTGCAGGGTACACAATACAGTAACTGGAAATACCTCAAGAGCCCACACAAGCACCTGGCTTCAGGTAGCTATACTGTAGGTGCAAATGTGCAGGCTACACAGTACACTAACTGGAAATATGTCAAGAGCCTACACAAGCACCTGGCTTCAGGTAGCTCTACTGTAAGTGCAACTGTGTAGGGTACACAGTACAGTAACTGGAAATATGTCAAGAGCCTACACAAGCACCTGGCTTCAGGTAGCTATACTGTAGTTGGACTTGCGCAGGGTACACAGTACACTAACTGGAAATACGTCAAGAGCCTACACAAGCACCTGGCTTCAGTTAGCTATACTGTGGGTGCAACTGTGCAGGGTACAAAGTACAGTAACTGGAAATACATCAATAGCCTACACAAGCACCTGGATTCAGGTAGCTATACTGTAGGTGCAACTGTGCAGGGTACACAGTACAGTAATTGGAAATATGTCAAGAGCCTGCACAAGCACCTAGGCTTCAGGCAGCTATACTGTAGGTGAAACTGTGCAGGGTACACAGTACAGTAACTGGAAATACGTCAAGAGCCCACACAAGCACCTGGCTTCAGGTAGCTATACTGTAGGTGCAACTGTGCAAGGTACACAGTACACTAACTGGAAATACTTCAAGAGCCTACACAAGCACCTGGCTTCAGGTAGCTATACTGTAGGTGCAACTGTGCAGGGTACACAGTACACTAACTGGAAATACGTCAGGAGCCTACTCAAGCACCTGGCTTCAGGTAGCTATACTGTAGGTGCAACTGTGCAGGATACACAGTACAGTAACTGGAAATATGTGAAGAGCCTACACAAGCACCTGGCTTCAGGTAGCTCTACTGTAGGTGCAACTGTGCAGGGTACACAGTACAGTAACGTCAAATACGTCAAGAGCCTACACAAGCACCTGGCTTCAGGTAGCTCTACTGTAGGTGAAACTGTGCAGGGTACACAGTACAGTAACTGGAAATACTTTAAGAGCCCACACAAGCACCTGGCTTCAGGTAGCTATACTGTACGTGCAATTGTGCAGGGTACACAGTACACTAACTGTAAATATGTCAAGAGCCTACACAAGCAACTGTCTTCAGGTAGCTATACTGGAAGTGCAACTGTGCAGGGTACACAGTACAGTAACTGGAAATATGTCAAGCGCATACACAAGCACCTGGCTTCAGGTAGCTATACTGTAAGTGCAACTGTGCAGAGTACACAGTACAGTAACTGGAAATACATAAAGAGGCTACACAAGCACCTGGCTTCAGGTAGCTATACTGTAGTTGCAACTGGACAGGGTACACAGTACAATAACTGGAAAAACGTCAAGGCCTACACAAGCACCTGGATTCAGGTAGCTATACTGTGGGTGCAACTGTGCAGGGTACACAGTACAGTAACTAGAAATACATCAAGAGCCTACACAAGCACCTGGCTTCAGGTAGCTATACTATAGGTGCAAATGTGCAGAGTACACAGTACAAGAACTGGAAATACATCAAGAGCCTATACAAGCACCTGGATTCGGGTAGCAATACTGTAGGTACAACTGAGCAGGGTACGCAGTACAGTAACTGGAAATACGTCAAGAGCCCACACAAGCACCTGGCTTCAGGTAGCTATTCTGTAGGTGCATCTGTGCAGGGTACACAGTACAGTAACTGGAAATCTGTCAAGAGCCTACACAAGCACCAGGCTTCAGGTAGCTATACTGTAGGTGCAACTGGGCAGGTTACTCAGTACAGAAACTTCAAATACGTCAAAAGCATACACAAATGCTTGGCTTCAGGTAGCTATACTGTAGGTGTAACTGTGCAGGGTACACAGTACACTAACTGGAAATACTTTAAGAGCCTACACAAGCACCTGGCTTCAGGTAGCTATACTGTAGGTGCAACTGTGCAGGGTACACAGTACAGTAACTTGAAATACGTCAAGAGCCTACAAAAACACCTGGCTTCAGGTAGCTCTACTGTAGGTGCAACTGTGCAGGGTACACAGTACAGTAACTGGAAATATGTCAAGAGCCTACAGAAGCACCTGGATTCAGGTAGCTATACTGTAGGTGCAACCATGCAGGGTACACGGTACACTAACTGGAAATACGTCAAGAGCCTACACAAGCACCTGGCTTCAGGTAGCTCTACTGTAGGTGCAAATGTGCAGGGTACACAGTACACTAACTGGAAATACGTCAAGAGCCTACACAAGCACCTGGCTTCAGGTAGCTCTACTGTAAGTGCAACTGTGCAGGGTACACAGTACAGTAACTGGAAATATGTCAAGCGCATACACAAGCACCTGGCTTCAGGTAGCTATACTGTAGGTGCAACTGTTCAGGGTACACAGTACACTGAATGGAAATATGTCAAGAGCCTACACAAGCACCTGGCTTCAGGTAGCAATACTGTAGGTACAACTGTGCAGGGTATGCAGTACAGTAACTGGAAATACGTCAAGAGCCCACACAAGCACCTAGCTTCAGGTAGCTATTCTGTAGGTGCATCTGTGCAGGGTACACAGTATAGTAACTGGAAATCTGTCAAGAGCCTACACAAGCACCAGGCTTCAGGTAGCTATACTGTAGGTGCAACTGTGCAGGGTACACAGTACAGTAACTTGAAATACATCAAGAGCATTCACAAATGCTTGGCTTCAGATAGCTATACTGTAGGTGTAACTGTGCAGGGTACACAGTACACTAACTGGAAATACTTCAAGAGCCTACACAAGCACCTGGCTTCAGGTAGCTATACTGTAGGTGCAAATGTGCAGGGTACACAGTACACTAACTGGAAATACGTCAGGAGCTTACACAAGCACCTGGCTTCAGGTAGCTATACTGTGGGTGCAACTGTGCAGGGTACACAGTACAGTAACTTGAAATACGTCAAGAGCCTACACAAGCACCTGGCTTCGAGTAGCTATACTGTAGGTGCAACTGTGCAGGGTACACAGTACAGTAACTTGAAATACATCAAGAGTCTACACAAGCACCTGGCTTCAGGTAGCTCTACTGTAGGTGCAACTGTGCAGGGTACACAGTACAGTAACTGGAAATACGTCAAGAGCCTACACAAGCACCTGGCTTCAGGTAGCAATACTGTAGGTGCAACCATGCAGGGTATACAGTACACTAACTGGAAATACTTCAAGATCCTACACAAGCACCTGGCTTCAGGTAGCTCTACTGTAGGTGCAACTGTGCAGGGTACACAGTACACTAACTGGAAATACGTCAAGAGCCTACACAAGCACCTGGTTTCAGGTAGCTCTACTGTAAGTGCAACTGTGCAGGGTACACTGTACAGTAAATGGAAATATGTCAAGCGCATACACAAGCACCTGGCTTCAGGTAGCTATACTGTAGGTGCAACTGTGCAGGGTACACAGTACACTAAATGGAAATATGTCAAGAGCCTACACAACCACCTGGCTTCAGGTAGTTATACTGTAGTTGCAACTGCGCAGGGTACATAGTACACTAACTGGAAATTCGTCAAGAGCCCACGCAAGCACCTGGCTTCAGGTAGCTATACTGTAGGTGCAACTGTGCAGGGTACACAGTACACTAAACGGAAATATGTCAAGAGCCCACACAAGCACCTGGCTTCAGGTAGCTATTCTGTAGGTGCATCTGTGCAGGGTACACAGTACAGTAACTTGAAATACGTCAAAAGCCTACACAAGCACCTGGCTTCAGGTAGCTATACTGTAGGTGCAACTGTGCAGGGTACATAGTACATTAACTGTAAATACATCAAGAGCCTCCACAAGCACCTAGCTTCAGGTAGATATACTGTAGGTTCAAATGTGCAGGGTACACAGTACAGTAACTAGAAATATGTCAAGAGCCTATAAAAGCACCTGGCTTCAGGTAGCTATACTGTAGGTGCAACTGTGCAGAGTACACAGTACAGTAACTGGAAATACATAAAGAGGCTACACAAGCACCTGGCTTCAGGTAGCTATAATTAGGTGCAACTATGCAGGGTACACAGAACAGTAACTGTAGATATGTTGAGAGCCTACACAAGCACCTGGCTTCAGGTAGCTATACTGTAGGAGCAACTGTGCAGAGTACACAGTACACTAACTGGAAATACGTCAAGAGCCTACACAAGCACCTGGCTTCAATTAGCTATACTGTAGGTGCAACTGTGCAGGATACACAGTACACTAAACGGAAATATGTCAAGAGCCTACACAAGCACCTGGCTTCAGGTAGCTATACTGTAGTTGCAAAAGCGCAGGGTACACAGTACACTAACTGGAAATACGTCAAGAGCCCACACAAGCACCTGGATTCAGGTAGCTATACTGTGGGTGCAACTGTGCAGGGTACACAGTACAGTAACTGGAAATACATCAAGAGCCTACACAAGCACCTGGATTCCAGTAGCTATACTCTATGTGCAACTGTGCAGGGTACACAGTACAGTAACTGGAAATACGTCAAGAGCCCACACAAGCACCTGGCTTCAGTTAGCTATTCTGTAGGTGCATCTGTGCAGGGTACACAGTACAGTAACTTGAAATACGTCAAGAGCCTACACAAGCACCTGGCTTCAGGTAGTTCTACTGTAGGTGCAACTGTGCAGGGTACACAGTACACTAAACAGAAATATGTCAAGAGCCTACACAAGCACCTGGCTTCAGGTAGCTATACTGTAGTTGCAACTGCGCAGGGTACACAGTACACTAACTGGAAATACGTAAAGAGCCTACACAAGCACCTGGCTTCAGGTAGCTATACTGTGGGTGCAACTGTGCAGGGTACACAGTACAGTAACTGGAAATACATCAAGAGCCTACACAAGCACCTGAATTCAGGTAGCTATACTGTAGGTACAACTGTGCAGGGTAACCAGTACAGTAACTGGAAATACATCTGTCACGGAACGCCCCACACTCCGCTTGAGTGCTTCCGTCATATACCGCTTCCTAAGTTCTGGAACACAAGTCCAATGGATCTGGCTATAGGAACCCCAAGAACTAGACAACACCAGTCTTGGAGTACATCAGAACTACCTTTATTTTGAGATCTCACAGACCTTTATACAGCAGGGATGACTCAAAGCTAACCTAATTAACATGACCTAATTTACTACAAAATGTACCCAGACCAGATGACAGTCTTGTGGGCACCGAGCTTCACACATTAATACAATTAACAATACAAACAACAATCTCCCCCCTCCTCAGCCTAGACCATTCGTCTATTAGCCAGGGCTGGTGGCTAATGTGATCAGCTCTCTCAATTAACATAAACACATGTTGATAACACCAGCATCTCCTCACAGGATGTGTCCCAGCAGAATGAATCAGTCTTATCAGCAGGGGGCTGCTGGAGGAATCCCCCCTCCCTCTTCAGGGACACAAATCTACAGTAAGGAGTCCCCATACAATATATACATGACTGAGTCCGATTAATACAGTTCAGACTGGATTTCTCATTCACCTCAAATGCTAGGGCCCATAATCGGTGGGCAACAGGCTTGCACACAGTCTTCTCCAACAGCCTCCGCTCTGGCCATGCCCGTGACAACAACAAGAGCCCACACAAGCACCTGGCTTCAGGTAGCTATTCTGTAGGTGCATCTGTGCAGGGTACACAGTACAGTAACTGGAAAATTAGTAAACAGCCTACACAAGCACCTGGCTTCAGGTAGCTATACTGTAGGTTCAATTGTGAAGAGTACACAGAACAGTAACTGGAAATACGTCAAAAGCCTACACAAGCACCTGGCTTCAGGTAGCTCTACTGTAGGTGCAACTGTGCAGAGTACACAGTACATTAACTGGAAAATTAGTGAACAGCCTACACAAGCACCTGGCTTCAGGTAGCTATACTGTAGGTGCAACTGTGCAGGGTACATAGTACATTAACTGTAAATACATCAAGAGCCTCCACAAGCACCTGGCTTCAGGTAGATATACTGTAGGTTCAAATGTGCAGGGTACACAGTACAGTAACTAGAAATATGTCAAGAGCCTATAAAAGCACCTGGCTTCAGGTAGCTATACTGTAGGTGCAACTGTGCAGAGTACACAGTACAGTAACTGGAAATACACAAAGAGGCTACACAAGCACCTGGCTTCAGGTAGCTATAATTAGGTGCAACTATGCAGGGTACACAGAACAGTAACTGTAGATATGTTGAGAGCCTACACAAGCACCTGGCTTCAGGTAGCTATACTGTAGGAGCAACTGTGCAGAGTACACAGTACACTAACTGAAAATACGTCAAGAGCCTACACAAGCACCTGGCTTCATGTAGCTATACTGTAGGTGCAACTATGCAAGGTACACAGTACACTAACTGGAAATATGTCAAGGGCCTACACAACCACCTTGATTCAGGTAGCTATACTGTAGGTGCAACTGTGCAGGGTACACAGTACAGTAACTGGAAATACATCAAGAGCCTACACAAGCAACTGGCTTCAGGTAGCCATACTGTAGGAGCAAATGTGCAGTGTACACAGTACAGTAACTGGAAATATGTCAAGAGCCTACACAAGCACCTGGCTTAAGGTAGCCATATTGTATGTGCAACTGTGCAGGGTACACAGAACACTAACTGGAAATATGTCTAGAGCCTATATAAGCACCTGGCTTCATGTAGCTATACTGTAAGTGCAACGGTGCAGGGTATACAGTACAGTAACTGGAAATACATCAATAGACCATAGAGGCACCTGGCTTCAGGTAGCTATACTGTAGGTGCAACTGTGCAGGGTACATTGTACAGTAAATGGAAATACGTCAAGAGCCTACACAAGCACCTTGCTTCAGGTTTCTATAGTGTAGGTGCAACTGTGCAGGGTACACAGTACAGTAACTGGAAATACGTCAAGAGCCTACACAAGCACCTTGCTTCAGGTAGCTATACTGTAGGTGCAACTGTGCAGGGTACACAGTACAGTAACTTTAAATACGTCAAGAGCCTACACAAGCACCTGGCTTCAGGGAGCTGTACTGTAGGTGAAACTATGCAGGGTTCACAGGACACTAACTGGAAGTACGCCAAGAGCCTACACAAGCACCTGGCTTAAGGTAGCTATACTGTAGGTGCAACTGTGCAGAGTACACAGTACACTAAACGGAAATATGTCAAGAGCCTACACAAGCACCTGGCTTCAGGTAGCTATACTGTGGGTGCAACTGTGCAGGGTACATAGTACAGTAACTGGAAATACATCAAGAGCCTACACAAGCACCTGGCTTAAGGTAGTTATACTGTATGTGCAACTGTGCAGGGTACACAGTACACTAACTGGAAATACGTCAAGAGCCTACATAAGCACCTGGCTTCATGTAGCTATACTGTAAGTGCAACAGTGCAGGTTACACAGTACAGTAACTGGAAATACGTAAAGAGCCTATAGAGGCACCTGGCTTCAGGAAGCTATACTGTAGGTGTAACTGTGCAGGGTACACTGTACAGTAACTGGAAATATGTGAAGAGTCTACACAAGCACCTTGCTTCAGGTTTCTATACTGTAGGTACAACTGTGCAGGGTACACAGTACACTAACTGGAAATAAGTCAAGAGCCTACACAAGCACTTGGCTTCAGGTAGCTATACAGTAGGTTCAACTATGCAGGGTGTACAGTAACTGGAAATATGTCAAGAGCCTACACAAGCACCTGTCTTCAGGTATCTATAGTGTAGGTGCAACTCTGCAGGGTACACAGTACAGTAACTGGAAATACATAAAGCACCTACACAAGCACCTGGCTTCAGGTAGCTATACTGTAGGTGCAACTATGCGGGGTTCACAGGACACTAACTGGAAGTACGCCAAGAGCCTACACAAGCACCTGGCTTAAGGTAGCTATACTGTAGGTGCAACTGTGCAGAGTACACAGTACACTAAACGGAAATATGTCAAGAGCCTACACAAGCACCTGGCTTCAGGTAGCTATACTGTGGGTGCAACTGTGCAGGGTACATAGTACAGTAACTGGAAATACATCAAGAGCCTACACAAGCACCTGGCTTAGGGTAGTTATACTGTATGAGCAACTGTGCAGGGTACACAGTACACTAACTGGAAATACGTCAAGAGCCTACATAAGCACCTGGCTTCATGTAGCTATACTGTAAGTGCAACAGTGCAGGTTACACAGTACAGTAACTGGAAATACGTAAAGAGCCTATAGAGGCACCTGGCTTCAGGAAGCTATACTGTAGGTGTAACTGTGCAGGGTACACTGTACAGTAACTGGAAATACGTGAAGAGTCTACACAAGCACCTTGCTTCAGGTTTCTATACTGTAGGTGCAACTGTACAGGGTACACAGTACACTAACTGGAAATAAGTCAAGAGCCTACGCAAGCACTTGGCTTCAGGTAGCTATACAGTAGGTTCAACTATGCAGGGTGTACAGTAACTGGAAATATGTCAAGAGCCTACACAAGCACCTGTCTTCAGGTATCTATAGTGTAGGTGCAACTCTGCAGGGTACACAGTACAGTAACTGGAAATACATAAAGCACCTACACAAGCACCTGGCTTCAGGTAGCTATACTGTAGGTGCAACTATGCGGGGTACACAGTACAGTAACTGGAAATATGTCAAGAGCTTACACAAGCACCTGGCTTCAGGTAGCTATACTGTAGGTGCAACTGTGCGGGGTACACAGTACACTAACTGGAAATATGTCAAGAGTGTTACGGATCCTATTCCACACTCCACTGAGTGCCTCCGTCAATAACACTGCTTACTCCAGTATGACCATCAGACAGATATAATATTATAGCTGCAGTAAATACAATTCTAGTCGATAATAGCGTAGAATCTTGACTGCTTTATTGGACAGAATACAGCCTTTTTATACACATTTAACACAAGGGGTTAGATAACGAGGTAGGGCTGACTCATGGACACTCCCCCCTCTCCTCTAGCAAAAACTTAAAACACAATAATATAATTAACATGTTAATTAACATAACACTTAAGGCAGACCTAGTGACCAGACAGTTCGTCTCTGCAGGTTAATGTGATCAGCTCTTTCAAGAATCATGTATTGTTCAGAATAAACAACTGAGAATATTCTTTGGGCAAGTTCAAAAAATATAAAAGATTAATATAGAAATACCAAATAACAGGGTGAATGTGGACAGAAAAAGGTCCTTGCAGCCAGTGTCCGCGACAAAGAGCTTACGCAAGCACCTGGCTTCAGGTAGCTATACTGTAAGTGCAACTATGGAGGGTACACAGTACACTATCTGGAAATAAAACAAGAGCCTACACAAGCACCTGTCTTCAGGTAGCTATAGTGTAGGTGCAACTGTGCAGGGTACACAGTACAGTAACTGGATATACGTCAAGAGCCTACACAAGCACCTGGCTTCAGGTTTCTATACTGTAGGTGCAACTGTGCAGGGTACACAGTACAGTAACTTTAAATACGTCAAGACGCAAAACAAGCACCTGGCTTCAGGTAGCTATACTGTAGTTGCAACTATGCAGGGTTCACAGTACACTAACTGGAAATACGTCAAGAGCTTACACAAGAACCTGGCTTCAGGTAGCTATACTGTAAGTGCAAATGTGCAGGGAACACAGTACACTAACTGAAAATACATCGAGAGCCTACATAAGCACAAGGGCTTCAGGTAGCTGTACTGTAGGTGCAACTGTGCAGGGTACACAGTACAGTAACTGGAAATACGTCAAGAGCCTATCGAAGCACCTGGCTACAGGTAGCTATACTGTAGGTGCAACTGTGCAGGGTACACTGTACAGAACTGGAAATACGTCAAGAGTCTACACAAGCACCTTGCTTCAGGTTTCTATTCTCTAGGTGCAACTGTGCAAGGTACACAGTACAGAAACTGGAAATGTGTCAAGAGACCACACAAGCAGCTGGCTTCAGGTAGCTATACTGTAGGTGCGTCTGTGCAGGGTACACAGTACAGTAACTGGAAATTTGTCAAGAGCCTACACAAGCACCTGGCTTCAGGTAGCTATACTGTAGGTGCAACTGTGCAGGGTACACAGTACAGTAACATTAAATATGTCAAGAGCCTACACAAGCACCAGGCTTCAGGTAGCTATACTGTAGGTTCAACTATGTAGGGTTCACAGTACACTAACTGGAAATACATCAAGCGCCTATACAAGCACCTGGCTTCAGGTAGCTATACTAAAGGTGCAACTGTGCAGGGAACACAGTACACTAACTGAAAATACGTCAAGAGCCTTCACAAGCACCTGGGCTTCAGGTAGCTATACTGTAGGTGCAACTATGCAGGGTACTGTA
Organism: Aquarana catesbeiana; assembly: GCF_042186555.1. NCBI lineage: Eukaryota > Metazoa > Chordata > Amphibia > Anura > Ranidae > Aquarana > Aquarana catesbeiana. The sequence continues at coordinate 205,257,390 of NC_133327.1, forward strand.
TATTAACTGGAAATGTATCAAAAGCCTACACAAGCACCTGGCTTCAGGTAGCTATACTGGAGGTGCAACTGTGCAGGGTACACAGTACACTAATTGAAAATACTTCAAGAGCCTACACAAGCACCTGGCTTCAGGTAGCTATACTGTAGGTGCAACTGTGCAGGGTAAACAGTACAGTAACTGGAAATATGTCAAGAGCTTACACAAGAACCTGGCTTCAGGTAGCTATACTGCAAGTGCAAATGTGCAGGGAACACAGTACACTAACTGAAAATACATCAAGAGCCTACATAAGCACAAGGGCTTCATGTAGCTGTACTGTAGGTGCAACTGTGCAGGGTACACAGTACAGTAACTGGAAATACGTCAAGAGGCTATCGAAGCACCTGGCTACAGGTAGCTATACTGTAGGTGCAACTGTGCAGGGTACACTGTACAGTAACTGGAAATACGTCAAGAGTCTACACAAGCACCTTGCTTCAGGTTTCTATTCTCTAGGTGCAACTGTGCAGGGTACACAGTACAGAAACTGGAAATATGTCAAGAGACCACACAAGCAGCTGGCTTCAGGTAGCTATACTGTAGGTGCGTCTGTGCAGGGTACACAGTACAATAACTGGAAATATGTCAAGAGCCTACACAAGCACCTGGCTTTAGGTAACTATACTGTAGGTGCAACTGTGCAGGGTACACAGTACAGTAACTTTAAATATGTCAAGAGCCTACACAAGCACCAGGCTTCAGGTAGCTATACTGTAGGTGCAACTATGTAGGGTTCACAGTACACTAACTGGAAATACATCAAGCGCCTATACAAGCACCTGGCTTCAGGTAGCTATACTACAGGTGCGACTGTGCAGGGAACACAGTACACTAACTGAAAATACGTCAAGAGCCTACACAAGCACCCGGGCTTCAGGTAGCTATACTGTAGTTGCAACTATGCAGGGTACAGTACATTAACTGGAAATTTATCAAAAGCCTACACAAGCACCTGGCTTCAGGTAGCTATACTGTAGGTGTAACTGTGCAGGGTACACAGTACACTAATTGAAAATATGTCAAGAGCCTACACAAGCACTTGGCTTCAGGTAGCTATACTGTAGGTGCAACTGTGCAGGGTACACAGTACACTAACTGGAAATACGTCAAGAGCTTACGCAAGCACCTGGCTTCAGGTAGCTATACTGTAAGTGCAACTGTGCAGGGTACACAGTACAGTAACTGGAAATAAAACAAGAGCCTACACAAGCACCTGTCTTCAGGTAGCTATATTGTAGGTGCAACTGTGCAGGGTACACTGTACAATAACTGGAAATACGTCAAGAGCCTGCACAAGCACCTTGCTTCAGGTTTCTATACTGTAGGTGCAACTGTGCAGGGTACACAGTACAGTAACTGGAAATATGTCAAGAGCCTACACAAGCACCTGGCTTCAGGTAGCTATACTGTAGGAGCAACTGTGCAGGGAACACAGTACAGTAACTGGAAATACGTCAAGAGCCCACACAAGCACCTGGCTTCAGTTAGCTATACTGTAGGTGCAATTTTGCAGGGTACACAGTACAGTAACTGTAAATACGTCAAGAGCCTACACAAGCACCTGGCTTTAGGTAGCTATACCGTAGGTGCAACTGTGCAGGGTACACAATACACTAACTGGAAATACATTAAGAGTCTACACAAGCACCTGGCTTAAGGTAGCTATACTGTAGGTGCAAAAGTGCAGGGTACACAGTACAGTAAATGGAAATACATTAAGAGCCTACACAAGCAACTGGCTTCAGGTAGCTATACTATAGGTACAACTGTGCAGGGTAACCAGTACACTAACTAGAAATACGTCAAGAGCCCACACAAGCACCTGGCTTCAGGTAGCTATACTGTAGGTGCAACTGTGCAGGGTACACAGTACACTAACTGGAAATACGTCAAGAGCCTACACAAGCACCTGGCTTCAGGTAGCTATACTGTAAGTGCAACTGTGCAGGGTACACAGTACAGTAACTGGAAATATGTCAAGCGCATACACAAGCACCTGGCTTCAGGTAGCTATACTGTAGGTGCAACTGTGCAGGGTACACAGTACACTAAACGGAAATATGTCAAGAGCCTACACAAGCACCTGGCTTCAGGTAGCTATGCTGTAGGTGCAAATGTGCAGGGTACAGAGTACACTAACTGGAAATACATCTAGAGCCTACACAAACGCTTGGCTTCAGGTAAATATACTGTAGGTGCAACTGTGCAGGTTACACAGTACACTAACTGGAAATACTTCAAGAGCCTACACAAGCACCTGGCTTCAGGTAGCTATACTGTAGGTTCAACTGTGCAGGGTACACAGTACACTAACTGGAAATACGTCAGGAGCCTACTCAAGCACCTGGCTTCAGGTAGCTATACTGTAGGTGCAACTGTGCAGGGTACACAGTACACTAACTGGAAATACGTCAGGAGCCTACTCAAGCACCTGGCTTCAGGTAGCTATACTGTAGGTGCAACTGTGCAGGATACACAGTACAGTAACTGGAAATACGTGAAGAGTCTACACAAGCACCTGGCTTTAGGTAGCTATACTGTAGGTGCAACTGTGCAGGGTACACAGTACAATAACTGGAAATACGTCAGGAGCCTACACAAGTACCGGGCTTCAGGTAGCTATACTGTAGGTGCAACTGTGCAGGGTACACAGTACAGTAACTGGAAATACGTGAAGAGCCTACACAAGCACCTGGCTTCAGGTAGCTATACTGTAAGTGCAACTGTGCAGGGTACACAGTACAGTAACTGGAAATATGTCAAGCGCATACACAAGCACCTGGCTTCAGGTAGCTATACTGTAGGTGCAACTGTGCAGGGTACACAGTACACTAAACGGAAATATGTCAAGAGCCTACACAAGCACCTGGCTTCAGGTAGCTGTGCTGTAGGTGCAAATGTGCAGGGTACAGAGTACACTAACTGGAAATACATCTAGAGCCTACACAAACGCTTGGCTTCAGGTAAATATACTGTAGGTGCAACTGTGCAGGTTACACAGTACACTAACTGGAAATACTTCAAGAGCCTACACAAGCACCTGGCTTCAGGTAGCTATACTGTAGGTTCAACTGTGCAGGGTACACAGTACACTAACTGGAAATACGTCAGGAGCCTACTCAAGCACCTGGCTTCAGGTAGCTATACTGTAGGTGCAACTGTGCAGGATACACAGTACAGTAACTGGAAATACGTGAAGAGTCTACACAAGCACCTGGCTTTAGGTAGTTATACTGTAGGTGCAACTGTGCAGGGTACACAGTACAATAACTGGAAATACGTCAGGAGCCTACACAAGTACCGGGCTTCAGGTAGCTATACTGTAGGTGCAACTGTGCAGGGTACACAGTACAGTAACTGGAAATACGTGAAGAGCCTACACAAGCACCTGGCTTCAGGTAGCTCTACTGTAGGTGCAACTGTGCAGGATACACAGTACAGTAACTGTAAATACGTCAAGAGCCTACACAAGCACCTGGCTTCAGGTAGCTATACTGTAGGTGCAACTTTGCAGGGTACACAGTCCAGTAACTGTAAATACGTCAAGAGCATACACAAGCACCTGGCTTTAGGTAGCTATACTGTAGGTGCAACTTTGCAGGGTACACAGTACAGTAACTGTAAATACATCAAGAGCCTACACAAGCACCTGGCTTTAGGTAGCTATACTGTAGGTGCAACTGTGCAGGGTATACAATACACTAACTGGAAATACATCAAGAGTCTACACAAGCACCTGGCTTAAGGTAGCTATACTGTATGTGCAATAGTGCAGGGTACACAGTACAGTAAATGGAAATACGTCAAGAGCCTACACAAGCAACTGGCTTCAGGTAGCTATACTGTTGGTACAACTGTGCAGGGTAACCAGTACACTAACTGGAAATACGTCAAGAGCCCACACAAGCACCTGGCTTCAGGTAGCTATACTGTAGGTGCAACTGTGCAGGATACACAGTACAGTAACTGGAAATACGTGAAGAGTCTACACAAGCACCTGGCTTTAGGTAGCTATACTGTAGGTGCAACTGTGCAGTGTACACAATACAATAACTGGAAATACGTCAGGAGCCTACACAAGTACCGGGCTTCAGGTAGCTATACTGTAGATGCAACTGTGCAGGGTACACAGTACAGTAACTGGAAATACGTGAAGAGCCTACACAAGCACCTGGCTTCAGGTAGCTCTACTGTAGGTGTAACTGTGCAGGATACACAGTACAGTAACGTCAAATACGTCAAGAGCCTACACAAGCACCTGGCTTCAGGTAGCTATACTGTAGGTGCAACTTTGCAGGGTACACAGTACAGTAACTGTAAATACGTCAAGAGCCTACACAAGCACCTGGCTTTAGGTAGCTATGCTGTAGGTGCATCTTTGCAGGGTACACAGTACAGTAACTGTAAATACGTCAAGAGCCTACACAAGCACCTGGCTTTAGGTAGCTAGGGGGGAGGGGGGCGCCCCCCTCCCCCAAAGCACCCACCCCCCATGTTGAGGGCATGCGGCCTGGTACGGTTCAGGAGGGGGGGGGCGCTCGCTCGTCCCCACCCCCTTTCCTGACCAGCCAGGCTGCGTGCTCGGATCGGGGTCTGGTATGGATTTTAGGGGGGCCCCACGCCGTTTTTTCGGCGTAGCGGGGTTCCCCTTTATAATCCATACCAGACCTAAGGGCCTGGTATGCCCCGCGCTCGCCGCAATAGGAAGATTTGTTTTTCCTATTGCAGCGAGCGCGAGATGCAACACCATGCCCTCGTGTCGTATTTGGTCTGTCGGACCAGCCTACACACGAGCGGGCTTTCCGTCGGACCAGCACACACACGAGCGGACTTTCCGCCCGAAACTGAGTCCGACGGAAAGATTTAAAACATGTTTCAAATCTTGGTCCGGCGGGCTTTTGGGAAAAAGTCCGCCGGAAAAGTCCGCCGCCGCCCACACACGGGCGGATTGTCCGGCACACTCTGGTCCGCCGGACCAAGTATGCCGGAAAGTCCGACCGTGTGTACGCGGCATAAGAGTCTTTTCACCCATTGTTGTTTATGTTAATTGAGAGAGCTGATCACATTAGCCACCAGCACTGGCTAATAGACGAATGGTCTGGGCTGAGGAGGGGGGAGATTGTTGTTTGTATTGTTAGTTGTAATTAACTCCAGCTATTGTGTTTATATTAATGTGTGAAGCTCGGTGCCCACAAGACTGTCATCTGGTCTGGGTACATTTTGTAGTAAATTAGCTCATGTTAATTAGGTTAGCTTTGAGTCATCCCTGCTGTATAAAGGTCTGTGAGATCTCAAAATAAAAGTAGTTCTGATGTACTCCAAGACTGGTGTTGTCTAGTTCTTGGGGTTCCTATGGCCAGATCCATTGGACCCGTGTTCCAGAACTTAGGAAGCGGTATATGACGGAAGCACTCAAGCGGAGTGTGGGGCGTTCCGTGACATTGGTGGCAAGCAGCGGGAAAGCTTCCTGAAGTCTGGGACATCCAAACTTCCATCTGGATCCAAGGTCCAGATAGCAGAAGAGGAGAGGTACAGATACCAGCCGCCATGGATGAGGAATTCAGAAGGAGGTTGCGAGAGATGCAGATACAGCACAGAGGACCAGTATCGGAGCAGGTCCTGCTGGGATGGTGTGATTCTATTCGCTGCAAACTCTGGAAGGATGCGCTAGCCCGTGAGCAGCAACACCAGGGAAAAGTTCTCCCCTCCATCGAGGAAAGGTACTGGTCGCAGTACGGACTGCGGGTGCGGTTTTTGGGAGAAAAACCACACAAGAAGCAGACAGCTGAATTAAGCAGGCTGGTCTGGGCAGAGATGAAGCTGGATGAGAGCTACAGAGCCCTCCGGTGGCATGTATCTCAAGCATGTCCCTGGATAGCGGATGACAGCCCAACGGAAGGCTTAAGCTACGGCGGCTTGGGACTGTTGTTTGTGAAGCTGACAGGGGACCCTAACTTTGGGAGTGATTTGGAGCGGCGGGTGGACGAAATCATGGATTTCAGAGAAGGGCTACTGAACATTTCGGAAGTGCACTGGGCACAGGAAGATTTGGAGTTTCTGGCCGTTCAGGAATGGGAGCTAGAGATCGCCTACAGACGGCTGCTAGACATTGCTCAGTGCCAGGGCTGGGCTCCCTTTGCCTGGGACTATCAGGAAATACCAGCTGACAACCCTGAAATCCTGGCTGAAAAGTCGGCAATGTGGCAGAGCGATAGTGTGCTTTGCCAACCTGCCCCCACAGCTATGGAGGCGGAGGTCTTATGGCGGATGCAGCAAGTGCTGACTGACCTTGATGATCCTGTTTCTGCATGGGATGATCTTGGATGGAGGAATGTGCCTGTCCAGCAGCATGCAAGAGAATCTGCAGTGGAAAATCTGGAGATTGTCATCCCCAAAACTGAAGTGCTGACAACAGGGCAGAGCTCTGCTAACCTCTGCCCAGCACTGATAACATCTTCTGGGTTCCATGGACAGGAGATGGTGAACCTCCATCCCCAGACACCAGTTGCAGAGACAGGGGATTTGATAGACTTTTCTGCTGAGGAAGAACCATCGGGTGAGCCCCCAGCAGAAGAGTTGGGATTAGGGCCAAACTTCATTGCGCTCTGCTCAGCACTGATGGCATCTTCTGAGTTCCACGGACAGGAGATGGTGAACCTCTATCCACAGACACCAGTTATAGAGGTAGAGGATTTAATAGACTTTTCTGCTGAGGAAGAACAACCTGATGAGCCTCCAGCAGAAGAGCTGCTATCAGGGCCAAAGTTCACTGTGTTCTGCCCAGCACCAACATTGGCTTCAGCCTTCCTGAGAGAAGAGGTAGTCAGCCTTTCTCCCACAACACTGACAGGGACATGTGATTTTCTGCCAGCAGCATCTATGGAGTTAAAACAAACTTCTCCAGCTGAAGATCTGGTAACTGAACAGAGGGTCCAAGACCTCTGTCCCACACTTTTACCAATTCCAGAGACTGGGGATTTAATAGACGTTTCTGTAGAGGAGGAACCACCTGGCAAACCCCCAGCAGAAGTGCTGGCAACCGGACAGAGGGTCCAAGACCTCTGCCCCATACCTGCAGCAATTGTGGAGGCCCAAGGTGAGGAGGTGGCAGTCTATCGCGAGCTGCAGATCAGGATCCAAGGAGAGAATGCAGTCATCACCTCACAACTGCAGCTTGATCTGGTGTCGGTTGATGGGGCTTCAGTCCCCACCTGTATACCCCAGGGATGCTGGGCAGTCGGCCCAGATCTCCAACAGCAGGATGGAGTGAGCCCAGTCCCCCTGTCTTCTCTCCAGCAGCAGAAAGGATTCCAGGGAGAAGGGCCAGTCCGGGCCTCTCCCCAGCGACAGATATGTTCTCTGAGAGAGGCAGAGGATGGCTGGGTGAGTAATACACTGTTTGGAATAATTTGTTTGGGGTACTGTGTGGGTACAGGCAGTAGAGGACTGGAACTATGGACTAACTTCGGTGTCAACCCGTCTGGGGTCTCCTCCTGTGTTAGTCTCCTGCCGAAAGGGGAGAAATGTCACAGACATAGCCAGAACAGAGGCTGTTGGAGAGGACTGTATGCAAGCCTGTTGCCCACCGATTATGGGCCCTAGCATTTGGGGGAATGGTGCTCTCTGTGAGCTGTATGCCTGGGGACCCTGGGGTTGGTGTTACTATGGATTCAGCTCCATGTCCCCCCAAAACACACAGACTCTGGAACCCTTTATATGCCATATTAGAATGGTGACTGATTTATACTATTGGGACTCGTACTGTTAAATGCTAATGTCATCAATTCTGCTATAATGTGTTTAGTGTGGCTCTAAGAGTCTTTTCACCCATTGTTGTGTATGTTAATTGAGAGAGCTGATCACATTAGCCACCAGCACTGGCTAATAGACGAATGGTCTGGGCTGAGGAGGGGGGAGATTGTTGTTTGTATTGTTAGTTGTAATTAGCTCCAGCTATTGTGTTTATATTAATGTGTGAAGCTCGGTGCCCACAAGACTGTCATCTGGTCTGGGTACATTTTGTAGTAAATTAGCTCATGTTAATTAGGTTAGCTTTGAGTCATCCCTGCTGTATAAAGGTCTGTGAGATCTCAAAATAAAAGTAGTTCTGATGTACTCCAAGACTGGTGTTGTCTAGTTCTTGGGGTTCCTATGGCCAGATCCATTGGACCCGTGTTCCAGAACTTAGGAAGCGGTATATGACGGAAGCACTCAAGCGGAGTGTGGGGCGTTCCGTGACATACATCAAGAGTCTACACAAGCACCTGGCTTAAGGTAGCTATACTGTAGGTGCAATAGTGCAGGGTACACAATACACTAACTGGAAATACATCAAGAGCCTACACAAGCACCTAACTTCAGGTAGCTATACTGTAAGTGCAACTGTGCAGGTTACATAGTACAGTAACTGGAAATATGTCAAGCGCATACACAAGCACCTGGCTTCAGGTAGCTATACTGTAGGTGCAACTGTGCAGGGTACACAGTACACTAAACGGAAATATGTCAAGAGCCTACACAAGCACCTGGTTTCAGGTAGCTATGCTGTAGGTGCAACTGTGCAGGGTACACAGTACACTAACTGGAAATACGTCTAGAGCCTACACAAACGCTTGGCTTCAGGTAGCTATACTGTAGGTGCAACTGTGCAAGGTACACAGTACACTAACTGGAAATACTTCAAGAGCCTACACAAGCACCTGGCTTCAGGTAGCTATACTGTAGGTGCAACTGTGCAGGGTACACAGTACACTAACTGGAAATACGTCAGGAGCCTACTCAAGCACCTGGCTTCAGGTAGCTATACTGTAGGTGCAACTGTGCAGGATACACAGTACAGTAACTGGAAATATGTGAAGAGCCTACACAAGCACCTGGCTTCAGGTAGCTCTACTGTAGGTGCAACTGTGCAGGGTACACAGTACAGTAACGTCAAATACGTCAAGAGCCTACACAAGCACCTGGCTTCAGGTAGCTCTACTGTAGGTGCAACTGTGCAGGGTACACAGTACAGTAACTGGAAATACATCAAGAGCCTACAAAAGCACCTGGCTTCAGGTAGCTCTACTGTAGGTGCAACCGTGCAGGGTACACAATACAGTAACTGGAAATATGTCAAGAGCCCACACAAGCACCTGGCTTCAGGTAGCTATACTGTAGGTGCAACCATGCAGGGTACACAATACAGTAACTGGAAATACCTCAAGAGCCAACACAAGCACCTGGCTTCAGGTAGCTATATTGTAGGTGCAAATGTGCAGGCTACACAGTACACTAACTGGAAATATGTCAAGAGCCTACACAAGCACCTGGCTTCAGGTAGCTCTACTGTAAGTGCAACTGTGTAGAGTACACAGTACAGTAACTGGAAATATGTCAAGAGCCTACACAAGCACCTGGCTTCAGGTAGCTATACTGTAGTTGGACTTGCGCAGGGTACACAGTACACTAACTGGAAATACGTCAAGAGCCTACACAAGCACCTGGCTTCAGTTAGCTATACTGTGGGTGCAACTGTGCAGGGTACAAAGTACAGTAACTGGAAATACATCAATAGCCTACACAAGCACCTGGATTCAGGTAGCTATACTGTAGGTGCAACTGTGCAGGGTACACAGTACAGTAACTGGAAATATGTCAAGAGCCTACACAAGCACCTAGGCTTCAGGCAGCTATACTGTAGGTGAAACTGTGCAGGGTACACAGTACAGTAACTGGAAATACGTCAAGAGCCCACACAAGCACCTGGCTTCAGGTAGCTATACTGTAGGTGCAACTTTGCAGGGTACACAGTACAGTAACTGTAAATACGTCAAGAGCTTACACAAGCACCTGGCTTTAGGTAGCTCTACTGTAGGTACAATTGTGCAGGGTACACAGTACACTAACTGTAAATATGTCAAGAGCCTACACAAGCAACTGTCTTCAGGTAGCTATACTGGAAGTGCAACTGTGCAGGGTACACAGTACAGTAACTGGAAATATTTCAAGCGCATACACAAGCACCTGGCTTCAGGTAGCTATACTGTAAGTGCAACTGTGCAGAGTACACAGTACACTAAACGGAAATATGTCAAGAGCCTACACAAGCACCTGGCTTCAGGTAGCTATACTGTAGTTGCAACTGTGCAGGGTACACAGTACAATAACTGGAAAAACGTCAAGGCCTACACAAGCACCTGGATTCAGGTAGCTATACTGTGGGTGCAACTGTGCAGGGTACACAGTACAGTAACTGGAAATACATCAAGAGCCCACACAAGCACCTGGCTTCAGGTAGCTATACTGTAGGTGCAAATGTGCAGAGTACACAGTACAAGAACTGGAAATACATCAAGAGCCTACACAAGCACCTGGATTCGGGTAGCTATACTGTAGGTGCAACTGGGCAGGGTACACAGTACAGTAACTTGAAATACGTCAAGAGCATACACAAATGCTTGGCTTCAGGTAGCTATACTGTAGGTGTAACTGTGCAGGGTACACAGTACACTAACTGGAAATACTTTAAGAGCCTACACAAGCACCTGGCTTCAGGTAGCTATACTGTAGGTGCAACTGTGCAGGGTACACAGTACAGTAACTTGAAATACGTCAAGAGCCTACACAAGCACCTGGCTTCAGGTAGCAATACTGTAGGTGCAACTGTGCAGGGAACACAGTACAGTAACTGGAAATATGTCAAGAGCCTACAGAAGCACCTGGATTCAGGTAGCTATACTGTAGGTGCAAATGTGCAGGGTACACAGTACACTAACTAGAAATACGTCAAGAGCCTACACAAGCACCTGGCTTCAGGTAGCTCTACTGTAAGTGCAACTGTGCAGGGTACACAGTACAGTAACTGGAAATATGTCAAGCGCATACACAAGCACCTGGCTTCAGGTAGCTATACTGTAGGTGCAACTGTTCAGGGTACACAGTACACTGAATGGAAATATGTCAAGAGCCTACACAAGCACCTGGCTTCAGGTAGCAATACTGTAGGTACAACTGTGCAGGGTATGCAGTACAGTAACTGGAAATACGTCAAGAGCCCACACAAGCACCTGGCTTCAGGTAGCTATTCTGTAGGTGCATCTGTGCAGGGTACACAGTACAGTAACTGGAAATCTATCAAGAGCCTACACAAGCACCAGGCTTCATGTAGCTATACTGTAGGTGCAACTGTGCAGGGAACACAGTGCAGTAACTGAAAATACGTCAAAAGCTTTCACAAGCACCTGGGCTTCAGGTAGCTATACTGTAGGTGCAACTATGTAGGGTACAAAGTACACTAACTGGAAATATATCAAGAGCCTGCACAAGCACCTGGCTTCAGTTAGCTATACTGTAGGTGCAACTGTGTAGGGTACACAGTACAGTAATTGGAAATACGTCAAGAGCCGACACAAGAACCTGGCCTCAGGTAGCTATACTGAAGAATCAACTGTGCAGGGTACACAGTACACTAACTGGAAATATGTCAAGAGCCTACACAAGCATCTGGCTTCATGTAGCTGTAATGTAAGTGCAACTGTGCAGGGTACACAGTACAGTAACTGGAAATACTTCAAGAGCCTATAGAAGCACCTGGCTTCAGGTAGCTATACTGTAGGTGCAACTGTGCAGGGTACACTGTACAGTAACTGGAAATACGTCACGAGCCTACACAAGCACCTGGCTTCAGGTAGCTATACTGTAGGTGCAACTGTGCATGGTAAACAGTGCAGTAACTGGAAATACGTCAAGAGCCTACACAAGCACCTGGCTTCAGGTAGCTATACTGTAGGAGTAACTGTGCAGGGTACACAGTACAGTACCTGGAAATACTTCAAGAGCCTACACAAGCACCTGGCTTCAGGTAGCTATGCTGTAAGTGCAACTGTGCAGGGTACACAGTACACTATCTTGAAATAAATCAAAAGCCTACACAAGCACCTGGCTTTTGGTAGCTATACTGTAGGAGCAACTGTGCAGAGTACACAGTACAGAAACTGGAAATAAGTCAAGAGCCTACACAAGCACTTGGCTTCAGGTAGCTATACTGTAGGTGCAACTGTGCAGGGTACACAGTACAGTAACTGGAAATACGTCAAGAGCATACACAAGCACCTGGCTTCAGGTAGCTATACTGTAGGTGCAACTGTGCAGGGTACACAGTGCAGTAACTGGAAATACGACAAGAGCATACACAAGCACCTGGCTTCAGGTAGCTATACTGTAGGTGCAACTATGCAGGGTATACAGCACAGTAACTGGAAATATGTCAAGAGCCTACACAAGCACCTGGCTTAAGGTAGCTATACTGTAGGTGCAACTGTGCAGGGTACACACTACAGTAACTGGAAAAACATCAAGAGCCTACACAAGCACCTGGCTTCAGGTAGCTATACTGTAGGTGCAACTGTGCGGGGTACACAGCATACTAACTGGAAATATGTTAAGAGCCTACACAAGCACCTGGCTTCAGGTAGCTATACTGTAAGTGCAACTGTGCAGGGCACACAGTACACTATCTGGAAATACATCAAGAGCCTACACTAGTACCTGGCTTTAGGTAGCTATACTTTAGGAGTAACTGTGCTGGGTACACAGTACAGTAACTGGAAATACGTCAAGAGCCTTCACAATCACCTGGCTTCAGGTAGCTATGCTGTAGGTGCAACTGTGCAGGGTACACAGTGCAGTAACTTGAAATACGTCAAGAGCCTACACAAGCAATTGGCTTTAGGTAGCTATACTGTAGGTGCAACTGTGCAGGGTACACAGTACAGAAACTGGAAATAAGTCAAGAGCCTACACAAGCACTTGGCTTCAGGTAGCTATACTGTAGGTGCAACTGTGCAGGGTACACAGTACAGTAACTGGAAATACGTCAAGAGCATACACAAGCACCTGGCTTCAGGTAGCTATACTGAAGGTGCAACTGTGCAGAGTACACAGTACAGTAACTGGAAATATGTGAAGAGCCTACACAAGCACCTGGCTTCAGGTAGCTATACTGTAGGTGCAACTGTGCAGGGTACACAGTACACTAACTGAAATTACTTCAAGAGCCCACACAAGCACCTGGCTTGCGTTTGCTATACTGTAGGTGCAACTGTGCAGGGTACACAGTACACTAACTGAAATTACTTCAAGAGCCCACACAAGCACCTGGCTTCCGTTAGCTATACTGTAGGTGCAACTGTGCAGGGTTCACAGTACAGTAACTGGAAATACGTCAAGAGCCTATAGAAGCACCTGCTTCAGGTAGCTATACTGTAGGTGCAACTGTGCAGGGTACACAGTACAGTAACTTGAAATACGACAAGAGCTTCCACAAGCACCTGGCCTCAGGTAGCTATGCCGTAAGTGCAACTGTGCAGGGTACACTGTACACTATCTGGAAATACAACAAGAGCCTACACAAGCACCTGGCTTCAGGTAGCTATACTGTAGGAGCAACTTTGCAGGGTACACAGTACATTAACTGGAAATACGTCAAGAGTCTACACAAGCACCTGGCCTCAGGTAGTAGTACTGTAGGTGCAACTGTGCAGGGTACACAGTGCAGTAACTGGAAATACGTCAACAGCCTACACAAGCACCTGGCTTTTATTAGCTATACTGTAGGAGTAACTGTGCAGGGTACACAGTACAGTAACTGGAAATACAATTAAGAACCTACACAAGCACCTGGCTTCAGGTAGCTATACTGTAAGTGCAACTGTGCAGGGTATACAGTACAGTAACTGGAAATACATCAAGCGCCTACATAAGCACCTGTCTTCAGGTAGCTATACTGTAGGTGCAACTGTGCAGGGTACACAGTACACTAACTGGAAATATGTCAAGAGCCTACACAAGCACCTGGCTTCAGGTAGCTATACTGTAGGAGCAACTTTGCAGGGTACACAGTACATTAACTGGAAATACGTCAAGAGTCTACACAAGCACCTAGCCTCAGGTAGTAGTACTGTAGGTGCAACTGTGCAGGGTACACAGTGCAGTAACCGGAAATACGTCAACAGCCTACACAAGCACCTGGCTTTTATTAGCTATACTGTAGGAGTAACTGTGCAGGGTACACAGTACAGTAACTGGAAATACAATTAAGAACCTACACAAGCACCTGGCTTCAGGTAGCTATACTGTAACTGCAACTGTGCAGGGTATACAGTACAGTAACTGGAAATACATCAAGCGCTTACATAAGCACCTGGCTTCAGGTAACTATACTGTAGGTGCAACTGTGCAGGGTACACAGTACACTAACTGGAAATATGTCAAGAGCCTACACAAGCACCTGGCCTCAGGTAGCTATACTGTAAGTGCAACTGTGCAGGGCACACAGTACACTATCTGGAAATACATCAAGAGCCTACACAAGCACCTGGCTTTAGGTAGCTATACTGTAGGAGCAACTGTGCTGGGTACACAGTACAGTAACTGGAAATACGTGAAGAGCCTACACAATCACCTTGCTTCAAGTATCTATACTGTAGTTGCAACTGTGAAGGGTACACAGTGCAGTAACTTGAAATACGTCAAGAGCCTATACAAGCACATGGCTTCAGGTAGCTATACTGTAGGTGCAATTGTGCAGGTCACACAGTACAGTAACTGGAAATAAGTCAAGAGCTTACACAAGCACTTGGCTTCAGGTAGCTATACTGTAGGTACAACTGTGATGGGTACACAGTACAGTAACTGGAAATACGTCAAGAGCCTACACAAGCACCTGGCTTCCGTTAGCTATACTGTAATGTGCAATTGTGCAGGGTTCACAGTACAGTAACTGGAAATACGTCAAGAGCCTATAGAAGCACCTGTTTCAGGTAGCTAAACTGTAGGTGCAACTGTGCAGGGTTCACAGTACAGTAACTGGAAATACGTCAAGAGCCTATAGAAGCACCTGCTTCAGGTAGCTAAACTGTAGGTGCAACTGTGCAGGGTACACAGTACAGTAACTTGAAATACGACAAGAGCTTCCACAAGCACCTGGCCTCAGGTAGCTATGCCATAAGTGCAACTGTGCAGGGTACACTGTACACTGTCTGGAAATACAACAAGAGCCTACACAAGCACCTGGCTTCAGGTAGCTATACTGTAGGACCAACTTTGCAGGGTACATAGTACATTAACTGGAAATACGTCAA
This sequence comes from Aquarana catesbeiana, assembly GCF_042186555.1. Taxonomy (NCBI): domain Eukaryota; kingdom Metazoa; phylum Chordata; class Amphibia; order Anura; family Ranidae; genus Aquarana; species Aquarana catesbeiana. Next base: position 205,272,554 of record NC_133327.1, read on the forward strand.
GAGCCTACACAAGCACCCGGCTTCAGGTAGTAGTACTGTAGGTGCAACTGTGCAGGGTACACAGTGCAGTAACTGGAAATACGTCAACAGCCTACACAAGCACCTGGCTTTTATTAGCTATACTGTAGGAGTAACTGTGCAGGGTACACAGTACAGTAACTGGAAATACAATTAAGAACCTACACAAGCACCTGGCTTTAGGTAGCTATACTGTAGGTGCAACTATGCAGGGTACACAGTACAGTAACTGGAAATACGTCAAAAGCCTACACAAGAACCTGGCTACAGGTAGCTATACTCTAGGGGCAACTGTGCAGGGAACACAGTACGTTACCTGGAAATATGTCAAAAGCCTACACAAGCACCTGGCTTCAGGTAGCTATACTTTAGGTGCAACTGTGCAGGGTACACAGTACAGTAACTGGAAATACATCAAGCGCCTACATAAGCACCTGGCTTCAGGTAGCTATACTGTGGGTGCAACTGTGCAGGTTACACAGTACACTAACTGGAAATATGTCAAGAGCCTACACAAGCACCTGGCTTCAGGTAGCTATACTGTAGTTGCAATTGTGAAGGGTGCACAGTGCAGTAACTTGAAATACATCAAGAGCCTATACAAGCACCTGGCTTCAGGTAGCTATACTGTAGGTGCAACTGTGCAGGGTACACAGTACAGTAACTGGAAATAAGTCAAGAGCTTACACAAGCACTTGGCTTCAGGTAGCTATACTGTAGGTGCAACTGTGATGGGTACACAGTACAGTAACTGGAAATACGTCAAGAGCCTACACAAGCACCTGGCTTCAGGTAGCTATACTGAGGGTGCAACTGTGCAGAGTACACAGTACAGTAACTGGAAATATGTGAAGAGCCTACACAAGCACCTGGCTTCAGGTAGCTATACTGTAGGTGCAACTGTGCAGGGTACACAGTACACTAACTGAAATTACTTCAAGAGCCCACACAAGCACCTTCTTCCGTTAGCTATACTGTAGGTGCAACTGTGCAGAGTTCACAGTACAGTAACTGGAAATACGTCAAGAGCCTATAGAAGCACCTTGCTTCCGGTAGCTATACTGTAGGTGCAACTGTACAGGGTACACAGTACAGTAACTTGAATTACGTCAAGAGCTTACACAAGCACCTGGCTTCAGTTAGCTGTGCTGTAAGTGCTACTGTGCAGGGTACACAGTACACTATTTGGAAATACATCAAGAGCCTACACAAGCACCTGGCTTTAGGTAGCTATACTGTAGGAGCAACTGTGCAGGGTACACAGTACAGTAACTGGAAATACGTCAAGAGCCTACACAAGCACCCGGCTTCAGGTAGTAGTACTGTAGGTGCAACTGTGCAGGGTGCACAGTGCAGTAACTGGAAATACGTCAACAGCCTACACAAGCGCCTGGCTTTTGGTAGCTATACTGTAGGTGCAACTGTGCAGGGTACACAGTACATTAGCTGGAAATACTTCAAGAGCCTACACAAGCACCTGGCTTCAGGTAGCTATGCTGTAAGTGCAACTGTGCAGGGTACACAGTACACTATCTGGAAATAAATCAAGAGCCTACACAAGCACCTGGCTTTTGGTAGATATACTGTAGGAGCAACTGTGCAGAGTACACAGTACAGTAACTGGAAAAACGTCAAGAGCCTACACAAGCACTTGGCTTCAGGTAGCTATACTGTAGGTGCAACTGTGCAGGGTACACAGTGCAGTAACTGGAAATACGTCAAGAGCCTACACAAGCACCTGGCTTCAGGTAGCTATACTGTAGGTGCAACTATGCAGGGTATACAGTACTGTAACTGGAAATATGTCAAGAGCCTACCCAAGCACCTGGCTTCAGGTAGCTATAATGTAGGTGCAACTGTGCAGGGTACACAGTACAGTAACTGGAAAAACGTCAAAAGCCTAAACAAGCACCTGGCTTCAGGTAGCTATACTGTAGGTGCAACTGTGCAGGGTACACAGTAGAGTAACTGGAAATACGTCAAGAGCCTACACAAGAACCTAGCTTCAGGTAGCTATACTGTAGGTGCAACTGGGCAGGGTACACAGTACAGTAATTGGAAATACAATTAAGAACCTACACAAGCACCTAGCTTCAGGTAGCTATACTGTAGGTGCAACAATGCAGGGTACACAGTACAGTAACTGGAAATACGTCAAGAGCCTACACAAGAACCTGCCTTCAGATAGCTATACTGTAGGTGCAACTATGCAGGGAACACAATACAGTAACTGGAAATATGTCAAAAGCCTACACAAGCACCTGGCTTCAGGTAGCTATACTGTAGGTCCAACTGTGCAGGGTACACAGTACAGTAACTGGAAATACATCAAGCGCCTACATAAGCACCTGGCTTCAGGTAGTTATACTGTAGGTGCAACTGTGCGGGGTACACAGCACACTAACTGGAAATACGTCAAGAGCCTACATAAGCACCTGGCTTCAGATAACTATACTGTAGGTTAAACGGTGAAGGGTACACAGTACACTAATTGGAAATACATCAAGAGCCCACACAAGCACCTGGCTTCAGGTAGCTATACTGTAGGTGCAACTGTGCAGGGTGCACAGTACAGTAACTGGAAATATGTCAAGAGCCTACACAAGAACCTGTCTTCAGGTATCTATACTGTAGGTGCAACTGTGCAGGGTACACAGTACAGTAATTGGAAATACAATTAAGAACCTACATAAGCACCTGGCTTCAGGTAGCTATACTGTAGGCGCAACTATGCAAGGTACACAGTACAGTAACTGGAAATACATCAAGAGCATACACAAGAACCTGGCTTCAGATAGCTATACTGTAGGTGCAACTATGCAGGGAACACAGTACAGTTACTGGAAATATGTCAAAAGCCTACACAAGCACCTGGCTTCAGGTAGCTATACTGTAGGTGCAACTGTGCAGGGTACACAGTACAGTAACTGGAAATACATCAAGCGCCTACATAAGCACCTGGCTTCAGGTAGATATACTGTAGGTGCAACTGTGCAGAGTACACAGTACAGTAACTGGAAATACGTGAAGAGCCTACTCAAGCACCTGGCTTCAGGTAGCTTTACTGTAGGTGCAACTGTGCAGGGTACATAGTACAGTAACTGAAAATACATCAAGAGCCTACACAAGCACCTGGCTTCAGGTAGCTATACTGTAGGTGCAACTGTACAGGGTACACAGTACACTAACTGGAAATATGTCAAGAGCCTGCACAAGCACCTGGCTTCAAGTAGCTATACTTTAGGTGCAACTGTGCAGGGTACAAAGTACAGTAACTGAAAATATGTCAAGAGTCTACACAAGCACCTGGCTTCAGGTAGTTATACTGTTGATGCAACTGTGCAGGGTACAGAGTACACTAACTTGAAATATGTCAAGAGCCTACACAAGCACCTGGGCTTCAGGTAGCTATACTGTAGGTGAAACTGTGCAGGGTACATGGTACACTAACTGGAAATACGTCAAGAGCCTACACAAGCACCTGACTTCAGGTAGCTATACTGTAGGTGTAACTGTGCAGGGTACAGAGTACACTAAGTGGAAATATGTCAAGAGCCTACGCAAGCACCTGGGCTTCAGGTAGCTATACTGTAGGTGAAACTGTGCAGGGTACACAGTACACTAACTGGAAGTACTCCAAGAGCCTACACAAGCACCTGGCTGCAGGTAGCTATACTGTAGGTGCAATGCTGCAGGGTACACAGTACACTTATTGGAAACACTGTAAAAACACCTTCCTGCCTGTCAGTATATTAGGAAGAGAAGAACAGGATCTAGCTAAACTGAATACAGTATATATATATATATATATATATATATATATATATATATATATATATATATATATATATATATATATATATATATACACAACAACTGGAATGCATATATATGCACAATACACTGTAAGTGCAGCTAACTGACTCGACCTGCCTACTCTATCGATCATAAATCAAATGACACTGTCTCTCTGTCTATCTCTCTCCTTTCTCCACCGCAACACACTACACAAGGCCGCCACGGAGGCAGTCTTATATAATGTGGGGTGTGTACTAAACCCCCTGAGCCATAATTAGCCAAAGCCTCCTTGGCTTTGGCCAATTACTGCTCTCTGTACACACAGTGCTGTGATTTGCCAAGCATGCGGGTCATAGTGCATGCTTGGATAATCATCAGCCAGCAATGCACTGTGATGCCGCAATGAATTATGGGCCATGATGCGCCACTCGAATTTGACACGAACGGCCCATATCATTCGTATTTTCGGCGAACAACCGAACACACGATGTTCAAGTCGAACATGCATTCGACTCGAACACGAAACTCATCCCTTGTCACTGCGTTCGAAACCAGCAGACTTTTGGAGTGATTGTGTGTGTCCAAGTCCGTCCGTTTGTAAGTCCGGTGGACCTACTCTGCAAAGTCCTTCAAAACGACCGTCGGACGTAGTCCGTTGAAAAGTCCACTCGTGTGTATGCGGCATAAGAGTAAAACAAAAATATTGTTTAGAGTTTATTTTTTAAACTAGCAAATGTGTGGCAATTCACAAATGGGGTAAATTTAATATAAATTTATTTTTCTTTAATACTTCATATAAAAATGTTAGCATTTTTAGGTATACATGAGTTATGGAACATATATTTATTTTTTAGATAATTGTTGGATGAAAAGCGGGCAGATAAGGGGTTCCGGGAATCTTTGGTACACAATATGAAATATCGCTATAAAGTTCACTGTATACAAAATCACTGAGGATTGGTCACTGAGGGGTTAACCTCCATGGGTTGGGATCTTTGTGCTGAGAGTTTATCGTAAATGATCTAGATACTGGCTGATAAGAAGTTAGGGCAGATGCACCTCAAACTGGCTGCTAAAGGGGTTAACCCTTATTCACTGGCTCCCCTATTTTCCAAAGAGGTTAGTCCTTACCAAGGAATAATGGGAAGGGTCAACGCATCCACAATGGTAGATGTGACACAGTTTATAACAGATATGAACTTTTAGAAGATGTTAGAAAAGAGAGGTTCATTAGGGATTATCTGCATACAACAGCCCAGAATGAAAGACATGATGGCTATTCAGAGGAACAACCATATACTAGACATCAGGATTTTCCATCAGGGCCCAAAGGAGGCTGAAAGAAAAACATAGACGTAAAGCAGGGGCGAGAATTGGGAGGCGAATACATTCCAAACAGAAGAAGGGCATAGAAGAAAAGGGTATTTTTAACTTAAGTTAACTTCAATTAACTAAGGAAGAGAGAATTTTGTTAGGGAAGGATTTAAAATATTCACCTCTGAGGAATTTTAATTCCAGACATTTGTAGATGTGCATAAGTTTGTAGGAAAATTTAATGTAAAAAGATATCTTTTACCAAACTGGTTTGAGATACTAGGGAAACTTCATTGAAAATAGTTCACTCTAATCTTTCAAATGCCTCCTTGTTTAATCCTACTGGAAAAAAATGTAAATAATTAATCACTCCCTCCCTTTGTGTTCAGGGACTAGGTTTTGCACGACCTGAAGAAAGCCCAGGAAAAATATATAGCTGGAGATAAGGGCGGAGGAATTGTGGCTATGGACAAGTGCAAATATGACTCTGAGATGAGACAAATTTTATCTGATAGCAATACTTATTTTCCACTAGGGTGTAACCCCACTACATGATTTAAAAATCAACGTAAGAATATTGTGGATAGAGTTTATAAGGATGCCATTTTGAATAAAAAAAGAAAAAGCCTTTTTGGTGCCTCTGACCCTAAGCATACCTTTGATATATAGTCTCCCAAAAATCCGTAAGGACGTCATCAATCCACCAGGAAGACCAATTATCAGCGGTATTGATTCAATAACTTCCAGGATTAGTAAGTATATTGACCATTACCTACAACCATTAGTGATGAGCACATATACCTTTTTAAAGAAACTTAACATGTCCTTAACATATTAAATAATGTGGATTGGAAACGGGGCTATTAGCCACAGCAGACGTATCTTCACTGTATAATTCTATTTCACACAACTTGGGTTTGAAAGCTGTTGAATATTTTTAATGTAGGATGCCACAACTCCAACAATACAAAAAAATTATATACTTGAGCTATTACAATTTGGAATGAGTTATAAATATTCCTGGTTTGGTGACGCATATTGTTTACAGGAGCAAATTAGTAGCCATGGGCGCTACATTTGCATCCAGTATGGCAAATCTGTTCATGACTAAGTAGGAGGAGGATTTTGTCTTTGCAGCCCAGAGACCTGAGTTGGTTCTCTGGAGGAGATACATAGACGATGTCCCCCTCATGTGGAATGGTGGTGCAGAATCCCTTGACTCATTTATGGCTTTTTTGAAGAGGTATTGTCTTAACTCTGTGGAAACACTTTTTTTCAGATTTAACTATATAATATAATATATATATATATATATAAAATAATATAACAGGTTCATTTCAATAGGCTCATGCCACCACCCTTCTTGGCTTTATCTATGCCTTTCATCTATGTATATCTATGACAATTTACAAGGCTGAGACGTAATTGTACCACCATTGAGGACTATTTATCTCAGGCCTTAATGATGAAAGAATGGTTCCTGAATAAAGGTTATAATGAGTCAATGTAGGATGAGGCAATCCACATTGTAGGCAATTTAGACCGGGGAAGCCTTATGAGTGAAAATATAAGACTTTTATTCTGATATTTTCACAATATTACCATCAAAGAACGTAAGGTGTTATGCCCCGTACACACGGTCGGACTTTTTGACCGGACTTGGCCGACAGACCAAATCCGGCGGACAATCCGATCGTGTGTGGGCTTCATCGGACCTTCAGCGGACTTTTCCAGTCGCAAATCTGACGGACTTTAGATTTGGAACATGCTTCAAATCTTTACGTCGTAACTCCGCCGGCCCCAGAAATCCACTCGTCTGTATGCTAGTCAGACAGACAAAAAGCCACGCTAGGGCAGCTATTGGCTACTGGCTATCAACTTCCTTATTTAGTCCGGTGTACGTCATCACGTAAGAATCCGTCGGACTTTGGTGTGATCGTGTGTAGGCAAGTCCGGTCGTTAGAAAGTCTGTTGATTTAAATTATTTATTTAAGACAAGAACACGGCCCAAATGAGCCTACAGAAACATACATATACATTTGTTTGATCATATACATAGTATAGCGACAAGATATAAATTCTTACACAATTCTTATTCACCATATCGGTCTTCAGCTTGACAGTCTAAGACCAAACATCAATTTTTATGTAATTATAGTAAGTTGAATCGTAGGGTTGTAGTGTGCGTATGACAACAGTCACTGCAGGATCTCACTGCGCCGGTCCTCTATTTTCTATATTATTATTAAGAATAGAAATTGAGAGAGAGATAAATTGAGGGTAGAGAGACAGAAAGGGGGAAGGAGAAAGGTAAGAAGTGAAAGAAAGTATGGGGTGGGGGGGGGTGGGGAGACTGGGGTCTATTGGAGGGGAGGGGGGGGGGGGGGAGGGGTAGGGAGGTAGGTTCGGTTCCCGCGAGCATGTGGGCCCCCACAATATCCAGAACTCGATCAACTACGGTGCTGCTCATAGAGTGCTGGTGGCATTACTCACGTGTCTGTACACTCACCGGGAAGCGTCTGCTCCTCTCAAAGATTGACCCGCCGACGAGTATACAAACATCGTCCACAATTGCCAAGTCTTAGAGAATGCCTCTTCCCTATGTTGTGCCGTATGAATCAGGTCCTCCATTTGTTTTATGTCTTCTACTTTGCGGATCCACATGTCAATGGGTGGTGGTGTGGTGAGTTTCCAGCAGAGAGGTATGCAGGCTCTGGCTGCATCTAACAGGTGTCGTATGACTGAGCGTTTGTATATTTTGTCTGGTATGTCGGTGGCGTGTAAAAGAAAGAGTGCCGGATCTTTTGGAATTGTCCTGTCTGTAAACAGTTGTATCGTCTCGTGTACAACCTTCCAGAACCGTGCGAGCCTAGGGCATGACCAAAAAATGTGTAACAATGTTCCCTTGTCTCTCAAGCATCTCCAACACTTTTCAGATGTGGTAGGGGAAATTTTGTGTAGGAGTGTCGGGGTTCTGTACCACCTAGAGAGAATTTTATAGTTAGTTTCTTGAGTTTTAGCGCAGATGGAAGACTTGTGTGTGAAGCGGAGAATGCGTTGTCTCTGTGTGAGGTTAAAGCTACATCCCAACTCTTCTTCCCACTTGGTCAGACCCGGGGGTATGTAATCTGAGGGGGGTGTGACCAGGAGGCTGTACATTAGTGATATTGTATGTGGTAGGGTACCTGTGTTAGAGCAGATTTACTCTAGGGTTGTGAGTCCTTGGTCTACGTCTGGGGGGGGTTCAATGGAGTGAAGGAAGTGTCCAAGTTGAAGGGTACGCATGAAATCCAAGCGGAATAACCCTTGCGGGTTAGATAATTCCGTGTATGTTTTCCAAGCTCCACCCGTGCTGAAATGTATGGCCGAATGTATTCCAGATTCCCCCAATAACCGAAAGACTCTGTCTTGTAGTCCAGGGGTGAACAGGGGATGTCCTATAATTGGGACTAGGGGTGAGTTCCGAGATGAGATGTGTGGTTTGGAAATTAATTTAGCGCAGATTCTGGCTGTGTAGCCTATCAAAGGGTGTTGTTTAAGATCCCTAGGTAGGCTAGAGTAGCACCAAGGTGTACCTCCCAGCGGAATACGGGTGTGGGATTGCTCAAGGCGGGTCCATAATTTAGTCTCTCTATGTCTGCGCCAGTCTATGAGTCTGCCCAGGTGTATTGCTTGGTGGTAGGCGCGTATGTCGGGAATCGCTAGCCCCCCGTGGGCTTTAGGGAGGACAAGTAATTTGTGTGGTAGGCGGGGTTTTTTCTTAGCCCAGACAAATTCAGTAAATATTGTTTGAATTTGCTTGAAAAACCCAGGGGGGACACGTATCGGAACGTCTTGCATTATGTATAATATTTTGGGTAGAATAGACATTTTCAGGATGTTACCACGTCCCACCCAAGAGTGAAGTCCCGACTGCCAAGAGTTCAACAGTGTTTTTATTTTTGTGATTAGTGGGGGGAAGTTCATTTCGTACAACTTTGTCATTGTTTGGGGGATAAAGATGCCCAGATATTTTAGGGCTTTGTCTGTCCATTTCAGTTTAAAGCTGGCTTTAAGGGACTTGAGTACTGAATCTGGAATACCTACGCCCATAGCTTCTGACTTGGCCCAATTAATTTTTAGGTAGGCTAGGGACCCGTATTCGGAGAATTCTTTTAGTAGGTTTGGAAGAGATATCATCGGGTTCGTTAAGGAAAACATCAAATCATCAGCGTATGCTGAAATTTTATATTGAATATTGTCTAAGGAAAGGCCGGTTATGTCCGGGTTTAGTCTTATGTGGCAGAGGAATGGTTCCAGTGATAGTGCAAAGAGGAGGGGGGAGAGTGGGCACCCCTGTCTTGTACCATTCGAGATCTGGAAGGCTTCGGACATTACTCCGTTCACCCGTACTCTAGCTGTCGGATTTGCGTAGACCGTTGAAATCCAGTTTACCATGGAGTTGCCCAGGCCAATGCGTTTCAATGTGGAAAGCATGAATGACCAATTCACCCGGTCGAATGCTTTTTCCGCATCTGTACTGAGCAAGACCATCGGTGTGGCTGTTTTAGTGGCGTGGTAGAGTAGGTTCAGGACTTTAGTGGTGTTGTCCCTCGCCTCTCTGGTAGGGACAAATCCCACCTGGTCTAAGTGTATCAAGCTGGTTATGTGTTGTTGTAGTCTGGTGGCCAGGATTTTTGTAAATAGCTTTAGATCTGTGTTCAGTAGAGATATAGGGCGGTAGCTGCCACATTGGGTCGGGTCTTTATCTTCTTTATGGATTACAGTTATTTGGGCTTGTAGTGTGTCTTTGTGTAGTGGTTTCCCTTTGCCCAGGTCATTGAATAGTTTAGTTAGGTGTTGTCCTAATGATGGGAGTAGAGTCTTGTAATATTGGATTGTGAGTCCGTCAGGTCCGGGAGCTTTCCCTTGCTTAGTATTTTTTAACGCCAATTGTATGTCTGTTAGAGTAATGGGTTCGTCCAGTATGTCCCTCGTTTCATTCGATAGGGATGGCAATTTAGAGTTCGCTAGGTATTCTGCAATTTTCTCTGGAGAGGGTTGAGTCATGTTTAGATTATATAGGTGTTCATAGTATGCTCTAAACTCTTGCGTGATTTGTTGGGGCAAGACAGCTCTTCTTCCCGTAGAGGAGTTAATGTGCGGGATGTATGATGCCGTGTTTTGTGCTTTGAGAGATTGGGCTAGAAGTCTGCCACACTTGTTACCCGATTCGTATATTTTTTTCCGGGAAATCTGAAGAGCTGCCTTAGCTTTGAATTGGAGTAGGTCTGTTATTTGCATACGTATCGTATCGAGTTCGCTACCCAGGGGTCTAGACGGCGTCGTTTTATGAGCAGATTCTAGTTTATGGAGTTTGTCAAACAGTGATGCCAATTGCGCTGACTTTTGTTTTTTAACTCTTGACCCGTGCTTAATAAGCACTCCGCGGATCACCGCTTTATGTGCTTCCCATGTTAGGCCAAAGTCACCCTCTTCTATGGTGTTAGTGTGGAAGTAATGTGAAATCTCTTTTGAGACGTCTGCCACTATGACTGGGTCTTGTAGGAGACTTTCGTTTAGTCTCCAGGGTTTCCTTTGACTCTTGAAATAGTCTGTGAGGTCGTATTGCATGGAGACTGGGGCATGATCGGACCATGTAATGGAGCCGATGGCTGTGTGTTTGACGGCCCGGAGTTGGTTGTGTGGGACCAGGAGGAAGTCAATACGAGAATACACCTGGTGCGGTCGGGAGAAGAAAGTATAGTCTCGTTCCCCGGGATGAAAGAGGCGCCAGGTGTCTATTAGCTGTGCCGTGCGTAGGGCTAGGGACATTTCCCTGCGGGTACCGCGTGTGACGGAGGAAGAGCCTGTTGAGGTATCCTCTGCCGGGATCAAGGGGATGTTAAGATCACCACCCACGATCAGTTGGCCCTCAGAGAAGTTTTGTAGTGTTTTGAGATGACGTTTCATGAATGTGTCTTGGTGTTCATTTGGGGCGTAGAAATTTGCGATGGTCACCTTGGTACTACCTATCATGCCTTTTATAAAAAGGAATCTACCCGCCTGGTCTGACTTCTTATCTACCAGTGTCCACGGTATAGATGCGGCAATCTGGATAGATACTCCCCTGGATTTAGCGGCAATGTGGGTGGAGTGGTATACAGTCGGGTAGTACCTATTTTTTAGAATTGGGAACTTGTCTTCCCTGAAGTGTGTCTCTTGTATGAGCACTATGTCTGCCTTCATGTGTTTCATTTCGTTTAGAAGCATTCTCCGTTTTTCCGGGACGTTCAGTCCCTTTGCATTAAGGGTGACCACATTGAGTACCCCCATGTCCGCGGGAGTCGATGGTAGGTATGGGAAGGGATAGAGGGGGGGGGAAGGTGAGGGGGAGGAAGAGTGGTTAATTAGAAAGGGGTAAAAGTTTAGAAAGAAGCAAAGGCCCACTCCGTTTGCAACAGGTGCCGAGGAGAAAAGTCCTCCCGGATACCCAACACAACGAATGGGTGCCTACTATAAACTGAAGATATTCTTCCACGCACACCAGTATTAACTGGGTGTGGTCGTTCTCCTAGGTGGGGAAGTGTCAAGCCAAGGCCTTGGGAGAAGGGCTATGTCCTTCCCAGGCCCCCGGATCTATGATATACTTGGTACTCCAGGTAAACAAGGCTTTAACTTTCGTAGTGTGTTTACAAACTAGAACTGTGAAGTTGTGTATGAGCATACTTCTGTTTGGCATGAGCAATACTGTAGACTTTAAATGTTAATGGTAAACTAGCATTCTACAATCAAACGTGTAAAACTTTCAAACCTACTCAACTAGTTGGGTTATGAACTCACATAACTGGCACTCCTCCCCTGCAAAAGTGAAATATCGGTGGTGAAACCCTTCTGGTGGTTTTCAGCAAGCCCCGTACATAATGCTGTCTTAGCAGGTGATGGCCGCCGGTAATATGCCAGTGATGCCAGGACTGCGCGCCGTGATGCTGGTTCTAGCCTCACAGAAAAACATGTTAACCGCTACACCCTCACTGCAGTCAGAGCACCGCACAGCCATCATCCTTCCGAATTATTTACGACCACACCTGTACGGGTCCCCTTCTACTTACTTATCAACTGTGACCTATTACTCCGAGGCACTGTTATATGCCCCATCTAATACCCCTGCATCATGTCCCCCTCCCCCCACCCCCCGAGAAACCAGCCAGAAACCCCCGCACCACCCCCGACCGATCCACATCTCCGAAAGTCCAACGGGCTTGATCGTTGCTAGCAGCTCCTGCAGTGTGATATCGTTTCCAGTGCAGCCAGCAACATCCCCCAACACTGGTCGGGAGTAAGCGATAAGTTCTCATCGCACTGCTTATTCCAGATACAGGGTGCACAAAAGACCGGGGGCGGTGGGGGGGCAGGACAAACATAACTCCCCAGCTTAGTGTCTGTTCAAGTGGCAGTCCCGGCTAGGGGGGGGGAGGGGGGGGGGGTGCCGCCAGGAAGGGCCTAAAGACTGTCCAGTTATCCCATGGACTTTTCCCCGTTCTATTTGTCCCTTGCTGTGTCCATCCTTGTGGGGTTAGGTGGTACCAGAGAGATCCTGGCAGGCACGTAAATGGAACCTGACTGGGCTCGAGGGGCAGGGGAGCGGGCGCGGTCCGAGCGCCAACAGGGATGCACGGGGTCAACAAACCGCCTGAATTAGGTATGATTGGCGGCTGATTCGGGAATCACCAAGCAAAAGGGTGTAGAGTGCCCAACATTAACTAATAAAGGGGGGTAGGTGTGCGTTAAACAAAATGACCCCGGTTACTCACAGCGGATTCAGGACTCACGTGCACCGTTCTCTGGTCTGGTGCGGGATCTTCCTCGGGATCTCTGTGTGCGGGTAGGTGGGTTGGATCTGTTCATGTTCAGGCCCGATCGGCCGGTCGGCCGTGGAATTTTTGATAGCCAATTCGGGACCTGGATTGGATCTGCTCCCAGGAAGTCAAAGAGGGATGGTAGGTCTGCTGGGGTGCGTAGTGTGTAGTGGTCCCGGTCATTACGGAAGGTCACTGCAAGCGGGTAGCCCCATCTGTACGTGCAGCCGTGTCTTCTTGCTAGATCCAAGATGGGCTTCAGCATGGTGCGCCGCTGTAAAGTAGCCCTCGACAGGTCAGGTAGGATGTGGATGCGGGCTCCGTCAAATTCTATCTCTCCCTGGTCCCACGCTTTCCGTAGCAGAATCTCCTTCTGTGCAAAGCGGTGTATGCGACACAGAACATCCCGCGGCCTAGCCGGGTCGGAGGGCTTCGGGCCTAGGGTGCGGTGGATTCTATCGATCTCCAGATGTGGCGGCGGGTGGTCTAGTAGATTTTGGAAGATTGCCGTCGCCGTCGGCGCTAAGTCCTCCGGTCCCGTGGCCTCTGGTATCCCTCGTAGCCGCAGGTTGTTGCGGCGGCTACGGTCCTCCAATTCTTCCAGGTGGAGCTGCATGTCCTGTGCTTCCAGGGTATGCGTCAGCTGTGAGTGCTCCATCGCCTGCATCCTCACCTCCAGCGCAGCAATCTTAGATTCACCCGAGGAGACCCTGGTTTCCACATTTTGTAGGTCTTCCCTTACTTCTTGGATGTCTTTCCTATGTGCCTCCTCGATCCTTAGGATCATAGTTTCGAAGTCCGCTCTCGTGGGGAGGGCCTCTAGGTCTGCTCTTGTGGGAAGAGCCCTGAGCATGCTGCGGAGGTCTTCTTCTAGAATGGGTTGGCTGCTCGGGTGTCTCTCCATCTCTGTGCAGAGTAAGGCCGGCGTGCCCGTAAGAAGTAGAGGCGTCATATTCTGTGTGGAGGAAGCCATCGGGGCCTCCGTGCAGCTCGGAGTAGTTTTGGGCCCACGTGTCGCGGCAGCAATGGCGCCGGGAGATAGGTCCGCCTGTCCTCTGAAAAAGTGTGGTATGCCCGTCTGAGTGGTCCGGTGATGGGTGCCCCGTGACGACGATCTCGTTCTGTATCGTTTGGGGTTGCTCATGCCGTGATTACTGGAGAAAATAGGTGTCTAGTGATCCGTGCAGGCCGAGTCGGGCAGGGAGCTCCTCCAAAGCACGTCTTCACTCGGCCATAGCTAAGCCACGCCCCCCAGAAAGTCTGTTGAAAGTCCGCCAAAAGTCCATCGAAAGTCTGTTGAAAGTCTGTTGGACGGGCTGTCGGACTTTTGTAGCTGAAAAGTCTGACTGTGTGTACGCGGCATTACAGTTTAGTTTGACCCAGACTTTACTATCCTATACCAATAGGTCTTTTATTTCTTGCCACACAAAAAAATGTGGTCTACATGCTCCAATGCCCATGTGGGCTTCAGTATGTGGGCTGGACCACAAGAGAATTACATGTCAGATTAGAGGAACATATAGGTAATATAAGACGTGGATTTCGGGCAGACAGTGTATCTAAACATTATACCCTATGTCACAATAAAAATTCTGCTGGCACAATGTTTATGGCAATTGATAAACAAAATTCATAAACCAAGCACTGCTTCTATATAATTTTGCTTAATCATAAACATCTACAGTATCTCACAAAAGTAAGTACACCCCTCACATTTTTGTAAATATTTTATTATAACTTTTTATGTCCAACACTGAAGAAAATGACACTTTGCTACAATGTAAAGTAGTGAGTGGACAGCTTATATAACAGTGTACATTTGCTGTCCCCTCAAAATAACTCACACGGCCATTAATGTCTAAACCACTGGCAACAAAAGTGAGTACACCCCTTAGTGAAAATGTCCAAATTGGGCCCAATTAGCCATTTTCCCTCCCCTGTGTCCTGTGACTCATTGGTGTTACAAGGTCTAAGGTGTGAATGGGGAGCAGGTGTGTTAAATTTGGTGTTGTCACTCTCACTCTGTTAAAACTGGTCACTGGAAGTTCAAAGAGCTTGAACTGAAACCACGTCCTGTGATCTGATGAGACCAAGATAAACTTATTTGGTTCAGATGATGTCAAGCGTGTGTGGCAGCAACCAGGTGAGGAGTACAAAGACAAGTGTGTCTTGCCTACAGTCAAGCATAGTGGTGGTAATGTCATGGTCTGGGGCTGCATGAGTGCTCTCGGCACTGGGGAGCTACAGTTCATTGAGGGAACCATGAATGCCAACATGTACTGTGACATACTGAAGCAGAGCTCCCTTCGGAGACTGGGCAGCAGGGCAGTATTCCAACATGATAATGACCCCAAACACACCTCCAAGACTATCACTGCCTTGCTAATGAAGCTGTGGGTAAAGGTGATGGACTGGCCAAGCATGTCTTTAGATCTAAACCCTATTGAGCATCTGTGGGGCATCCTCAAATGGAAGGTGGAGGAGCACAAGGTCTCTAACATCCATCAGCTTTGTGATGTCCTCATGGAGGAGTGGTAGAGGACTCCAGTGGCAATCTGTGAAGCTCTGGTGAACTCCATGCCCAAGAGGGTTAAGGCAGTGCTGGAAAATAATGGTGGCCACACAAAATATTGACACTTTGGGCCCAATTTGGACATTTTCACTAAGGGGTGTACTCACTTTTGTTGCCAGTGGTTTAGACATTATGGGCTGTGTTTTGAGTTATTTTGAGGGGAGAGCAAATGCACAATGTTATACAAGCTGTACACTCACTACTTTACATTGTAGCAAAGTGTAATTTCTTCAGTGTTGTTGCATGAAAAGATATAATGAAATATTTACAAACATGTGAGGGGTGTACTCACTTTTGTGAGATACTGTAAATATAAAGTGCCAGTGCATTAAATACATAAACAGTCCATCACTGCAAAGTGCCAGTGTTGATGACCCTTTCTTGTGAGAATCCAAGGTGCCACTGCATGCTCCCCTCCTGCAATCCCCACTCACCAACAGTATAGTTCAAAACAGCATGGTATGTGTCCTCTGGCAAAATAGATGGCTGTGGCTCCTTCCTTCACCTTAGATTCTGGGGCTCTCAGCACATTTATAGTATATAATCCAATAAAGAGTAAGATTTCCAAAGCGTAATACTGTTACATTTATTGAAGATTTAAAAGCAATTGCACTTACAGTGAAGTAAAAAGTTCAAGCATGTGTGTGGTCTAGAATCGCCGCACAGCATGTGTTCCAAATACCGGATATGATGTCACTCACTCAACAAATTGATAAATATAACCCTCATTGGGGAGGTACAAATTCACGTAGAAACATTTCATGTCTTGAGCCCAGATGGATATTCAATCTCAAAGGTTATACTCCATTAGGTCTGAACATAAATTGTTTTATTAATAATAGTTGAAATATTTTTTTCTATTTCTTTTATTTACTTTTTTTTGGCTACAAGGTTCTTCTTTTTAGAATATTGGATTATATTTGTTTAGATTTTTATTACTAATGTTCTTCACAATTTTAAGTTTAATTTGAAATGTTATATTTAATTTTACTTCCGGTTTTGTCCCCCCTTCTTTATTTCTGGTTCAGTGTTTCCCTTTTTTTTGTCAGTTAAATTGAAGGGGCTTCTATAGTTTTTACACAATGATTGTATAGATCTTATATTTGATAATATTTATTTACAGAATTATTTTTAGGGAATGCTATCTGTTCAAACCCCTTTATGGATTGCTGCCTTGTTGTGGCAAAGGGGCTTGCCTAATTCCGACAAGCTACGAGCTATGCCATGTAGAGTGCCTGAAGAACTATGGAAGGTAGTGTGTAACATCTAACAAGACACAGCAATGAAAATCACACAAAAGAAGAAGAAATGCAAGAAAGCAAAGTGGCTATCTGATGAGGCTATACAAATAGCTGAACAAAGAAGGAAGGCAAAAGGCAATGGAGAAAGAGGAAGATATATCCAACTGAATGCAGACTTCCAAAAGATAGCAAGAAGAGATAAAAAACACTTTTTTTTAAACAACCAATGCTAAAAATTAGAGGAAAACAATAGAATGGGAAAGACTAAAGAGCTTTTTAAGAAAATTGGAGATATCAAGGGAAAGTTCTGTGCAAAGATGGGCACGATAATAGACAAAAATGGCAAGGACCTGACAGAAGCAGAAGAGATAAAGAAGAGATGGCAAGAATACACAGAAGAACTATATAAGAAGATCTGAATGTCCCATTTAACCACGATAATGATCTAAAAAGAGACCATCCAGCTAGACCATGAAGGTTGCCAACATCCCTGAGATAAAGAATAAAAGTACCCCCAAAAAAGGTTATTGGGATTTTAACAGCAACAAAAGTAATTAAAAGAGCAATTTATTAGTACAAACTTACATATACAAAAAAACAACAGTATATATATATAGAAAATAGAATGTACAACAATAGAACCATTAAAAAAATTGGTATAGAGTGGTAGTGATGCTTATAAAATCTTCCACATGGCCCTACACATTTCAGGACTATGCAGGGTGTCCCTTCATCAGGGGCAACTTGTGGAGAAGAATCACACTGTATAGTATAATCAAAATTAGAAAAAGTATATCAATAACTCATTAATAAATACATTGAACAGTTGCTTTGCATTACAGAACATTCAGCATAGTAATCACATAAGGAGAACATACCCAAACATATCAAGGTAAGAGTCTCACTGCTGGAATCGTGGCGGCGACTGCGTCAAACAAACATCACCCCAATGCCCAAAGGAAACTGAAGTGGATAGCTAGCCTCACCTTATCCACACTGGTCCACCCAAATAGCACAGATTACGGAAACCTCCCCAGGGTAGTTAATACCCCAGATGTGGATCAAAGTGGAATCTAAAAAGTAAAATTAAAGCAATGTATAACTAAACGACCATATATTCCCGTTAAGTATATCCTAAGACTTAATATATAGGCCAGAACAGCCCATAGCTTCCTACCTAAATGGAGTTAAGACAAAAAGGGGAGACCGGGCCAAAAATGGAATGTATAGTAAAGTGTATCAATGGCCGCTCTTGACTGGTGTGCTTCCACCGTATCTCTCTGTGACAAACTCACCCGGGACAGAGGCTATTGGAGGGGACTGAACGCAAGCCTCTTGCCCACCGATTATGGGCCCTAGCATTTGGGGGAATGGTGCTCTCTGTGAGCTGTATGCCTGGGGACCCTGGGGTTGGTGTTACTTTGGATTCAGCTCCATGTCCCCCCAAAACACACAGACTCTGGAACCCGTTATATGCCATATTAGAATGATAAGACTGAATTATACTGTTGGGACACATACTGTGAGGAGATGCTAATGTCATCAATTCCACTCACCTGTCTGATGTCAGCTATAATGGGTTTAATGTAAATAAGTTTAGTCTAGGTTCTAAGGGTATTCAACTCATTGTTGTTTGTTCTAATTAACCCTGTGTTGATGTTTATGGTAATGTGTGTAAATTGAATGAGCTGATCACATTGTCCTCTATACAATGTAGGAGACGGGACGACTCCTATTGGAGCTCATGTTAATTAGGTTAGCTTTGAGTCATCCTGGTGTATAAATGTGTGGGAGATCTCAAATAAAGAGTAGTTCTGATGTACTCCAAGACTGGTGTTGTCTAGTTCTTGGGGTTCCTATAGCCAGATCCATTGGACTCGTGTTCCAGAACTTAGGAAGCGGTATATGACGGAAGCACTCAAGCGGAGTGTGGGGCGTTCCGTGACATTGGTGGCAGCAGTGGGATTTGATAGACTTTTCTGCTGAGGAAGAACAACCTGATGAGCCTCCAGCAGAAGAGCTGCTATCAGGGCCAAAGTTCACTGTGTTCTGCCCAGCACCAACAGTGGCTTCAGCCTTCCTGAGAGAAGAGGTAGTCGGCCTTTCTCCCACAACACTGACAGGGACATGTGATTTTCTGCCAGCAGCATCTATGGAGTTAAAACAAACTTCTCCAGCTGAAGATCTGGTAACTGAACAGAGGGTCCAAGACCTCTGTCCCACACTTTTACCAATTCCAGAGACTGGGGATTTAATAGACGTTTCTGTAGAGGAGGAACCACCTGGCAAACCCCCAGCAGAAGTGCTGGCAACCGGACAGAGGGTCCAAGACCTCTGCCCCACACCTGCAGCAATTGTGGAGGCTCAGGCTGAGAAGATGGCAATCACTTCCCAGCAGCAGATACAGGGGGAGAAGGGAGAGGAGGTGTGTGTTGTCCCTCCCCAACAGTTGGCCAGGGTGGAGGAAGTGGGCTTTCCTCCCCAGCAAAGATCCGTGTACCTGGGAGACAGTACCATCGACATGTTGTCCCAGCAGCCAGATGAGGAAAAGGAAGCAGCCGGCTCACCTCCCCAATGGCAGCTACACAGTTTGGGAGTGGAGGAAGCCAGCCTCCTGCCCCAACAGGTAGCCGGAGCAGAGGATGCGGAGTCCCCAGCAGAAGTGCTGGCAACAGGGCAGAGTGCTACCAACCTCTGCCCAGCACCGGCAACAACTACAGAGTTCCAGGGAGGCGGGGCTGTCGGCCTCCCTCTCCAACAGTTAGCCGGAACAGATGGTGTGGGGTTTCCAGCAGAAGGGCTGGCAACAGGGCCGAGGACTGCTGGACTCTGCCCTCAACTAACAGAGGATGGATTTCCTGTGAAGGTGGATGGGACTTCAGTCTCCACCTGTACACCCCAGGGATGCTGGGCAGTGGGCCCAGATCCCCAACAGCATGACAGAGTGAGCCCAGACACCCTGTCTTCTCTCCAGCGGCAAAAAGGATTCCAGGGAGAAGGGTCAGTCCAGGCCTCTCCCCAGTGGCAGATATGTTCTCTGAGAGAGGCAGAGGTTGGCTGGGTGAGTAATACTCTGTTTGGAACAATTTGTTTGGGGTACTGTGTGGGTACAGGCAGTAGAGGACTGGAACTATGGACTAACTTCGGAGTCAACCCGTCTGGGGTCTCCTCCTTTGTTAGTCTCCTGCCAAAAGGGGAGAAATGTGACAAACTCACCCGGGACAGAGGCTATTGGAGGGGACTGAACGCAAGCCTCTTGCCCACCGATTATGGGCCCTAGCATTTGGGGGAATGGTGCTCTCTGTGAGCTGTATGCCTGGGGACCCTGGGGTTGGTGTTACTTTGGATTCAGCTCCATGTCCCCCCAAAACACACAGACTCTGGAACCCGTTATATGCCATATTAGAATGATAAGACTGAATTATACTGTTGGGACACATACTGTGAGGAGATGCTAATGTCATCAATTCCACTCACCTGTCTGATGTCAGCTATAATGGGTTTAATGTAAATAAGTTTAGTCTAGGTTCTAAGGGTATTCAACTCATTGTTGTTTGTTCTAATTAACCCTGTGTTGATGTTTATGGTAATGTGTGTAAATTGAATGAGCTGATCACATTGTCCTCTATACAATGTAGGAGACGGGACGACTCCTATTGGAGCTCATGTTAATTAGGTTAGCTTTGAGTCATCCTGGTGTATAAATGTGTGGGAGATCTCAAATAAAGAGTAGTTCTGATGTACTCCAAGACTGGTGTTGTCTAGTTCTTGGGGTTCCTATAGCCAGATCCATTGGACTCGTGTTCCAGAACTTAGGAAGCGGTATATGACGGAAGCACTCAAGCGGAGTGTGGGGCGTTCCGTGACACTCTCCGCAAGGGAAGGCTCTGCGAACAATGGCATGACAAGGATGTCAATAGGGTTTCTTCAGTTGAAAAAATCTCTCAACAATATAAATTACAGTCTAACAGAAAAAGAGGAGAGGTGCCTACATGCCACTAAGAGCCCACCTTAATGTGGTAAAGTGCAGGTGTAGCGATCCTCGGATCGTCTAGTCGTTCGTCATCCAGAGCAGTGACAACACACTGCATCTAGCGTGGCTTTAAAAAGGTTAAAGGTGGTGGCGTGTGACGTGGCGCCGCTAAACTTGCTGCATCATCGCGTCATTACATTGCCACCTGGGGAAAGAAAAACACCACCCAGAATGGCTGTGATGCGGCGCCGCTACACATGCAGTGTCCCTGCGTCATCACCCCACACAGTAGGGAAACACAAACATAGCCCAGGATTGCCAGAACTCCGCCCATACATGCGTGGAACAAAAAATAGACATAAAGCCCGGTTGCACAACAACCCGGGAACGAGTGGTGACACACAGTCAAAGAGGATGAAAAATAAAATAAATATTACAAGCAAAATATGGTCAAAAACTGGAACAGATCAATTCAAGGGTGTCTAACAGACTAATTTTGATTCTACTATACAATGTGATTCTTCTCCACAAGTTTCCCCTGATGAAGGGATGCCTCACATAGTCCCGAAATGCATAGGGTGTGTAGAAGATTTTAAAAGCATCACTACCACTCTATACCATTGTTTTTAATGGTTTTATTGTTGTACATTCTATTTTCTATATATATACTGTTGTTTTTTGTATATGTCAGTTTGTACTAATAAATTGCTTTTTTAATTACTTTTGTTGCCGTTAAAGTCCCAATAACCTTTTTTTGGGGGGGGTACTTTTATTCATATAACCATGATGATGCAGTCGCTGACCTTGAACCGGATATTCTGGAGAGTGAAGTCAAGTGGGCCATAGAAAGCATTGTTAGTAACAAAACTAGCGGAAGTGATGGTATCCCAGCTGAGTTATTTAAAATCCTAAAAGATGATGCTGTTAAAGTGCTGCACTCAATATGTCAATACATTTGGAAAACTCAACAATGGCCACAGGACTGGAAGAGGTCAGTTTACTTACCGATATCAAAGAAGGGCAGCGCCAAAGAATGTTCAAACTGCCATATGATCGCACTCATCTCACACGCTAGCAAGGTTATGCTGAAAATTCTGCAAGCTAGGCTTCAGCAGCATGTGAAACGAGAGCTACCACCAAGCCTGATTTTGAAGAGGAAGAGGAACTAGAGATCAAATTGCCAACATTCCCTGGATTATGGAGAAAGCAAGGAAGTTCCAGAAGAATGTTTAATTCTGCTTTATTGACTACAGTAAAGCCTTCGATTGTGTAGATCACAACAAGAGGTGGCAAATAATGAAAGAAATGGGAATAACAGATCACCTCACCTGTCTTCTGAAAAACCTGTATGCAAGTCAAGAAGCAACAGTTAGGATGTGGAACAACTGACTGCTTCAAAATTGAGAAAGGGGTGTGGCAAGGGTGTACATTGTCACCCTACTTATTTAACTTATATGCAGTACATCATGCAAAATGCCTGGATCAACGAATCACAAGCTGGAATTAAGATCGCTGGGAGAAATATCAACAACCTGAGATATGCAGACAATACCACACTAATGATAGAAAGTGAAGAAGAACTACAGAGTCTCTTAATGAAGGTGAAAGAGGAGAGTGCAAACGCTGGCCTGAAATTGAACATTAAGAAAACTAAGACCATGGCAACCGGTCCCATCACTACTTGGCAAATAGAAGGAGAAGAAATGGAAACAGTGACAGATTTTATCTTCCTACGCTCAAAGATCACAGCAGACGGTGACTAGCTATGAAATTAAGAGACACTTACTTCTTGGGAAGAAAAGCAAAGGCAAACCTAGACAACACTATAAAAAGCAGTGACATCACCCTACCGACAAAGTGCCTTATAGTCAAAACAATACTATTCCCAGTAGTAACCTATGGCTGCGAAAGTTGGACCATAAGGTAGGCTGAACACCAAAAAATTGATGCTTTTGAACTGTGGTATTGGAGAAGACATTTGAAAGTTCCTTGGACAGCAAGGAGATCAAACCAGTCAATCTTGAAGGAAATCAACCCTGAATATTTACTTGAAGGCCAAATCCTGAAGCTGAAACTCAAATTCTTGGCCACCTAATACAAAGAGAGGACTCATTGGAAAAGACCCTGATGCCGTGTACACATGGTCGGACTTTTCAGCTACAAAAGTCAGACAGCATGTCCGACAGACTTTCGACAGACTTTTGACGGACTTTTGGTGGACTTTCAACAGACTTTCTAACGACCGGACTTGCCTACACACGATCACACCAAAGTCCGACGGATTCGTACGTGATGACGTACACTGGACAAAAATAAGGAAGTTAATAGCCAGTAGCCAATAGCTGCCCTAGCGTGGGTTTTTGTCCGTCGGACTAGCATACAGACTAACAGATTTCTGGGTTTCGACGTAAAGATTTGAAGCATGTTCCAAATCTAAAGTCCGTCAGATTTGCGACTGAAAAAGTCCGCTGAAGGTCCTGTGAAGCCCACACACGATCGGATTGTCCGCCGGATTTGGTCCGTCGGCGTCCGTCGGACAAGTCCAGCCGAAAAGTCCAACCGTGTGTATGCGGCATGATGCTGAGAAATGTGGAAGGAAAGAGAAGAAGAGGACAACAGAAAACAAGATGGATAGATAGCATCATCGAAACAATAGACATGAAGTTAAGCAGGCTCCAGGAGGCAGTGGAGGATAGAAAAACCTGATGTGCTATGGTCCATGAGGTCACGAAGAGTCAGACATGATTAAACAACAAACAACAACAACAAAAACAACAACAGGGGGCGTGGTCTGGCCAAGCAGGAAGATGGCCACGTAATTGAAGAGCTCCTGCCATTGCCAGTCTTTTTTCTCAAATATCTGAGGAATTCAACAGAGAAAACCCGCTCCTGACAATGGGCACAGCTTCCAGACAATCCTCAGCCTCCAGATCCTGCTCCCCTAGAGAGCATACTGGAGGAATTAGCCAGAATATACCGGAGATGTTCCAGACACAAAGGAGCAACATGGCGTCCTCCCGCCACAGGCCACCTCAGACCTCGGACCTGCCTCAATCCGGTCCCGCTCCTCTACCTCATTCATCCTCTCCACCGCTCATGAGTGATATTGCTACCCCTGTTCAGCCTTACCTGAACATACATGACTTGCGGACAATTGCCGCCGACATTAAGGACACCCTATCAGCGGCCATTGCGGAGCTACGCATTGACATCCATACACTGAATGACAAGGTACTTGAGGTGGAACAAGTGACGGCACAACATGATCGTGTGCTTCGCAAAGCCACTAGATGGATCAACACACACACCATACAACTGAGGGAAATCCAGAGACGTGTCGAGGACCTCGATAACAGGGGTTGCCGTCATAACCTCAGGATCAGAGGAATGCCTGAGGCCATAACCGCTGAACATCTCTCCCCGGCTGTGACAGGGCTGTTCAATGATCTATTAAACAGGCCGCCTCAAACACAGATCGCCATGGAAAGAATACATAGGGCCCTGCGTCCCAAAGGCAGGGACACGGACCCCCCAAGAGATATAATCTGCTGCATAGTGGATTACAGCCTCAAGGAAGAGATCCTCGGGCAAGCCAGAGGTAGACAGCAGTTGCAACATGAGGGGACTTCCATCCAGATCTTCCAGGACTTATCCGGTATCACACTTCAACACCGTAGAGATCTTAATCCATTATTGGATGTCCTACACTCCAAAGGAATCCAGTATAGGTGGAAGTTCCCCTTCTGTCTTTCGGCTACTAACCAAGGTCGCACTGCTTTACTAAAAGTCCCTGAAGACCTGCATTCATTTTGCGACATTCTAGATATCCCCCTAGTGGATGTACCAAACTGGTACGCAGAATACCGCCACTCTCTGACGAAGAAGCCCCCACCTCCAGAAGAGCCGATGGAAGCACAGAATGCATGCAAGAATCCACGGACGAAGATCACCATCTGACAGCAGAAGAAACAACCCACACCATGGTATGCAACTCAGCTCCAGCCCTTCTGACTCCCCGCAGCCACGAAGAGCCCGGCGGGATTACTGAGAAGCTCGTTCCACAGGTTCTTTTTATGTTTGTTCCTAGCCATGTTCCGGCACAGTTATTTGAACGCTGTTCTTTGTTCTGATACCAGCAAATCTCTCCTCCACTCCTTCACCATCACTATATGGCCTGGATCAACAAGCACTGAATGTGTTACACCAACCCTAAATGGCTGCAAGAGGACATTACTGGATAACGTATACATGCTGCAAACTCCCCCCCTTCCTCTTCTTCTACAACTCTGCCACTGCCGACCCATCTATTGTCTCTCCGCTGCCCAGCGATGCCCGATCTGCATCACCGGACACTCGCACACGCTTTCCTGCACTAACTTGGTCGCTAGCTATAGTCTCCACCCGCCTCCTTCTCCCTATGATCAAATCGCTCTGTACCAGTAATGAAGGACATCTCCTCCTTCTGAACCTTACCGCCCTCACATCTAGCTTTGTATACCCTCAGTGACTCCTGACATATGGTGTTATACTGGAATTGGTAATGTATATCAGTCATGCTTTTGAATGGGTAATGTTACCTCATGGTACGGAGGTGTCCAGTTTGATTTAAAAACCAATGGGTTCCTGTCATTTCCAAACTAAGCGGGCATAAGTGTCCCAATATATTATATGACACATCCCATTGCTTTAAGCCCCTTACGCAAGATCTCCTCTCTTAACGTTGAGGATTTTAACAAACATCATTTGGCATATAGTGCAATACTACCCAACTATTTTATGACCTAGCGTTTGAATCTCCCATCCTCTTCTGCAAGGCAACCCTAACCGCCCTTATCACCACACGTCCCTGGAGATTTCAATCTCCATTACTTATGCCCCCTGACAGGAAGACTCAGGTGGAGACAGCTCTTACTTACTTACGCACCCTACATATCCCTTGTAAAATGTAAGCTGCCTTCCTACATCTGATTGCAGCCCACAGCAGATATAATTATCCACAGGGTCACCACGCAGGACACCTTCCCCCCGTGATTATGAGATACGCACTTAGCTGGAAATATATAAAAGTGCTCCTAACAGTGAGACGCTCAAGTGGACTGAACATCCCCGTCCTACTCCTGTAATGTTACACACCAACAGGTTTATGCTCATTGGGTTGCGGAGTGACGGGGACTCTCTTAATAACCCCAACACTCAGATAAGATGTGGAGCTCACAAATCTGGAGGTTTTCTCACCTAGACCTGCCTCCACCTATTTACCTGTTACTCACACCAACAGGGTACTCGCAGCTTTTCTGAGTACTCAATTAGATGGCTAACAATTTAACACATAACAGGGGTGATGACAGTAAGGCAGGCAGCCTACTTTCAGGATTAAACATACCACCACCCACAACTCCCTCCAAGACTAAGTTAGAACTGTGGGAACTGTATGACTATAACTCTCCTAGCCACAGCAATGTTTATAACACAGTTCAAGTTTTCCCTTTTTTTTTTCATATTCCGTTTTATTGTTCAACATGGTTATGTGTTTCTGGATGCTGATTGTACTTTGTGATTACCCACTTCATACTCCTTCAGAACCCCCACATCTTGCAGCCCACGCCCTTACAATGTGACATATTTCTCATTCATATACTGTATGATATAACTATCGTGCCGAAATATGGTAGACCTCTCACACACATACACTCCTGAGACATTTCCTCGTAGCCTTCCTGAACACCCCATACACTCTCTAGCCTTCTCCACCAATACACAACACATACTACAGCCCTCATTACAGTTACCTCTATTTTTTTAACCATTTTTGGCATTCTCCTCCCTCCCTCTATGCACCTCTACTACTGGTAATGGCAGGCATATTCGTTTCTTGACCCATCTTTTATGCTAGGTACGTTCTAACCCCCACACAGTGCAGTGGAACAGCGTGGCCTGGACTCAGGCCGGATTCCACAGACAACACACATTACACATCTACCCCTCTACTGGTAGAAGGGATTAATTAAACACCCCCCCTCCTTTCTCACCCCCCTGTGACGGATCCTATCCCACACTCCGCTTCCATCAGTAACACCGCTTCCTCCAGTCCGACCATCTATACCAACAGAGAGATATATTATTATAGCTGCATTGAATACAAGTCTAGCCAAAAATAGCTTGTAGAATCTTGAATGCTTTATTGGACAGAACACAACCTTTTTATACACATTAACACAAGGGGTTAGATAATGAGGTAGGGCTGACTCATGGATACTCCCCCCCTAGCAAAAACTAATAATATAATAATAATATAATTAACATGTTAATTAACAAAACACTTAAGGCAGCCCAGGTGACCAGACAGTTTGTCTCCGCAGGTTAATGTGATCAGCTCTTTCAAGAATCATGTATTGTTCAGAATAAACAACCAAGTATAGTCTTTGGGCAAGTCCAAAAAAAATAACAAAGAAAAGATTAATATAGAAATACCAAATAACAGGGTGAATGTGGACAGAAAAAGGTCCTTGCAGCCAGTGTCTGCGACAGTGCCCCCCCCGTCCCATAGTCCGGCAGACCCAGCTAGATCCACCACGGGTCAGCTTGGGGCTGTCCAGGAGAGTTTTATAGTTCAGTTTGCTGGGAAAGTCCATCAGCGTTCCCATTCTGCTTTCCTGGCCGATACTGTATGGTAAAATTGTAAGGCTGCAGTGCCAAGCTCCATCGTAACAAACGTCCATTATCCCCGGAGACCCGATTAAGCCAGATTAATAGATTGTGGTCGGTGAGCACCGTAAAAGATCGTCCGTAGAGATAAGGTTGGAATTTCTTGAGAGCCCACACCAGTGCCAAACACTCCTTCTCCACGGCTGCATAACCGACTACCCTGGGTAGCAGCTTCCGACTGTTGTAGGCCACTGGGTGTTCACCGCCATCAGGTCCTACTTGGCTCAGTACTGCCCCCAGCCCAAATGTAGAGGCGTCTGTGTGGACCCAAAAACGTTTGGTTGGGTCAGGGGCAGCTAGAACAGCAGCTGAAGTTAGTGCATTCTTTAATCGTTGGAAGGCAGCTTCACACTTGGGGGACCACAGTACCTGTCGAGGAAGGTGCTTCTTAGTCAGGTCTGTCAGGGGCTTAGCGATGGAACTATATTGCGGGACAAATTTCCTATAGTACCTAGCTGTGCTGAGGAACGCCAGGACCTGGGTTTTAGTATGGGGGGTCGGCCACTTGGCAACTGCCTCAATCTTAGCAGGCTCAGGTCGTTGTTGTCCACTGCCTACTCGATGTCCAAGGTACTGTACCTCAGATATCCCTATGCTGCATTTCTCTGGCTTAAGGGTTAGTCCTGCAGTCTTGAAGCGGTCTAACACGACACCCAGGTGAACCAGATGGTCCTCCCTGGTATCACTGTAGATCGCAATGTCGTCCAGATATGCACAAGCATAGTCCTGGAGGCCATCAAGGAGTTGGTCTACCATCCTCTGGAAAGTCGCCGGTGCATTCTTCATCCCAAATGGCATTACTTTAGACTGGTATAAACCAAATGGGGTAATGAACGCCGATTTCAGAATAGATTCCGCATCCAGAGGAATTTGCCAGTACCCTTTGCATAGGTCAAGGGTTGTCAGGAATTTTCAATGCGATCTAACAGATCATCGACCCAGGGCATAGGGTAAGCATCAGTGGTGGTGCACTCATTTAATCTGCGGTAGTCTACACAGAAGCGAGTTGTGCCATCCCGCTTCGGTACAAGGACCACCGGGGAAGCCCAGGGGCTGCTGGATGGCTCAATGACTCCCAACTCAAGCATCTCCTTAATTTCATGACGCATCCCCTCTCCCACTGCATAAGGTATCCGGTAAGCCACCTGTCTTAGTGGCAGTTGTCCCGGGGTCTCCACACAGTGCACTGCCATAGTAGTGTACCCAGGGACTGTGGAGAACATCTCCCTTCTCTGACTAAGGACCTGTCTAGCTTGTTCTCTCTGCATCGGCCCTAGCTGGTCATCAAGCTTTATCGTCTATCCCTGCAGTAATTCTCAGAATCTTCCACAGCTGGAGCACATATAGCGGCTACCTCTCCTGATCTTTCCCAGTATGCTTTCAACATGTTCACATGAAAGGTCCGTCGGACTCTTTCATCTGAACATTTAGCCACTAGGTAGGTTGTGTCACAGAGCTTTGCCACAACCCAGTAAGGTCCCTGCCAAGTGGCCTGTAACTTGTCCTGCTTGGTTGGCCTGAGGGAAAGAACCTTCTGCCCAACCTCCAGAGTGCAGTTCCGAGCATTACGATTGTACCATCGTTTCTGCCGCCTTTGGGCAGCCCGAAGGTTCTCCTGGACAGGTCCCGTGAGCTCCTTCAGTCTGTCCCTAAACTCAAGAACGTATACTACGATAGAGGACCCTTGGGGATCAATTCCCCCTTCCCAGTGGGCTCTGACTAGATGTAGGGGCCCCCTCACCCACCTCCCATAAGTAACTCAAATGGGGAGAACCCGGTAGATTCCTGCGGCACCTCCCGATAAGCAAAGAGAAGGTGTGGCAGATATCTCTCCCAATCCCTGTGAGAGGTTGCAAATGTCCTAAGCAGCTGTTTCAGTGTTCCATTAAACCTCTCACACAGTCCGTTGGTCTGGGGGTGATAGGGGGAGCTCTGTAGGGGCTTTATCCCATAGAGCCTCCATAACTGCTGAGTGAGCTCAGCAGTGAACTGGGTCCCCTGGTCAGAGATGATTTCCCGAGGGAAACCCACCCTGGCAAAGATCCGGAGCAAAGCATCAGCCACAGTTTCTGCATGGATATTTGCTAGGGGAATGGCCTCCGGGTACCGGGTGGCATAATCCACCACAGTAAGGATATATCTCTTCCCAGAAGGACTAGGTCTAGGCAATGGTCCAACCAGGTCTATGGCAACGCGGCTAAAGGGTTCATCAATGATCGGTAAAGGGTGTAGGGGAGATTTCAGCCGGCCCCCATGCTTACCCACCCGCTGGCATGTGTCACAGGTCCGGCAATACCGTTGGACGTCCCCTGTAATCCCTGGCCAAAAAAATGACTAAGTCAGATGGTGGAGGGTCCGGGACATCCTCAGGTGTCTGGCTAAGGGTATGTCATGCCCAATGTGCAGCAGGTCATGCCGATATTTCTACGGCACAACCAGCTGCCGCTTGGGTGGATGGGAGGCTGTCTTTCCCTCAGTAACCCGTAACATACCAGATCACACCAGGTCCTCACCCTACTCACGTGTAAAACTCTGTTTGTTAAATATGCGCAGGCTTAACATACCCGAAAAAAGATCAAAACTACTACACACCCTAAGGCACAACCACACACAGATAGCATGTATCCAGGAAACACACTTCCGCTCAGGCAACATCCCAAAACTCCATAACAACCACTTCCCTATGGCTTATCATGCTTCCAATGATGACTCTAAGACAAAAGGCATTTCGATTCTAGTAGCAAAGAACTGCCCTTTACTAGTCTCAGAGGTCAAAAGAGACCCTAAAGGTAGATACCTTTTCCTTAAGGGGACCTTACATAACAAACCCATCACATTAGCAAATTTGTACGCCCCCAATACAAAACAGGTTCTGATCTTCCGTGAAACACTACAGCTGCTAACTGAATTCCACACAGGCATACTTGTCCTAGGTGGAGATTTCAACGTGGCTCTATCCCCATCACAAGACTCATCCACAGGGATGTCCTCCATGCCATACAGAGCCCTTAGGGCCATCAAAAAACACCTTCAAGAACTGACCCTGCATGACACCTGGCAAACGCTACATCCAAATGAGAGGGACTTCACATTTTATTCTCCACCCTACAATAAATATACCGGCAGTACGATCCAAAAATATGGTATGGAGACTCAATAACTCTATCCTAACTGACATTGATATCGCCCAAAAACTTACTACTCGCCTCCTACAATACTTTGCGGAAAACGTTACTGCAGATTCAAAACAATCCAGCATATGGCCTGCACATAAATGCGTTATCCGTGGGTAAATCATATCACTTACTGCTAATAGGAACAAACTCCAACGGGATCGCATTGCAGCGCTATGCGTAAAAATACATTCTTTAGAACAGGCACATAAACTCTCTATGGCCACCAAATCCCTTGATGAATTAACGAAAGCTAGGGAAGAACTTCTTACAGAACTCGGTAAATCCGTTAAACACAAATACGTCCTAATGCAAAAATTGTTCTATGAGTTCGGAAATAAATCCGGAAAATTACTGGCAAGAGCACTACAATCTAGGAAAGCATCCAACACCATCCACCCAATCAGAGACCCCGCAGGAAACTCGTTAGTCTCACCGGAAGCCATAGCTGCACAATTTGTCAAATACTTTTCCGAACTTTATAAGCTACCCCCCTCTACTGAGACGGGGACCACCCCGGACAGGCAAGTTACCATTCAAGATTTCTTAACTCGCTACTGCCCATCCTCTCTTACCCCAGAGGACGCGACCAGTCTGGATCGTCCCATAAGTACAGATGAAATTACGGCGGTGCTAAAACAACTTAAAACGGGCAAGAGCCCAGGCCCAGATGGTCCGACCGTGAGCTATTACAAGACATTCCATGACATACTTACCCCTCATTTAGCAGCAACATTTAACACTCTCTCTTCCCCCTCACAAATAAATAATGACCTCCTAGAAGCCCACATTACACTCACACCTAAACCAGGTAAAGATGAAACATTAGTCTCTAACTACAGGCCGATATCCCTCTTGAATGTCAATTTAAAAATTTATGCCAAAATTCTCGCCAATTGTATACTCCCTTTTCTCCCCAAACTAGTATCTCTAGATCAGGTCGGCTTTATCCCTGGCAGGGAGGCCAGGGATAACACCATCAACATCCATCACTGGCTTTCAGCTTCCTCCACTTAAGGCTTCTTTCTGTCACTTGATGTGGAGAAGGCGTTCAACAGGGTGGCTTGGGACTACATGCCAGCTGTGCTACAGGCCATGGGATTCCCAGCACCCTTCCTCCAAATGATCATGGCGTTGTATACTTCTCCCACTGCCAGAATAAGGGTCAACAGATGCCTGTCGGACGCCTTCTCCGTTTCAAATGGCACCCGACAGGGTTGCCCACTCTCCCCCCTCATATTTGTACTTTCACTGGAACCTTTCTTACATAAACTTAGGACTAACCCAAACATAACAGGTATTGATATCAGACACAAACAATACAAATTAGCGGCATATGCCGACGACATTCTTCTTTTCCTTTCCAACCCTTTAATCACTATACCCAATCTACTACAGGACTTTAAACTTTTTCATAAATTATCCAACTTGAAAATAAACTTCCCAAAATCCAAAGCCCTCAACATCTCCCTCTCACAGTCAGTGGTTGCACAGTGTCAAACCAATTTCCCCTTTTCTTGGGAACCTCACGCCATTACATACCTGGGCATTTAAATAGCCTCCAGACTGACGGAACTCTACGATAGATATTACTCCCTCATACTCCAAAATATTAAAACTGACCTAGCCAAATGGTCAGTTCTCTTGGTTTGGGCGCATTGCCATTCTAAAAACAAATGTTCTACCACGAATATTATATATTCTACAAACCATACCAATCAAACTCCCACCAAAGTTTTTTAAAACATACAAACAACTCTGCAGAAACTTTATCTGGGCACACAAGTCCCCAAGAATTAGCTGGGATAGAATGATTCTCCTCAAGGCGGGCTAGGCCTACTGGATATCCGTAGATACCATGATGCATGCCAAATCTCCAGACTATTTGATTGGCACCTTCATGCTCACTATAAAGACTGGATTCCTGTGCCCAGATCCCTCTCTCTCATGTACCTTGGATTAGCGCTCAGGCCACCCCTAAAGAATATTCTAATCACCCGCTAACGGGACCCACACTAACCAGCTTCAGACACATGTGTCACACCCTCAAAATGACCCCCTCACCAGGACCTATGACTCCTTTGATGGGCAACCCTGACTTCCCCCCTAGTCTTCAAGACAACAATAGACATTTAGCCAGCACAGAAAATAAATCGAGAGCACGTCATTTCTTCCACAACGATTCTGTCATATCATTCTCTGATTTACCTTCTCGACTCCCAGATAGTACCATCCCTTTCTTCACATTCTTACAATAAGACACTTTCTGAATAGCACAAATCCCGTTTCTCATTGGTGCAGAGATCTACATCCTTTTGAAGCACTTTGCTCCAATGACAGTCCTCAAAGTCACCTGATTTCAACTGTTTACTCCTTATTTTTTGATGACTCAGACCACAAATCTAATATGGTTAATTGGAAATGGGAGATGGAACTAAACCTGGACCTCCCTAAAGAGGAATGGGAAAATATACATACACATATACATAAAGGCTCTATTAACATTTCAGCGCAGGAAAACAATTATAAATTGTACTCAAGATGGTACCGCATCCCCGACCGAATACATCTTTTCCACCCAACGATATCACCACTATGCTGGAGATGTAACTCCAAAGTAGGCTCTCTTCTCCATAACTGGTGGGACTGTGCTAACAATTAACCGTTCTGGGAAAAAATACACAATCTGATTACTCACATCACTACCTACACACCAGATTTCACTCCGGCTCAATATTTACTGCATCACACATCTCTACCTCAGTCCACGTACAGGAAATCTCTAATGCTTCACCTCATCAATGCAGCCAAACAATGTATCCCTTTGCGTTGGAGATCCACTACTCCACCACACTTATCTGACTGGCTGAAACGTGTAGAGAGAATAGCAGAGATGGAGGATTTAATACACCAAGCCACAGACAACCCAACAAAATATCGTAAGACATGGGCCTGTTGGATACACTTTAGAGACTCCTCAGAGTTCCAAACACTACTATCCAACCTGTGACCTGGACTCCCACTTAGCGACAACCGACCCACCCAACAACTCGCTTACACTAGACTGTGTTGGAGTGTCCGCCATTTCCATTTCCATTTCCAACTAGACCGCCCTATCCGCCAAGTCCACACACGCTCGCTTTAATTTCCTGCCCCTCAACGACTTATCGTGAATACTTTTGATACTCCTGTATTCTGGTTTAACCCCACAGGAAATGTATTTACTACACACCTTTCACACCTAACTTTATACCCTCCTCCTAATCTAAAGCTGATTCCGCCAACTCCTTTAGCCATCTTTCCCCCCCAATTTAAACTCCTAAATATCAAAAGGATATTAACATTCAACACGACATATAAAAATTAGAGGGAATTCCACCCCACATGTCGGACCACCACCCACAATATCTTTCATTAAGTAACTATTACCCTCCCCCCATGCACAGTTTGATCCCGTTAGGGGTGCTAAGGGTGGGAGCGGTACTGCTACGGTCCACCGTTAGCTACTACATAAACCCTCTTATCACCATCGCATACTTCTGTTCCATTTGGTCTTCAGACACCTTTCACTCTCGTTAGATGATTTCAGATTGCTCCTGGTTACTCATTTTTACACATACCTTATAATGGTAATGGACACTATAATTGGTTTACGGATTGACTTCTTCTTTACACACTGTCCATCCTGAATTCGCATTTGCATTGCATTATTTCAGGTGCCCAAAGATTTCATTAACATGCTGATGGTATAATGTTATATCTATGCAAAAATTACTGTTTCTTCTTCTATGTATTCTTCTCTTGTTGTATTCATTATTCTATCTTGTACTTCTCTTGAATAAAACGTATGGAATAAAAAAAACAACAACAATCTGTTCAAAAAGTAATGGTAATATTTATGAAATAAGGATATTATTATGGTGAATATTTTTGTTATATTTTTTTTTGTACTTTTTTTTAACTTTGTGGTCAATTTTACTTTTGACCACAAGATGGCGGGTTGCAGAAGTTGTCAACATTTGCTATAGCATTGTTCATAAGACAGCGCTGATTGTGTTTGGCACTTCAATTTGTATGCAGTGTTAACTATCAATCTCTGCCCTATGTACTTTGCTCTAATTAGTATGTCTTGCTTTTTGTGCTGTCCTGTATAAAAGTGGCATTGTGTGTACCATGCTCCTGATGATGTCATTTTTTATAAAACTAGTAGGGCAGAGATGGAACACACGCCACTACACATATGCAATCCTGCCACAGACTGCTTGGATTCTGAAATATGAGCTGTCTATATGATATGAAGTGCCTGGTTGTGATCTCTTCATTGTAAGTGAATTTACCACATTAAATTGGCATTTTAATTGGGATTACACTATGCAAAGTGTGTCTTTTTCATAACACTATGTTTAACTGAGTATATATGCATAGTGATCTATTACAATGCAGTAGTACCATCTACGTCTTCCAAAGAAGACGTGATCATGAAACACGTTAGGGCATGACCACATGGCTCCCTCATCTGTCAGTCTCAGAGCTGGTCATCCCGGGTTCCATTGCAGCCAATATCATCTCGGAGGTGGTGTGAGTGACTTGTGCTGTGCCACACAGACATTTACGCTATATGCTGCTTTATCCTGAATCTTGTGTGAGCAGATAATATTATGTGTGTGGGTGTTTTAAACCAATAAACAGTATTACGCTATGCCACTTCCCCTTTTCATTTGCATCTATGAATTATCCCAAGAAAGAGTGATTCAATCCGGGGATAGGAGCCAGTTTCAAGCCTCAGATGCTTACAGGCTCCAGTGTCTGTTACATTTGCATCGTGCTGGGAGGATTGGAGTTTATCTCAGTGTGTGGAGACACAAGGCTTGTATATCACTTATGTCTGATGAGTTCATTACCAACGGGGATTGTTCGTGCACGAGGTGTTGATGGTATCCAGATGAGGAATGTATTTCTGGCTGCTAAGGGTTACGGAGCACAGTTCATACTACATAGATTCATGTGGACTCTTTTCTATATTGCATGTTGATTGACTCTTCAGTGTTTTTTTTATCACCACTATTTGCACTGAATAATTTATTTTATTTTTTCAATTAGCGCTGTTAGTGCTGAGATGACTGCTTTGATTTTTATCTTTGGCACATTTTATTAGCAGTAGTACCATCGTTTGATATGTGGTTTTGAGGAAAGCGCAGGTTGACCACTCTTAATTGGGGGTCATTAGATTCTGGTAAGCCTCCCTCTGTTGTACACCAAGGTGCTGTGTCGTTTATCATTAGGAAGTTTGGTGGCGTTTGGTATTCACATCTATTATTTCCCTCATAATCAAAGAATCACTGAATTCACAGTTTTTGGCTTTGCATTTGGATTTCTTTGTTTTGTTTTTTCAATTTGTGGTGACAAATAATAGTTTGATATATTTGCACTATTGTATTGCACATACATTTTAATTTATCTAAGCGCTGCACTATTGTTTTGTCACATTCACTGGTGACTGAAAACCAAAAGATTTCCACTTATAAGCTGGGGACTGGGCAGTGAGGGGTTAACAACCATGCATTGGGGACTGGGCAATGAAAGATTTAAGCAGATGCACTAAGTACTGGGCAAGGTCTCTCCTATTAGAATGGAACAGGATCCAGCATATTGCTGGGAAACAATTATTTCCTGATCGTTAAAGGTTTTAGAATAAGAACTTACTTACCATTTTATTGATGAATATGGCAAAATACCAAACACAATTTTGGTCAATAGTGCTTTTTCTGCTGGAATCATATTTTCTTTTCTTGCATAAATATTAAAATGCACACTTTAGGGCTGAAGAGTATTTAAAAATCTTAAAATATTATATATTTTCTGAAAGCAGGGATACGGTAGAATAAATGGTGGTGGTTTGTTATGAGTTGTAAATGGAAATACAGTCAGCGCAAAAATCCCAACTTTAGAGATACAAGCAGCTGAACACTGAAGCACTGAAGGTAAACATAAAAAACCTCAAAGTACATAGAATAAATAAGGCAGTGCAGCGCTATAACCAAAAAATCCAAATGTATCTAATAATGTAAGTGTCCCTTATTAAAATAAGAAATCAAAAGGTTGATAGAGAAAAGGTTTTCTCTGTGTTGGTCTAGGTGCTCAAGACAGTCCATGCAGTGCAATACATCCGTGATTCCACCACCAGCTCGCCAAACTGCTAACCTCTGCATTTGGACCCCTGAGCTAACAGATGGGTCAAAACAGCATTTACCACTCTCAGTGGACAAAGATGGAGACTTGCATGGGCAGATGGTCACACGATATACAAAGGCAGCACTCAGTAATTGATGATCATATTCACATGCAATATAAAATGAAAATATATAGTGCACACTGTATGGCTAAAATGATCACATTTATTGAAAAGTCAAGTACTCACATACACAGTACTACACCCTAGTGCTGGGATAAAAGTTTAAAATAGCATCAAAGGATAACGTCAGTAGAAAGGTGGCTGTAGTAATGTCCAAGGAACTCCCGCCGGCGTATCGTCCAAATCAGAATTTCCTCCCACGGGCACCGCCCAATTGACTCCAGCAGCTATGGGGTCAAAGGGATTGCTTCCTACTGAAGATAATAGGTCACTATAACAACCAAGGCATCAACATCGTGACGCCAGTCATGTGACCATATGATCAGGAAGAAGACTCCTGTTAACATAAAAAGCTGTATTAAAAAGCCGCTGTGACGTCACTGACATTGCGACGGCCGGTCATGTGACCTTACACTCGTGTTTCCAGCAGAAGCTGGTACACAAAAAATGTAAAACTCCGCCCCTCATGGCCAAGCCTCCTCCTCAAGCCGTTGTTATGGTGATCGGCTTACATAACGGCCGCCCTCACACAGACTGCTTTGTGACAGAATGTCACAACTATAAGCAACTATTTGTAAAGCTGCTACTGGAACACAGACTGGGGAATGCTTAAACCGATCAACACACACACATAATAGGCTGAAAAGGAAAAAGGGGATTATAAAATAAAAAAATGGTAAAATTAAATTAATAAAATAAACGGCATATGGGAAATGAAATTCCCCATATACTATATAAAAACAACATCACTGCAGCCACCTAATAACAATACCATAAGCATAACATCCATTCCCAATCTCAGTGTATAAGGCGAGCAAAATACAAATATACATATCGAGATTACAGAGAGAGAATACATCATGCTAGTAATTAACAATCCAAGATGAAACACCATACAAATTATTAACGATCAGAAATGAAACAATTTAAATCAAATTCGACATTGAGCCCCATGGGTACCCCCACTTGGGTCTTGTAAAACCAAAACGACTCACGACGGCTCAATTGCCGAATAAAATACCCCCCCCTCCAGTGAGGGGTCACTTTTTCAACCCCCCGAAATTTTAATTTAGCAGGGCTGCGAGCATGAAATAATCGAAAATGCTTGGAAACATTGTGAGTAACCAAACCTTTTTTAATATTAGTCACATGTTCTCCAATTCTAATATGCAGAGGTCTAGATGTTCTCCCTATATATTGGAGGCCACATTCGCACTCCATCATATACACTACCCCTGTAGTAGAACATTACATTTTTTAACATTACCTTTAGCCTGTTTACATGGTGGACAATGTCCACAGGCATAGAATCCTGTCAGTATATTAAATATCCTATTCTCAAACAGGACTGGTGGATCAATAACCCCAGGGGCCAATCTATCTCTCAAGGTAGGGGCCTTTTTGTAGACAAACTGGGGAAACTGAAGAAGAGCTGGACCAAGCACCTTATCACGTTTGAGAATAGGCCAGTGTTTACGAACTACTCTTTCAAATTGTTTGTATTGAACATTGAAATCCAAAATCATTTTGATATTCCCTGATGTATCCTGTTGGACTTTAGGGCGATTGGACACCAATGTGTTTCTATCGAGCCTGCGGACACTTTCGATGTCTCTATCAATGCTGGTCTTATCATACCCCTTTTGAATAAAACGGGCCGACAAAACCTGTGATTGTGAAATGTAATCACTCTCTTGTGAACAATTTCGACTGATGCGCACAAACTGTCCCTTCGGAATGTTGCACCACTGTGAGTGGTGGCAGCTTCCTAGGGGAATGAATGCATTGCGATCAGTCGGCTTAAAATTATTCATCAGCCTAAACCGATTCCCCTCCATAGAGATGTCCAAATCCAGGAAGACAATTCATTCGCTACTGATGTTCCACAAAAGGACTATGTTCCTGGTATTACTGTCTAATTTCTGCATAAATAAATCAAGATTGGTCCTATCACCCGTCCAAATCATAATAATGTCATCAATGTATCTTTGGTAACAGACAAGTTCCGGGGGTGTATTTTTGTAGATAGCGTCTTCCTCCCAGTGTGCCATAAATAGATTGGCAACACTAGGAGCGAACCGAGCCCCCATAGCTATGCCTCTGGTTTGGAGGTAAAATTGTCTGTTGTACCAAAAATAATTTTTTGATAGACAAAAATTCAAACAATCGAGAATGAAGCTCTTATGTCTTCTCGTAAGATCAGATGTTCTGAACGTACACTGTACAGACTTCAAAGCGTCCTCATGACTGATAATTGTGTACAGTGAGCTGACATCCGCTGTTATTAAAAAACAAGAGGACAAATCAGGTAAGGCTTCTATAATCTGGATAATGTGTTTGGTATCTTTCAAAAAGGATCGGGTTTTTGAAACCATAGGTTGGAGAAAAAAGTCAATGTATTGACCCAGTCTAGACGAGACTGAGTCAATACCATTGACTATTGGTCGGCCAGGCGGGTTGGTACTACTCTTATGTATTTTTGGCAAAAAGTATATTATTGGAGTGCGGCATGCAGATGGGTCCAAATATGATGCTTCTTTGGCATTCAGCACTCCAATATGCTTCCCTCTTTCTATCTATGAGTGTAATTTCTCCTTAAACTCGAACATGGGATCCTTCGTAAGCTTAACATACGTGTTGTAGTCACCTAACAGGTTCCCTATTTCGTTGTTATAATATGCTTTTCTGAGCACCACCAAACCCCCTCCTTTATCCACCGGATGTAACACTAAATCCTTCCGTTCGATTACTGATTGAACACCCTTCTTGATATATACTGGATCGTTCACCTTCCGGCTGCAGTGATGTTGTTTTTATACAGTATATGGGGAATTTCATTTCCCATATGCTGTTTATTTTTTTAATTTAATTTTACCATTTTTTTATTTTATAATCCCCTTTTTCCTTCTCAGCCTATTATGTGTGTGTTGATCGGTATAAGCATTCCCCAGTCTGTGTTCCAGTAGCAGCTTTACAAATAGTTGCTTATAGCTGTGACATTCTGTCACAAAGCAGTCTGTGTGAGGGCGGCCCTTATATAAGCCGATCACCATAACAACGGCTTGAGGAGGAGGCTTGGCCATGAGGGGCAGAGTTTTACATTTGTTTGTGTTCCAGCTTCTGCTGGAAACACGAGTGTAAGCTCATATGACCGGCCGTCCCGACGTCAGTGATGTCACAGTGGCTTTTTAATACAGCTTTTTATGTTAACAGGAGTCTTCTTCCTGATCATATGGTCACATGACCGGGCGTCACGATGTTGATGCCTTGGTTGTTATAGTGACCTATTAGCTTCAGTAGGAAGCAATCCCTTTGACCCCATAGCGGCCGGAGCCAATTGAACGGTGCCCGTGGGAGGTTTTTTACCACATAGGAAATAGTTATTGGGGCTCTATATATAATGATCTGATGTCTTGGACTCCATTACCACTGAGGAAGTCCTGATTTGGACGATACACATGCGGGAGTTCCTTGGACATCACTACATGCTGGTTTGTTAAGACACATAATAATTACGCTACTATATTTTCAGTAAAATAAAAACACCCTAAAATTATTTTGGTACACACAAACAGGATATAACGCTAATGATTTTTACATAGAATTTAAAAGATGCTTTTGTCAAGTAAATAGATACCAAATGTGTCAAACTTCAAAATTGAGCATGCTGTGAAAAAAATGGTACCTTAAATTGTCTATAGGCGATGATTTAAAAGCCTTTACAGCTCATTAGCTCATAGAATTAACAGTGAATGATCACCCCAGAATTATACACTCCAGCAGGCACGGTTATATCTAATGTGTAATGCTATTATTTTTGCACCCATTTGCATTTGTGTGTACGTTAGGACAGAAGGGGTTTATTAGTGTGTTGTTTGTTTTTTTTTATCTATTTTTATAGAATAGATTACTTTTACATTATTAATTGTCGACTGACGCTCAGACTTTCACTATATACTTATGGTTCACTTTGCACTACTTATGTTCAAAAGTGTTATATTGTTTAACAATTTTTGATTTGCATTTTTTATTACTGTGAGTTTCACTATTTTATGACGTGATTGAGTTTTATTGGTGTTATATGTTTGCTCACTTATTTAAGCATAGGCGTGCGCACAGGGTATGCCAGGTGTGCCTGGGCACACCCTAATCACCCTATGTGGCACAGATTCCCCCTGTTCAGACCCCTGATATTTCACCAAAGCCCCCTAAAGGAGCTCCTAAAAATTTTGTAAAAAAATAAAACTGTAAAAAAAAAAAATAATAATAATAATAATAAAAAACAAAAAATACAGACACAGTCCACTGCCCTACTGACACCAATCTGCCCTACTGACACTGCCCACTGCTCTACACTGTCATACTATAGACACATGCACACACATATGGGTTTAAGCTTTGGGGTGCACACCCTAATGCAATAGGCTGTGCACACCTATGTATTTAAGGATTACACAAGTAATCTTTTGTTATTAGCGCAACACACACACAGTTTCGGGTGATTATGTGTCAATAGTTTGGCCTTGCAGCTTCATGGTGTAACTGGTGTGTGAAATTATTTTTATATACTCTTTTGAAGCTTATCAGCTTCATATTTGGCCAATGTGGCCAGAGATTGACAAAACCTGGAACTTCATTCTGTGTTCATTCTTCACAGGGAACATGAGCGAATAGATCTTCACTGATCTATCACTGCTCTCCATTCTGACTTCCACTATGGAGGTCTAATGTGTTGTAAATGAAGTATGCTGATGACTAACAATCCAATGTAATTATTAGTATTGTTGTGGAAACAGGAGTGTGCAGAAAGGTATGGAACACAAGCTTCTACAATTCAAATTAATTATCACAGCATCTTTGTTCTTTCCAGAGAGTAACATTTAGTTCACTTCAGCAGAGTTCTTAATAATAATACAATGATCAAAAGCCTTCAGAGGCCCCAGTTCTGTCAAAGCAAGCATATGGACAATCCACAAATCCAGCATATATGTCAGATCTATATTATGCACCTAGATGGTTTCCGTGCATGTAATGCTGTATACTATTTTTTAGACCCTTACTTCCATAATACTGACTCAGAAATCAAAATCTTTTCTTTATATACATTTTCTGTTTTTATTTGTTAAGATGTTTATGGATCAAACACGTTTGATTTTGTTTGTTAAACAAGATAAAATATCCTACTTGTATTTACTGAAATTAACAATTAAAAGACCACTGTAGTTTTTACAACCCTTGTTTCCCAGAACAGTAAACAATTAACAATTACCTATTTGAAAAGAATAACATTTTTCTTGTAAACATTTGCATTGTTCATTAAGGAATACATACACATTGCATACAGTATATATACATCTACTGTACATAT
This sequence comes from Aquarana catesbeiana, assembly GCF_042186555.1. Lineage (NCBI taxonomy): Eukaryota > Metazoa > Chordata > Amphibia > Anura > Ranidae > Aquarana > Aquarana catesbeiana. The sequence goes on from NC_133327.1 coordinate 205,314,906, forward strand.
ATATTCTAGACATACAATAAACATATCCTACATCCTGCACCCAGGAAGGACAGGTGAGCCCAGGACACATATTGTGTGCTCTGTGGGAGAGCAAACAGGAAGGGGCATCTTTTAAAGCATATAGAAATGATTGGGTGGATTTGCAGTCTAAATCACTTACACTTTGCTATATAGTCAGCAGCGGGGAGAAAAAAAAATGCTGCTATATATGCCATTACTGCCACCGCAATAATACCATTGTTGGTGAAAGAAAAAAAAGGTTTAAAAAGGTACAATGAACTTCCTTTTTTTTGCTTCCTTTTCATCTGTTAAATATATTGTTGAATGTATTTTGTTATATTCTCTTATTGATAAGGGCAAAAAAAAAAAAATACCTGTTGGTCCATCTAGAAATCTTTGTGTCATGATCAGTCATCAGGCTTGAAGACCAGTTGCTATAGCAGTTGCAGGACTACAACCAACCAGCAGGATAGGTACACAGGCAGTCACCCTGGCAGATGACACAGGCTCATCTGAGGTGTGGAGTCTAAGTACTAACTGGTGTTCATGAGAGCTCCTGATGGTGGAGATGGATTTAGCTGCTTGTTAATACCAGTAGCGGATGGGCAGATAAGGATCAAACAGCAGCATGGTTAGTAAACGAGTCAAAAGGTCGATAATGAGTAGTTGCAGGTTGGGATCAGGCAGTAGAGTAGTTGAGGAACAAGCCAAGGGTCGATCACGAGTGGTAGCAAAATACAGACAGTAGCAGGGAAGACAAGAGCAAGGCACTGGCTGAGAAAGCACTATAATCTGGCAAAGAGGAAGTGCTGAGACAAGGCTTATATAGGAAGTTCGTGGGAGGAACAAAGAGTCCAAGGTTCAACAGCAATCAAGACACAAGGCAGGGTTGTCCAATGGATCAGGTAGGATTGTCCAACAGATCAGGCAAGGAGCTGTCCAGCATCCCAGGTAGCTCAGTGGGAAGAATGAACGCTGGACACAGAAGAGGTCCAGGTTCGAGGTCCTGCCAGTACTCCCCTCCTCTCAGGATGTCCTCTGGATGTCCTAGGGCTGGGTTTGTGAGGAAACCTCTGGTTGAATTCTTTTGTTAATCTAGGGGCTTGAACATTCTCCTCAGGCTCCCAAGAATTTTCTTCTGTCCCATATCCTTTCCATTGGACTAAATATTGTAGCTTGTTTCTAAAGATCCTAGAATCAAGAATTTTCTCCACCACAAATTCTACTTCACCCTGTACCTCAACAGGTGGAGGAGGTGGAAGAATTCTTCCAGAAAAGGGATGTTCATGAAACGGTTTAAGTAGTGATATGTGAAAAACAGGGTGAATTTTCATACTATCAAGAAGTTTTAAGCGAAAGGTAACCAGATTGGTTTGAGTAGAAATCTTGAATGGTCCTACAAACTTTTGGCCCAGCTTTGCAGACAAAACATGGACCTTCAAATATTTGGTTGATAACCAAACTTTGTCACCCACATGAAAGGTAGGAAGTGATCTGCAGCCTTCTTGTAACATTCCCAAGCCTCCCTCAAAGTTTAGATTCATTTCTACTGAATCTCCTGCAAAGTAGTTAATCTGTTGGTAACAGAAGGAATTGGAGTTGAGCTAGGGAGATCAGGAATAAAAACTGGATGATACCCGTTGTTTAAATAAAAAGAACCTTGAGATGTGGAGCTATGTTTAGAATTGTTATATGCAAACGCTGCTGTGAAATGATAGTCCACCCAATCATCCTGAAGATAACTGACAAAACATTGAAGGTACTGCTCCAAGGTTTGATTGGTCCTCTCAGTCTGACCATTAGACTGGGGATGAAAAGCAGAAGACAGATTAACTGTTACATCTAAGGCCGAGCAAAAGTTTTCCCAAAATGTTGAAGTAACCTGTACTCCTCTGTCAGACACCACATCCTCAGGAATTCCATGTAGTTTAAATACTTCTCAAACCATTAACTCAGCAGTTTGTTCAGCTGAAGGTACCCCCTTAACAGGTATAAAATGAGCCATCTTAGTGAGACGATCAACAATGACCAAGATAGTGGTCACTTCTTTTGAGGGAGGTAAATCTACCACAAAGTCCATAGAAATTGAGCACCATGGTCTTGATGGAACAGGGAGTGGCTGGAGCAACCCCAAAGGAGAAGCTTGGGGAGTCTTACTGCGTGCACAGGTCAGGCATCAGGCCACATAATGTTTGACATGTTTCTTAGAGCTGGGTCACCAAAAGGAACGTGACAAGAGCTCTTCCGTTTTGGAAATCCCAAAATGCCCAGAAAGTTTTGAGTCATACCTGAGGGCTTCAATCCAAGCAGATTCAGGTACATAGAGACTATGGGATTTATTTACTAAAGGCAAATACACTTTGCACTACAAGTACATTGCAAGTGCACTTGAAAGTGCCCTTGTAAGTGCAGTCGCTGTAGATTGCTGTAGATCTGAGGGGAAGCTCTGAAATGAGGGGATGCTCTGTTGATTTTATCATCCAATCATGTACAAGCAAAGTATTTTCCTTGCATGTCCCCTTCAGATCTACAGCGACTGCACTTCCAAGTGCACTTGTAGTGCAAAGTGGATTTGCCTTTAGTAAATAACCCCCTATGTGCATGAGTCCAAAAGCCATTCTTGTACACAAGGTTAATATCCGAAGGTGGATGATTGAGAAGAGGGTTATTTTTATACCCCTCCTTTAGGAGACTTAAGAATGTCTTGAAACCCGTAGCCCCTATGAAGTTCTTTTGAGGCAGGATAGTATATTCAGGGTTGCCTTCCTGGCATGGTTCAATCAACATCCTTGATAATGCCTTGGCCTTACCATACCTTGACCCAGGTCGATACTTGATGATAAAATTAAACCTGGAAAAGAACAGTGATCAACGTGCTTGTCTAGCAGACATCCTCTTGGCAGAATGAACGAATTCTAGATTTTTATGATCATTGAGAACAGTTACTGGATGCTTAGCCCTTTCCAGCAGATGCCTCCATTCAGCAAAGGCTTCCTTAATTGCCAGTAACTCCTTATTCCCGATGTCATAATTTCTTTTGGCTGATGACATTAAGTGAGAGAAATACGCAAAAGGATGAAGCTGCATCTTTTCTCCTTTTCGCTGAGAAAGGATAGCTCCCACAGCAGAGTCTGAGGCATCCACTTCCACTATAAAAGGAACTTCAGCATCAGGATGTACCAATATTGGTACAGAAGTGAAAAGAGTCTTTAGCTTAATAAAAGCAGTCTGTGCCTCAGCTGACCACACAAAGGGCATCCCTTTGTCAGCTGATTAATTGGTGCTATCACTTTAGAGAAGTTTCTGTAGAAGTTGTCAAAACCAACAAATCGTTGTATCACTTTAACATTTCTAGGGGCAGGCCAATCCACCACTGCTCTGATCTTCTCAGGATCCATTCTTATTCCTTTAGGAGAAATAATATATCCCAAGAACTGCATCTGGGTTCGTTCAAACTCACATTTCTTCAATTTAATATAAAGTTGGTTCTTCCTCAGCCTTTCAAAGACAGTGCAAACATGTTTGCGATGTTCCTCCAGGTTATCAGAAAAGATGAGAATGGTGGCGTGGCTACCGCGCTGCTGCATGGATGCCTGAATCCACTGCTTTGCTCCAGTGACAGGAATCCACGTAGTTTGGGGTGACACAGACTGCCTACACACCCACCATCACCTGTCTGAGAGAGCTGCCTCCCTCCCGAGATGACCCGCAAGCAGAAAGAAGTGGCTCAACTGAAGGAATTGAAAGATGTCTTCACACCGACGGCCTGCAATCTGAGCCAAAATGGTGCTGGCACCAGAGACGGATCTCCTATCCCCTCCTGTGGCTCTCACTTAGCCACACCGAGCCTGGGCTCACAAGGCGGATCCGTCCGACATACTCCTGATGCCTCCACTCCGCTCTCCTGCAGCCCAGCGAAGTCTAAACCACGCATGGCTGAAGACATCCAGCAGGTGAGCAAATCTCAGGACTCCATGGAGGACACAAGGAAGCTCGAGGATCTCATCAATTAATTCCCCACTACCAATAAGCCTGTATCAGACACAACTCTTAAAGACATGCTTGTCTCCCTCCGCAGCTCCATGCATGCAGACATGTTGCAATGTATAAGCAATTTAAAAGCTGAAGTGGGAAAATTGGGAGGACGGGTAGATCATAAAGAAAAGAAAATGGGCGACTTTGCATCCTCACACAATACGCTGATAGATGCCCACAATGATCACTCTAATGACATAACCTGGCTCAACGCTAAGGTGGCTGACCTTGAGGACCGGTCAAGCAGAAATAACGTTAAGATTTGTGGGGTCTTAGAGGCTATACAACCCACATAGCTGCAGCAATACGCCCGAGACCTCATAAAAGTGTTCCTGCCTTCAACACCTGAGTCAGATTTGATCATTGATCAAATCCACCGACTACCCAAGCCATCCCACCTCCCTGACAATATACCTAGGGATGTTCTAATGTGAGCACATTTTTACCACACTAAGGAGCAGCTCATGATAGCCTTCCTTAAAAAACAACACCCTCTAGAAATATTCTCACACATCCAGCTATATGCAGACCTTTCACAATATACAATGCAAAAATGCAAATTACTACTGCCTGTGACCAAAGCCTAATGCAATCATAACATTCCATACCACTGGGGATACCCGATCAAACTAACAATCACTCATGATGGCAACACCACATTGATTACTTGTTTAGAAGAAGGTCTAGCATTACTCCGCTCCTTTAGACATTAACCCTGAACAAACTGCTGAAAGCTCTTCTCTCTCAACAAAGCTGAACACCCAGAATGACTGGCAAATGGTGTGACGAAAGAAGAACAACAAAAAGAACAACACTTAAATACATCTATAAAATAATCTTCATTCCACAAGATTCCTGAAGCACTATGGAGCACACAGTGTGCAAATTTTCCCCTCCTGAGTTATGGGCAGTTATTCTGCCTCCAGATTCACATTCAAATCCACCTTTTTATTGAACTATTTTCTTTTACGTTGTTTGACTTTATTTTCTCTTTTTATCCTGTTTTATCTCCCCACCCACCGGTCTGACCTGCATGAGATGTACCTCACTACCGCCAAACTCTGCAAAGTCTCTCCTCCACTACCTACCACCTGGAGCTTACCACAAGAGGACCTATTGAAACCTCCACAAGGTATTATCAGCATCCTCACTTACCCTATACATATGGCTCTTAAAATAGTATCCTTTAATGTACATAGCCTTAACCACACAGCCAAAAGGGCCTCGGTTTGGAGAGAAGCGCCTAAACTCCAGGCCAATGTTCTCTGCATACAGGAGATCCATTTCTCAGCCTGCAATACTCCCTACTTTCAACACAAAACATTCCCTCACACCTTTTTGGCTTCAGCACCTACAAAACAAAAAGGCGTTCTCATTGCCATTAAGGACTCTGTGGCCTTTACCCTAAAAAAAAAAAAAAACAGGTCTATCCAGAAGGAGGATATCTAATCCTGGTAGGAGAACTTAACAACAAACCCTACACTATTGTGAACCTTTATGAGCCCAATTCCCATCAAATCCGCTTTCTGAAGAAAATGTTCCGCAGAATTGCTACAATCCAAAAAGGCTCCCTGGTAATGTGTGGATACTACAATCTAATAGCACATTACACAATCAACACAACCTCTAAATCCAAATGGCCACTACCCATGCTACAACCTCTGCTACATACAGAAGATGTCTATGATGCTTGGAGATGCATACATTCAAACGAACAAGACTACACCTTCCACTCTTCCAGACATACATACCCAAGAATTTATTTAATTTTAGTTGATAAGATGTTGTTACAGGCAGTGTCCTCCTCTACACCATATACGATATTACGTGGTCTGACCATGCACCTGTCTCTATAACTGTGGTGGAGGGCCACACTCCAAGTCCTGCCTATGTATGGCATGCTAACTCCCGTATATTTCAAATGTCTTCACATGCTGCCACCATTGCCAAAACCTAACCAAATTTTTCTCACTGAACACCCACTCTGTGACTGACCCTGGCACGTTGTGGTGTGTGCATAAGGCCTTTATTAGAGGGATTATCCTACAAATATGTTCACAGGAGAATAGGCAGAGGATGCGAAAATTAGAGCACCCTCAGCATGTTGAGGGTATGTGGCCTGGTACAGTTCAGGAGGGGGGCACTCTCTTGTCCCCCCCTTTTCCTGTGGCCTGACATGTTGCAGCTCAGATAAGGGTCTGGTATGGATTTTGAGAGGACCCCTACACCATTTTTTTTATTTTGGCGCAGGATTCCCCTTAAAATCCATACCAGACCCTGGTATGGCTTTTGGGAGGACCCCTGCGCCATTTTTTTAAAATTTAGTGCAGGGTTCCCCTTAATTGGACTAGGGGAACCAATGCCTTTTTTTCAATGACTTTTATCTATATTGCCGAGACCCAACAATTCATTACAGCAGCGATCAGTTTTTAATGACTTTTTTTCCTTTAGAAATGTCATTTTGCTGTGGTACTGTTCTAAACACGGGAAAACTGTGCCACTTTACAGGCATACTATAGACATCCTGGGCATGATATTTAAAGGAATATTTGATTTTTATTGTTTCACTTTAAGCATTATTAAACTGCTCCCAAAAAACCCTTTTTTTTGCATTGATACATGTCCCCTGGGGCAGGACCCGGGTCCCCAAACACTTTTTATGGCAATAACTTGCATATAAGCCTTTAAAATTAGCACTTTTGATTTTTCAGGTTAGTGTCCCATAGACTTTAATGGTGTTCCGCGGCTTTGCCACGAACAATACATAATGTTCGGTGTTCGCAGAACGTCCGAACAACCAAAGTTCAGCCCGAACTTATGCTTGGGCCGAACCGTTCGTCCATCCCTACTATAGAACCCTTCCTCACTATGCTATGAAGAAGAGGAGAGGAAGAAGCTACTTTAGTGCTTTTTAGGGTGACAACTCTGTTTTTCCATAGATATACAGTAGTAGAAGCAAAGCCTGAAAAAAGACTAATATAGCAAACACATCTAAAGAATGATAAGCTGCAAAATGTAAAGGTGCAATTTTCTGAATGTTATTTGACTTTTGTTCCACCATTTTCAACACCCATTTCCCTGATAAGGGCTCATTTTCTGAGGTGGACCCAACTTAGCAACAAGGGTTGGTTGAGCTTGGGCTTTCTAGGTAATGGTGTCTTTGATGCAGAATAAAGGTAATATTCTGGTAATTACTTGTTCTCTACAAGGTAAATTAAGGGCAAGGATGACCACTTCAAGCCAATAATGTATTTGATGAGCCTTCTGATGCCTAAAGATGACATCACTAAACTATAAAAGTACTTATAGTAAATGTCTGTACATTATAAACAATAAACTCTAACAGCAGAAGGGACAGCACAATATTTTTTGACCAAAATAAAAAAACTAAGGCAGTAAGTAAACCATTCTGATGCCATCAAATTAGTAAAAAAAAATAAGTAACAAAAGTAAGGACAGCTTAACACTTGAGTAAAAAAACAAAGCCTGCATACAAAATGATGCTGACATATCTGGGGTTGTATTATACTCTACACAGAAAAGCAATGATCAGAATTTAATTTGGTACAGGGCAGCTTATTAAAAATGATGTGATAAAACAAGGACAGGGCATATCACTTCATCACTGATTAATGATAATTGCTCCAAGAAATTTTTCAAACACCATGGCAACTATATCATATAATCACATTTAATTATTTACCAGAATTCAGTTATCAATTAAATTTTGCCATGCAAAGTAATTTGTCTGAACTGAAGGACAATATGTATTACAAGGAAACTGGAAGTATATAAAATAATTTGACATTGTTTTCTAAATATGCTAACATTTAATCATTAATTCAAGAACAAAGTTCATTTTGAAACATTATTCATTTTTTTACTCCAGACACAGATTGCAATGTTTTATTTTTACTATGTTTTATTGTATTTGCTTTGCAGGTATGGTAAGTCTTACTGTTATACTGTAATGTTACTTTGTTTTACTGTTAACCATCATTTGCTTAGCAGGTACGCCATTCAGCTGCAGCACTGGTTTATCCATTTTGACAGCAACAGCATTTTCTCCCATGATACGTAAATCAGTGACTCCAGCGCTGTAGGAGGTGATTTCACCAACACAGTTAAAAAAAAAATGGTGCATGTATGCCCATCATTAGAAGTGGGTGGATGAAGGGCGGTATTCTAATGGTGGGCATACCCACCGATCAATCTCTTATTTTTCATGCAGCCCACAGGCTGCATGAAAAAAAGAACATTACAATGTATGCCCAACAAGGACCAGCAACATACTGGTATGTTGCTGGAATTTGAGTGGTTATACCAGAATGATGCCTGCACGTTTAGGTATCATCTTGGTATCATTCTTTTCAGCCAGCGGTCGGCTTTCATGTAAAAGCAATTCTAGTGGCTAATTAGCCTCTAGACTGCTTTTATAAGCAGTGGGAGGGAATGTCCCCCCTCCCACTGTCTTCCATGGTTTTCTCTGGCTCTCCTGTCCTAACAGGGAACCCGAGAATGCATCTGGTGGTTCCACCGGCTGACCATAGAGCTTATCAGAGACCAGAATTGCTCCCGGAAGCTACAAGCATTTCATGACTTAGGTTTTGCAGGATAAAAACAGTGCCATTGGGAAATTGGCAAAGCATTTTATCACAACGATCTTGCTGTGGTCAGATGCTTTGAGGGCAGAGGAGAGAACTAGGGTCTAATAGACTCCAATTTTTTTCAAAAAGAGTACCTGTCACTACCTATTGCTTTCATAGGGGATAATAACATTCCCTGAGATAACAATACAAATAATAAAAAAGAAAAAAAATGAAAGGAACAGTTTAAAAATATAATAAAAAAGCAAAAAAAATGTTTAAAAAGTGCCCCCGTGCTCACGCGTAAAGGCAAACGCAAGTGTCAGTCTGGTGTCATATGTAAACAGCACTTGCACCATGCATGTGAGTTATCACCACGAAGGTCAGATCGAGGGCAGTAATTTAAGCAGTAGACCTCCTCTGTAAATCTAAAATGGTAACCTGTAAAGGATTTTAAAAATGTATGTAATTTGTCGCCACTGCATGTTTGTGCGCAATTTTAAAGCATGTCGTGTTTGTCGTGTTTGCATGTACTCGGCATAAGATCATCTTTTTTATTCCATCAACCATTTGGGCAATATAGTGTGTTTTAGTGCAGTAAAATTAAAAAAGTGTGTTTTTTCCAAAAAAATTGCGTTTGAAAAATCGCTGCACAAATACTGTGTGAAAAAAAATGCAACACCCACCATTTTAATCTGTAGGGCCTTTGCTTTAAAAAAGATATAATGTTTGGGGGTTCAAAGTAATTTTCTTGCAAAAAAATTATATTTTTTCATGTTAACAAAAAGTGTCAGAAAGTGCTTTGTCTTCAAGTGGTTAGAAGAGTGGGTGATTTGTGATATAAGCTTCTAAATGTTGTGCATACAATGACAGGACAGTTCAACCCCCCAAAATGACTCCTTTTTGGAAGGTAGACACCCCAAGCGATTTGCTGATAGGCATGTTGAGTCCATGGAATATTTTATATTTTGCCACAAGTTTCGGGAAAATTACACTTTTTTTTGCACAAAATTGTCACTAAATGATATATTACAATTTTTTTTTTTTTTTTTACACAAAGTTGTCACTAAATGATATATTGTTCAAACATGGCAATGTTATATGTGGAATTACACCCCAAAATACATTCTGCTGCTTCTCCTGTGTATGGGGATACCACATTTGTGAGACTTTTTGGGAGCCTAGCTGCATACAGGACCCCAAAAACCAAACACCACCTTCAGGCTTTCTAAAGGCGTAAAATTGTGATTTTACTCCTCACTACCTATCACAGTTACGGAGGCCCTGAAATGTCCATATAACACAAACTCCCTCCAAATCTGGGGGTATCTATTTTCCAAAATGGGGTCATTTGGGGGGGGTTTGTGCTATCTGGGCATTTCATGGCCTCCAAAACTGTGATAGGTAGTGAGGAGTAAAATCATAATTTTACGCCTTTAGAAAGCCTGATGGTGGTGCTTGGTTTTTGGGGTCCTGTATGCCGCTAGGCTCCCAAAAAGTCTCACACACGTGGTATCTCCATACTCAGGAGAAGCAGCAGAATGTGTTTTGGGGTGTAATTCCACATAAAACCATGCCGTGGTTGAACAATATATCATTTAGTGAGAATGTTGTGTAAAAAAAAAATTGTAATTTTCCCCAAACTTGTGACAAAATATAAAATATTCCATGGACTCAAAATGCCTATCGGCAAATAGCTTTGGATGTCTACTTTCCAAAATGGGGTCATTTGGGGAGGGTTGTGCTATCTTGGCATTTTATGGCCTCCATAACTTTGATAGGTAGTAAGGAGTGAAATCAAAAATTTACACCCTTAGAAATCCTGAAGGCGGTGCTTGGATTTTGGGGTCCTGTACGCGGCTAGGCTCCAAAAAAGTCTCACACATGAGGTATCCCCATACTCAGGAGAAGCAGCAGAATGTATTTTGGGGTGTAATTACACATATAACCATGGCATGTGTGAGAAATATATCATTTAGTGATAACTTTGTGTAATTTTAATTTTTTTTGTCATTTTTCAATCACTTGTGACAAAAAAAAGAATATTCAATGGACTCAACATGTCTACCAGTAATTTTCTTGGGGTGTCTACTTTCCAAATGGGGTCATTTAGGGGGGTTGTACTGCCCTTCTATTTTAGCACCTCAAGAAATGAGATAGGTAGTCATAACCTAAAAGCTGAGTAAATTCCAGAAAATGTACCCAAGTTTGTAGACGCTATAACTTTTGCGCAAACCAATAAATATACGCTTATTGAATTTTTTTTACCAAAGACATGTGGCTGAATACATTTTGGCCTAAATGTATGACTAAAATTGAGTTTATTAAAAAAATGTTATAACAAAAAGTAGAAAATATAATTTTTTTCAACATTTTTGGTCTTTTTCCATTTATATCACAAAAAATAAAAGTTGCAGAGGCAATCAAATACCATCAAAAGAAAGCTCTATTTGTGGGAAAAAAGGATGCAAATTATTTTTTGGGTTTGGCATTGCATGACAGCGCAATTACCAGTTAAATCAGCACAGTGCCAAATTGTAAAAAGTGCAGCCAAATCCTTCGGGGCTGAAGTGGTTAATGTAGCACCTTAGAACTTACTATGCATCCTATATCCAGAGACCCTCAATAAGGTCCAAGACGGGCTTCCTCCTAATAAGACTAATAGTGAGCCTGATCACAGTGAGTACCCGTTTGGGGTGACAGGCCATACCTCTGGTTGAGGTCTTATTCTGCATCTTTTTACGAAGCCCGAGCAAAAGTAACAATGTCTGTAAGTTTGTTTTTCTGTACCCACTCTGATATCTTTATTATATTGTAAGACATGTTTTCTATTTTAAATGTACATTGTGGAAATTAATAAATATCTATGGTTAAAAAAAATAAATAAATCAAATAGTTTTATTTCAAATTTGCTAGAATTAATATACTATTAAAAGCAGGATATATGGCTGGTTTCAGTGAGGTTGTCTGGAGCAAAGTTAGCCAAAAAATGCATTTGGAATGATTTCAGAATAGTATGTTACTCTAAATTCCTTCCAACTTTTTAATAAGCAAACTGCATCGATACTTAAAGATCTGTTAAATGTATTTCTTTTAGACATCCTCTCTCTTTAAACATATGAAGTGCCACTAGACAGGATTTATTTTCTCATTTACTATTGTGCATATGATTTTAAAATAATGAAATATGTATATCTTTCCAATTATACTTGTTGGAAAGTTGTTCCACTGCTTAGAGACATTTTGTTAGATTTGTTTGTGTTGAGTAAGATTGTGTTTGCTGTCAAAATTCTATATACTAGAGCAGGCTAGCATTTATTTAATGAGGCATTCTATGAACAATGAAGCACATTTCTTATACCACAGTCTTTCACTGCAGCAAACATTTCTCAATAGAAGTGGGCCATTATTTTCAAAGAAACAAAATCCATGCATAATTGGAATAATGGTTCCAAGCTTAAAGAAAACAAAACATAAAATGATTCTAGAGTTATAGTGTGCTTACAGATTTCTAGATTTTCTCATTCTGCTATTAGAGCTCTGAAGCAGATAGATTTTTCAAAACTGGTTAGACTATGTGTGACACTGTGTTTGGGTTAAACAAGAAGTGCCATGGATAATGGTCTGTGAAGAAAAAATTTAAAAAGTATGTAAGTATTAAAAATAAGGCTCATACCAGCAACTGACTCATTTACTTTCAAAGACAACATCGGCATGAATTTCTGATGCATGATATCATGCTATATAGGTTGAATTTTTAAACATCTTTTTTGGGCTCGTTCCAAGTTAAGCTTTGCATTCTGAGAGGCCGTGTAAAATATATTTTTTTGGCAAATTAGTTAACAAAATAAATTATATGTCATACAAATTATTTATCATTAGGCTATTTTTATTAGGCACGTTAGATTGATGATCACAGCATTTTTCAGGTTTGTGAGATATGAAAACTTTTTTGACAATATTAGTTTTAATTTAAAGTGTAAGGAAGCTGTCATCTTTGCCTCTGTTTAATCAACAACTGCCATGATGCTACACATGTGATCAGTTATGACACCAGCCATTGGATGGCTTGACAGTTTGGTTGAGAGCACAACCATTGGGAGTGTTACATTTTCGGCACGTGCCATAAATTAAACTGTTTTATGGATGGGTTTACTTCTGCTTTAAGCTGATGATTTTACTGATCTTGGGACTTTTACACAGAAAGAGAAAGGGTACATTCAGCTTTATCTTAAAACTATTTTATTTTTTAGAAAATGTAAAAAAAAATCAACATTATGGCATAAATATTTTTGACTATGACAAAAATTAACATAAAAAATACCTTGTGCTGTACTTTACCACATATAATCGCTAATCAATAACCCTAACTTAAGCTAATTATTAATTCTTAAGGGCCATATACACGGGCCAAATATCAGGCGGTATCAATAGAAAGAAGAAGATGGCTGAACGTCCGGGTTCAGCCAGCATCTGAGCAGCCAATGCTTGAAAGGCCAATGGCTGAAAGCGCTGACTGATGTGTTCTGGGAGGGGGGCATATCAGATTGTTCACTTTTACTGACACCATGCTTTGGGCTTTAGTCCTTACTACATCATTAGATATGCACTCTCTTTGTTGATATATATTTTATTACTCGCCACAGAGTGTCCTTTGCGACACACACTGCATCACTTTTGATTTCCAATGGAGACCCCACTCCCATGGGAGTCTATTCATAACTGCTGGTGCTGTCTTTGTGCCACTGGCCTCTGCCACAGCTCCCAGAAATTAATCCACCATTATGTCTTCGACTCTCAGCACCACATTTATAACCTATAGCTGACTTGTGAGTAACCAAGGTCGATTCTCCCCCTCCCCTTTTCCTCCCCCTCACTTTATTTGCATCAAATACTAGATAACTTATATATGTACTTTTTTTGCAGATACAAAAATAATGTACCCTGCATCAGCACCTGATGAGTCGATAGAACCCACAAAACACGTAGAGCCTTTTTTCAATGCTATGCTATCACTACCATCTGATCATACTTGCTTTTACAGTTATAATTCATTATTGACATTTTTATATTACTTAGAGAGGTCTAGGTTACAAACTAACACCCCCCACACCATGGTGGTGCACCGATATGTATATATGTGTACCATATGTTACTAATGAGCAATACTATTCAATACAGTATTTCGTTATGACTCAACATGGTTATATGTACCAATAAACATGATATTATATATAGATTTAGCTGTGTGCTTCATTTAAAGTCCCACATTTCCCCCCTGTTTTTTGGTTTGTTAGTACAGTATATCCACCCGAGCACTTGAAATTTATTTTGTTCAGCCCGTTGGGTTGGACGAAAAAAATCTGTCAATGTGTACAAAGCTTAAGCTAGAAACTTTTTCTTAATATACAAAATAAATCGAAATTGTTAACTAGGTTAAATGTATATGTGGCTACATTCAAAACACAATAGGAGTATTTTCATATACACAGCTAGATCTGAGGATTCTTGAACAAAAGAGGTAGTTCAAACTGCAATATACACTTATTTATAGGCTTATATAATATATACAAATTACACACTAAACTGTATTTACAACACAATCTACAGTATAAGTACGCTGGGTTACATGATATTTACACCTTACACTCATAACCATATTTACAATATAATTTATGATTGAAGTGTGGAGTTAGTTTACCTCTCAGATTCAGGTCTGGTCATACTAATTGCTTGTGTTTCCCAAGTTTGGGCCGAACTTTGGTTGTTCGGGTGTTCTGCAGAACACCGAACAATATGCAGTGTTCAGGGCAAATTTGAAAGCCACAGGAACCCTGTTAAAGTCTATGGGACATTAACATAAAAAATCAAAAGTGTTCATTTTAAAGGGTTATATGCAATTATTGTCATAAAAAGTGTTTGGGGACCCGGGTCCTGCCCCAGGAGACATGTATCAATGCAAAAAAAAGTTTTAAAAACGGACGTTTTTCGGGAGCAGTGATTTTAATAATGCTTAAAGTGAAACAATAAAAGTGAAATTATTATTATTAAGCATTATTAAAATCACCCTCCCCATGTTGAGGGCATGTGGCCTGGTACGGTTCAGGAGGGGGGTGCTCTCGAATCCCCCCTCTTTTCCTGTGGCCTGCCAGGTTGCGTGCTTGGATAAGGGTCTGGTATGGAATTTTGGGGGGACCCCACGCCATTTTTTTTCATTTTGGCGCAGGGTTTCCCTTAAAATCCATACCAGACCCTTCAGGTCTGGTATGGACTTTGAGGGGGACCCCATGCCATTTTTTTTAAATTTTGGCATGGGGTTCCCCTTAGTACCCATACCAGACCTGAAGGGCCTGGTATGGAATTTGGGGGGACCCCCACGCAATTTTTTTTTTTAATTTTGGTTCGGGGTTCCCCTTAATATTCATACCAGACGCAAAGGGCCTGGTAATGGACTGGGGGAATCCCATGGCATTTTTTCAATGACTTTTATCTGTATTGCCGAGACTGACAATTCATTATAGCTGCAAGTACTTTTAAATGACTTTTTTCCTTTACAAATGTCATTTTGTGAAGGGACTGTTCTAAACACGGGAAAAATGTGCCACTTTACAGGCATACTATAGTCACTCCCCAGGTATGAAATTTAAAGGAATATTTCACTTTTATTGTTTTAATTTAAGCATTATTAAAATCACTGCTCCCAAAAAAATGGCCATTTTTAAAACTTTTTTTGCATTGATACATGTCCCCTGGGGCAGGACCCGGGTCCCCAAACACTTTTTATGACAATAACTTACATATAAGCCTTTAAAATTAGCACTTTTGATTAATCATGTTCGTGTCCCATAGACTTTAACGGTGTTCATGTGTTCTGCCAAATTTTTTGCCTGTTCGGTATGTTCTGGTGCGAACTGAACCGGGGGTTGTTCGGCCCATCCCTAGTGGCTAATATAATGCACCTTAATTGGTCACTATACCTAGCAAATGTATATTAGGTGTAGCCAGATTGGGGGATTCAAATAAGGCTGCTAATTACAACCTATGTGACATGTGATAAGGAAAAACAATGACCAAACCTTTGATATGGAAAATATTTACAGTAACACCAACTGGGAAGCTAGGAATGGTATAAGGCTAAACCGCACTCAGTGGTTTTAAATATATTCAAATTTAACTAAAATAATGTTACATATATTATTTACATCTGTAAAGAAGATGTAAAGAAGATGGCACATAAATTCATTATCTAACACTCAGCCCCTCGTTGCCAGTAAAACTAAGCCACACATAAAATAATGGATTACTGTATGTGTAATTTCCTTCATTATTCAGAGCTTTTGTCATTGTATTATGAAAAAGAAAACTTTTCTCCAGTCCATATTTCATGATCTCTGTATCTGTATTTCCTCACTTATTCTAGATGTAATAATTCCATAATCATACCATAATATAAAAAAAAAAAAAAATAAAGGATTTTAATTCTCAATAATGCAATAATAATAATAATCATAAAGTCCATGGTGCAGATCCAATCATGTTACACGTGCTTCTTAGAAATCCTTCCATGGCAATTTTAAAATCAAACAAAAATGTACAAATTGAATGCTACCTTAACAATGGCATTTATCCTACACCTTACTCTTTAATTTGTTAAATGGCATTAAGTTTGTATTCAATTTTCAAAAACCAAACAATATAAATAGTTGCCAGAATATGAATGCAAACTGCATGGAAAAAAATAACATTGCACCTATGTGGTGACTTCGCACAAGACAGCTCCTCTCTTACAGTGGTGTTTAGCATATAAGTTGGACCAAAATTGTATATGCCCCAAGAGGGATATAATGGGCAGTGCATCACCAGGAATCCAAAGGTTGTAGGTGCAAATAGAGTACAAAAGATAACTTTTGTACTCTATTTGCACCTACAACCTTTGGATTCCTGGTGATGCACTGCCCATAATATCCCTCTTGGGGCATATACAATTTTGGTCTTTCTTTCTCTTATGGGATGTGGCAGAAATCTCCAGGATCAGCTCACTATTGGCTCCTTTTTATCAATTTTCTTATTTTAACATATAAGTTGGACCACTTTTAATACAACTTTGCAAGTCAGGCACACATTTTTTTGTTTTAAATTGAGAGAGCTAAAGAAATAAGTACTATTAATGAAAGAGAAAATTAAATATTTTTTTTAGAATATAGTTAATCCTGATACAGGCCTAACTACTTTTCTGCTAAAACATTAAGGTCCCGAGGAAGCGATTATGTGAAATGCGTCACCCTCTTGAAGTATTTAGCAAAGACATATTGGTGTTTCAATATATGGCAAATATTATCCCATACAAATATAAATACATGTTTTAATTGATGCTTTTTATATATTTTTGTAATAAACATTATTATTTTATTATAAATGTGTGGCCTTTCCTCTCTTGGTACCTATAAAGTCCAAATCTGTTAAGTTTTCTAGTATTGATCTATATGAATGAGGTGCCCCTTTTGTAGCCTGTTCTCTTTTTTATGAATCTGCAATTAACCCCTTGCTGACCAGCCGCTGTCATTTTACTGCGGCAGGTTGGCACGATCCCGTGAGCCATTGTAGCTATACATTGCCTCGTTGGATCGAGATAGCAGGCGTGCGCACATGCGTGCTGCACAGTGGGGGTGCCAATGCTCGTGGCCATTGGTCACGATTACTTCTGGCCACGAGCAATCGCGGGCACAAGAGGCAGAACAGGGACTTGTGTGTGTAAATACACAAATCCCTGTTCTGTGAGGCGTGACAGACCGCAAGTTCCTATTAGCTAGGAACCAGGATCTGTCACTTCCTCTAGGTCAGTTCCCTCCCTCTACAGTTAGAAACACACATAAGGAACACAGTTAACCCTTTGATCGCCTCCTAGTGTTAACCCCTTCCCTGTCAGTGACATATTTACAGTAATCAGTGCATTTTTATAGCACTGATCGCTGTATAAATGCTAATGGTCTCAAAAATGTGTGAAAAGTGTCCGATGTTTCCGCCATAATGTTGCAGTCCCAATAAAAATTACAGATCACCGCCATTACTAGTAAAAAAAAAAACAATAATAAACATGCTATAAATCTATCCCCTATTTTTGTAGACGCTATAACTTTTGCGCAAACCAATCAATATACGCTTATTGCAATTTTTTTTTACAAAGAATATGTAGAAGAATACATATCAGCCTAAACTGAGAAAAAATTTGCTTTTTTTTAAAAAATGAGGATATTTATTATAGCAAAAAGTACAAAATATTGTGTTTTTTTCAAAATTGACGCTCTTTTTTTTTTATAGCACAAAAATAAAAACCACAGAGGTGATAAAATACCACCAAAAGAAAGCTCTATTTGTAGGAAAAAAAGGACGTCAGTTTTTTTTGGGTGCAGCGTCGCACGACCGCGCAATTGTCAATTAAAGCGATGCAGTGTTGAATCACAAAAAATGGCCCGGTCATTCAGCAGCCAAATCATACGGGGCTGTAGTGGTTAATTACTCCAATTCAGAGGTGTCTCCTTCAAACACAAATCAAAAATACACTATGCTTTAAGGTCCTTGGGTAATTTTCAAATAATTTTGCAAAAACAAGTCAGATCTGGAAAATTCAATGTTGTATTTTTTCCAAAAATACACAACTAAAAACCATTAATAATATCCCAGTCTATCTCTCTGAGAGGTTCCCAAATGGATTAAAATAGTAGTGGAACAGACTTCCAGTAGCTGTAATGAATATGCCAACAGTAAGTAAATTTAAAAATGCTTGGGACACACATATATCTATACTCTGACAAAAAGGTTAGAAAAAAATGAAATAGGAGCAGACTTAGTGGAGACCAGTTGGTCTTTTCCAAACATTACCCTTCAATGTTTCTAGATTTGTAAAGTACGTAAAGTCTAGAAAAACAACATGTAAGAATATAACTTTTACATGGACACAAGTCAAATTGGAAGAAAAAACACAAAACATACTGAATCCACCAAAATTAAATCAGTGCAAAATAACATATTGTAATTTACCCCAGTGTCACAGTGAGTGAAAACTTCACAGTGAGCCCAAGGGAAAAAAATGCTACATTTTCTGAGAGCTGTGGTGAGTGAGATCTCAAATCTCTGCACAGGTTCATTACCACATAGTAAATTTAAAAACATTTTGCTACCAGTACTGAGCTCATTAGAAAGAGGAAAGCAAATAAATGCATTAATTAATAAATAAATGCATGTGATCACATTTTTTCAATCGATAGCCAGCAAACAATGTTGTGCCCCTTGAAAAAAAGTCTTACACATATAGACAGTTCATACATATCAATTACATTACACAGCCATTGAAACAAGATGAAGCTTCTGTCCTAAACAATACTTCTATTCTTATACTGTGTGTATATATATATATATATATATATATATATATATATATATATATATATATATATATATATATATATATAATTATGGTACTCTTCGGATCCTTTGGGAAAAATAAATAAAAAAACTGAATTATTTTACAGTATATAAATCTATGTACATGTGCCTGCTTTATACATATGCCTGCTTTATATGTAAATACATTTTCATGAGCTCTCTGAACCTGTAAAAGAACACTTTGTAGATATAAGTTATTATTTGATATTATTTTCCTTATCTTAACCACTTCCCTACCCGGCCATAGTAAAATGACGTCCACAGATGGGATCTCCCATCCTGGGTGGACGTCATATGACGGCCTGGGCTTCCTGGCTGTCTAGGGGGGGGTTGCTCGGGACCCGGTGTGTGTGCTCCGCGATTGCCCGTTAACCGGGCCGGACCGTGGATCTGTGTGTGTAAACATACAGATCCACGTCCTGTCAGTTGAGAGGAGGCTGATCGGTGTTCCCAGTACAGAGGAACACCGATCGGTCTCCTCCCCTTGTGCGTCCCCTCCCCCTACAGTTAGAATCACTCCCCTAGGAAACATTTAATCCCTTGTCTCCCCCTAGTGGTTTACCCCTTCCCTGCCTGTCACATTTATAGAATAATCAATGCAATTTTATAGCATTAATCGCTGTATAAATGTGAATGGTCCAAAAAACTGTGTCAAAAGTGTCCGATGTGTCTGCCATAATGTCGCAGTAACGAAAACAAATCACGATTGACGCTATTACTAGTAAAAAAAATAAATAAATATTTTTTTTTTTAAAATGCCATAAATCTATCCCGTATTTTGTAGACGCTATGACTTTTGCTCAAACCAATCAATATACGTTTATTGCGATTTTTTTTACCAAAAATATGTAGAAGAATACATATCGGCTGAAACTGAGGAAAAAATTTGTTTTTGTATTTTTAAAATTGGGATATTTATTATAGCAAAAAGTAAAAAATACTGTGTTTTTTTTCAAAATTGTCGCTCTTCTTTTGTTTATAGCGCAAAAAATAAAAACTGCAGAGGTGATCAAATACCACCAAAAGAAAGCTCTATTTGTGGGGAAAAAAGGACGTCAATTTTGTTTGGGTACAATGCCGTACGACCGCGCAATTGTCGTTTAAAATGCGACAGCGCTGAAAACTAAAAATTGGTCTGGGAAGGAAGGGGGTGAAAATGCCCTGTATTGAACCGTTTAAACACACAATAAAAGCATTGCTATATGGTCACTGATATTCACGCTTTGTGTACCTTTGTACCTCCCATAATCCTTGTGTACCTTTGTCAGCGTTCAGCCTTTTTGTGCCTCTGTGATTCCCATTGAGTTTTTGGCTGCATTTTTCTTAGCATCACCTGTGTCTGCAGTTAGCTTCAGTGTCTCCCTGTGTATTCCTAGTCTGTGTCTTCCTCAGTTTCCCTGTACACGTCTGACTGCTGTTAATGATTCCTGTTTGTCTCTGCATTGCTATTTTCTCTTAATGATTCCTGTTTGTCTCCTTGCATTGCTACTCATTCCTAGTAGTTCTGTGCCCATTTGCTACTACCCATTCCCATTGTCTGTGTGTTTCCATACAGACTTGCCAGTTTAGGATGTATTCCTTATGCTTCAACACTGCAAGGGACTCACTTACAGGCATATCAGTGTTTAGTTCCCAGTAGATTCCTGCTCAGATGAATCAAAGGACTGTAACCTGGCAATCGTCTGCAGCACAACTTCCACCTTCAGGAGCCCTGGAGAAAAAAAAGCAATTCTGTAGACTCTGTGACTCTTTCTTTTTAAGGGCCTTTACCTTTATTGTAGGTGCAGGCAGACTGCCATTTCCCCAGACAGTACCAATAGTACTCCAACTATATTTTGTGTACCTGCATTCCCTGGAACCCTTGTGCCCCTCTGTGTTCCTCATACATATCATTACCACTGTGTTTCTGTAAGCTCAGGAAGATACTCCTGTCTCCCTGTAAGCATTGTACCCCAGTGCCATAAGTGTCTCTTACTAGTATTCTGTGTCCTGCCTGCCTGTAAGACTATCACCTTAGTGCTGCACTATACTCCTGATATTCCTGTAAGTCCTGTATTCTCTGCTTTCCCAGATCCTTGTCTCCAGTGTTTCCCTTTGCCAGGTCAGCTGTTTCATGCATGGATGTGCTTTTGGAGCACACTGCCATCCAGTATTGCAGGCTGCATGGAGGGTCCATAATTCACAACCATGTGTGACAGTCCCAATTATGACACCTGCGCCATGTTAAAAAATCCTTGCTACCTATTTCAGTAGCTTTACCAACACATGGAGCAGATTCAGGTAGTTCCTAAAAATGACAATTTTATAGATGGCACTACTAATGCACCACATTTAAAAATAGTTACCTTCAGTTTGTAAATAATGAAGCTGGACATAATTAAAATGAACTTTAGGTTGGCATTTAGAGAAAGCCAGAGTGCCTTTCTCCATATGCTGTGTAGCAGGTGGAATATTTGCTACTGCGACCTCTTCCCCTCCCCACCTGTCACTGGTTGTTAAGGATGCTGTCAGCTTCACAGACATCAATCAATGATGTTGACTGTGGACAGAGTCTGATGGAGAAGTTGAGACACTAATTCCACATCAGGTCTGCTTTCTCCCTGTGATTGACATCAGGCAGTGGACAGATTCTATAGCTAATGGCAGGCTACCTGTTGGCTAAGTATCTTCCCACTGCTTGCCGCCAATCTCAAGGGTTGCAGACATAATGGAGAACTAGTGCCTGTGAATCCCCATCAGTCTCTGTCCACCCGTTTTTGTTTTTTTTTCTAGTTTTGGATGGAATGAGTAGGGATTAAAACCACTGTTATGTTTTACTGTGGTACAGGGCTCTATGACATGAGATTTCCCCTCACTTCCTGTTCTGGTGACACATTTTTCAAAGAAGGAAAGTGAAACTCTACAATAGCAACACAGACTTAAGTGTCATATTTTTTTTAGGTTAAGCGGGAGAATACAAGAACTTCTGTCATCATTTATTATAGTCTGTTTCCCTGTTGCAGATTTTAACTGAATTCCTTTCTGGTAAAACGGTGTCACCAGAACTGGAAATGAGGGGAGATCACTGATCAATGAAGTTCTAGGCAGCAAAAAAATCTGAAAGGGACTTATAACCTTCCCCCACTCCATCTTAAGCTAGAAGAAAAAGTTTTGGCTATTTATACACTTTTTTACTTTTGATGTATGTACATATGCCCTGTGGCTCTGGTCAGCTTACCATGCCCTTTTTGACAAAAGTTTACCTATTTTTCAACATTTTTCAACATTTTCCTATCATAAAACCGTAAAAAAAGCTTATTGTGCTAGGCATCAGGTATCTGGTTTTGGGCACTAGGCTTGGTTTTCATGTCTGAGAGTTTGTACTTCAGGCTGATTTGCTCAGCCCCATTAACTAGCAAATAGGAATGGCCATGGAATATACCACATCATGTGTATGGACAATTATAGTTACATAAAATAAAAACACAATTCAAACAAACATGTTAGTTTATTTTGAGCTTAAAATATTCTTATAAAGGCAAACTATCGCTTGAACCTGGCAACCATATCTAGATAAAGGTCAGGTTATATTTGAAAAGGGGAATCTCATGCTATTTGATCACTAGAGGGCTTCCATTAAAAAAAAAAAAAAAAAAAAAAAAAAGAGCCTCTTCACAAACAGAGTTGTGGGCGGCTTGATGTGTATTTTGAGGATAATGTTTTCTATTGATAACAAAAACTATTCTAACTAGCCTAAATAATATTAATCTAATATGACAAGAACAACACGCAAAAACTGTAGAAAAATGTTATTAAAAAAAATAAAATAAAAATAAAATAAAAGGACTAAAAGAAGTTATTAAAACAGGAACGTTAGGAACCAATAAAACAGTTAATAACCAATAGAAAGAAATAGATAGACCCCCAAGAGAATCCAGGAAAATTAGTGCCAGAAGGATTATTTAATTAACTCTGACAGTATTTGAAGCCTAAAAAACAAAAACATATTTAAAAAAAACATGCAAAATGTTTACCCTCTAACTTTCTTCTGTACTTAAAGGCAAATAAAACATAGTGCTTTGGAAACAAACAAAAGTTATACATACATGTCCTTTATCAAATTGAATTTTCCAATAAGGAGCTGCAATAAAGATCACATGCACCTAAATTGTGTATGTGTGTGTGGGGGGGGGAGATGTAAGTGCCCATCCATTAAGCCCCCCCCCCCAAAAAAAAAATCCCCTCCACACACAAAAAAATAATGCAAAAAACGTTATATCTTTGTTAAATATAACAAATGTTTGACGATTATGCAGGTAATATGATAGATGAACCATCACACTAAACACTAAGGTACATTTTTACAAATAGAGAGTAATGAAGTTTGGATTGCTGTTTTTCTCTCCAGAGGTTCACTGTTTATAAGATAACATCAAATGCCTCATTAAGCATGTATGATTTTGTATCTAGTTGCATCATCACTGGCTCTCTGTGTGTCTCTCTGTGCAATAAAGGTAAATTATGACTGTCCCTTAAAGTTGGGTACACAGTTCCCAGAAAATATTACAACACCCTGTCTATGATCAATTACTATTTTTTTTAAAACACAAGTTGTCTAACTTTATTTGTGGAAGAAAAAAATCTATTATAATAATACAAATATATACCAACGTTTGAACCACTCAACTAATGAGTGCTGATATAACTGCCTGTGCACCAGAATTTTGAAATTTTACACATTTTTATCCTTACAAGCCTTGGGGCAACGCAGAAGAGCCATCTTACATTTGGTGGCAGTCTTTGACAGCTTTATAAATACCAAGTAACTACTATTTTGGCAATCACGGGTTTGTGCCACACTGACTGCAATGGCAATAGTAAACAGTTTCCACTACAAATGATATTCCTTGTATGAAATGGGTTATGTTTCTCTTTATTCCTTCAATTACTAACTGAAATGGATTATAAAATTGTCAATTGGACTCTCTTACTTAAAAAAAATATTATTTATAAATATTATCAAGAAGTTTAAAAAATAATCCCATGTTAATGGGGACTTTCTCTAGGTGATCCGTTTTTTGTCACATTACAAAAGCAGTTTGGTAGGCAAGCTGGCTTCTGACTTAGCATGTGTGTTTGTTTTAGTGATGTATGACTGTAAACATTGTGCTATAAACCTATTCAAGGACTGATTCATATGTTTCTATATAATCTGTAAAGTGGTGCAAAATATTAAAGTGCTTTATAAATATGGAAAATAAATAAATGCTCCATTTAAGCTAATACAATTTTTTATACATTTAGTAAATGTGTATGTTTTTTTCTAATAATAGCAGACAATAATTTTCGATTGGATATCTTTTTAAGTGGTGTAAAGTGCATAATAATGTAGGAACCAAGTTTTTCAACTCATAATATATTATTTGCGATTAATGCTTAACAATTGTCTCCAAAGCTAATTCTATTTGCAGAATGTATTTCCTGTCGCATCATGGCAGCATACACGTTGGGTTGTGACTCCGCCTCCACAACCTGATAGGACCACATAGCTATAAATTAGAGAGTAGACACCCTTCCCAGTATTCTCTTATTTTTTCTCACCTGTCAGGACGCACGGATCAGCATCCCCTTACCGCTTCGCCCCAGCCAGGTTCTAGCCTCTCCTGGGTGGAAGTCCTTCTTGTACAGCCTCTAAACGAGCTAAATGGAAGGAGCCCCACTCTGGTGGTCTCAGGGGCACTCTCTCATCTCACTCAGCTATCTGACCGCGATATAAGCCTTAAACAGGCTTCATGTGCAGCAGCCCACAAAAGCCTTAAACAGGCTTGCTG
Source organism: Aquarana catesbeiana (assembly GCF_042186555.1). NCBI lineage: Eukaryota > Metazoa > Chordata > Amphibia > Anura > Ranidae > Aquarana > Aquarana catesbeiana. The sequence continues at coordinate 205,339,780 of NC_133327.1, forward strand.
GAGGAATGGCCAGGGAATCTTCGGTGTGGCCTCATGAAATAAGCCTTAGACAGGCTTAGTTGTGAGCAGCAGTCTCCATCCCCCCCTCCCTCCCTCTCCTACCAGTATTTCTGCCCATCTGCTGGGCTCTGTTGTCCTCCAGTCTGCCATCTGTGAGCGCCGAGCATTCTCTGCATCTTTGCGCATGCGCAGTGCGTCGCTTTGGGCGCCCCTATGCCTTTTCCAGCTTCCAAGATGGCGTCGAGTGTCCCGCGGCGCTACTGCACATGCGCGAGCGTCCGCCGCTGATGGCAGCGATTTTAAAAGCCCAGCATCAGCTGTATTTGCTGCTGCTGGATGACTGTGCTGTGACAGTTCGTTTTTACTGCAAAAAACGCTCTACAAAGGTATGTGGCCATCCTCTATTCAGCTATTAAGCCAGGAACCCTGCTCCCTCTGCATAGCTCTGCTTGTTTTTCCCTGCAGGTTTCGTGCCCGTCCTCACCATGGAGACCCCTGCCCCAGTAGATCACCGCCAGCCTAATAGGTAAGGGGGGGGAGACAAGGGTAAGTAGTGAAGATTGAAAAAGAGAGCACTACTAATGCTGCCTAAATTGGTCAGCCCTATCAGGTCCTCAAGAACGTCTGCTTCAAGACAAAGAGAGTCCTCACGCAGGAGAAGTCCCTCCAGACATAGACGGAGCCGTTCCTACCATAGAAGAAGCCGCTCAAGAGGAAGCCACAGAAGAAGCCGCTCCAGGTCGCATGGTCGATCCCACCATAGGAGGTCTTCCTCACGGAGACATCGTTCCCCTGCATCGTCCGGCCAGCGGTAGTGTGAGCAAGACTTTCCAGTTTCAAGGTGGTCTGGGCGAAAACCATAAGGGATACCTGGACCCTGGCCACTGTCAGTTTCGGCCACAGGTGGTCCTTCAAAAACCGACCTCCAAGGGATCAATTCTGTCCAACCCGTATTCCTCCATCTGGGGAAAAAAGGTTGTCTCTACTGAATTACGTCCAAGATCTTCTCCAAAAACGAGCAATAATAGAGGTCCCGCCAGCACAACGAGGCAGGGGATTCTATTCTCCACTATTCCTCGTCAAGAAGAAGTCAGGGGACTTTCAACTGGTTCTAGACCTAAAGAACCTCAACAAGCCCATCAGAGTGGAGTCATTCAGGATGGAAAGCTTGCAGTCTATCCTCCAGGCCATAAATCTGGGAGACTGGATGCTCTCCATAGATCTCCAGGACGCCTACCTGCACATTCCAATCCACATGGCATTCCAGAAATTCCTGCGATTCTCGGTGGGTCAGGGGCACTTCCAGTTTCAAAGCCTTCCTTTCGGAATCTCAACAGCCCCCAGAATGTTCACGAAGGTTTTACTACCAGCAATAGCCTTTTTGAGGGAGAAAGGTCTAAGGGTCCACCATTACCTGGACGACATCCTCCTCCTCTCAAGCAGCCAGGAATCACTCGTGCAGCATCGCGAGTTCCTAGTTTCCACCCTAATGAGTCTGGGATGGATAATCAACTGGCAAAAGAGCAACACTCAACCTACCCAAAGGATGGTCTTTCTGGGAGCCGAATTAGACACCCGAGCCAACACAGTGGAACTGCCAGGGGAGAAGTTGTCCCTACTAGTTCAGAAGGTGAAGGATGTCATTCCGGCGCCATATCTACCAGCCAGAGCATACCTCAGCCTCCTGGGTTCCCTATCAGCAACCATTCCAATAGTCAGATGGGCGCAATGGAATTCCAGACCCCTGCAAGCCTCTTTCTTGCACCAGTGGGACGGATGGTCCATGTCCCAATCGATTCGCATCTCAGAAGAAGCCAGGCTATCTCTACGGTGGTGGACTCACCCCGACAACCTCAGCAGATGCAAGCAGATAGTCATCCTCCACCAGGAGGTGGTAACTTCGGATGCCAGTCTGGAGGGATGGGGGGCACATTATCTACATTACGCAGCTCAGGGCCGCTGGCACTTCAAAACCAAGGATGTAGTATCAAACGTTCTAGAGATGAAGGCAGCCTTCCAAGCTGTCATGAAGATCCTGCCAGTAATCAGCGATCCAGACGCAGGGGGACACGGTCACGGGTTCCACTGCGCATGCGCGCGCCTTCACGGGTGCTGTCACGCACGGGCACAAGCGCACGCACTCCCGCTAGTGCCAGGTGGGCTATTTAAACCGGCCTGTCACACTCTATCCCCGCTGTCTGCTCTACAGCGTTCCGTGTGCCTTAATCTGATCTGACCTGTGTACTCTGCTATTTGACCCGGCTTCCTGTTAGACTGTCACGGAACGCCCCACACTCCACTTGAGTGCTTCCGTCATATACCGCTTCCTAAGTTCTGGAACACGAGTCCAATGGATCTGGCTATAGGAACCCCAAGAACTAGACAACACCAGTCTTGGAGTACATCAGAACTGCCTTTATTTTTGAGATCTCAGACCTTTATACAGCAGGGATGACTCAAAGCTAACCTAATTAACATGACCTAATTTACTACAAAATGTACCCAGACCAGATGACAGTCTTGTGGGCACCGAGCTTCACACATTAATACAATTAACAATACAAACAACAATCTCCCCCCTCCTCAGCCTAGACCATTCGTCTATTAGCCAGGGCTGGTGGCTAATGTGATCAGCTCTCTCAATTAACATAAACACATGTTGATAACACCAGCATCTCCTCACAGGATGTGTCCCAGCAGAATGAATCAGTCTTATCAGCAGGGGGCTGCTGGAGGAATCCCCCCTCCCTCTTCAGGGACACAAATATACAGTAAGGAGTCCCCATACAATATACACATGACTGAGTCCGATTAATACAGTTCAGACTGGATTTCTCATTCACCTCAAATGCTAGGGCCCATAATCGGTGGGCAACAGGCTTGCACACAGTCCTCTCCAACAGCCTCCGCTCTGGCCATGCCCGTGACATTTCTCCCCTTTCGGCAGGAGACTAACACAGGAGAAGACCCCAGATGGGTTGACTCCGAAGTTAGTAAACAGCTCCAGTCCTCTACTGCCTGTACCCACACAGTACCCCAAACAAATTATCCCAAACAGTGCATTACTCACCCAGCCATCCTCTGCCTCTCTCAGAGAACATATCTGCCGCTGGAGAGAAGACAGGGTGACTGGGCTCACTCTGTCATGCTGTTGGGGATCTGGGCCCACTGCCCAGCATCCCTGGGGTATACAGATTGAGACTGAAGTCCCATCCACCTTCACAGGAAATCCATCCTCTGTTAGTTGAGGGCAGAGTCCAGCAGTCCTCGGCCCTGTTGCCAGCCCTTCTGCTGGAAACCCCACACCATCTGTTCCGGCTAACTGTTGGAGAGGGAGGCCGACTGCCCCGCCTCCCTGGAACTCTGTAGTTGTTGCCGGTGCTGGGCAGAGGTTGGTAGCACTCTGCCCTGTTGCCAGCACTTCTGCTGGGGACTCCGCATCCTCTGCTCCGGCTAACTGTTGGGGCAGGCAGCTGGCTTCCTCCACTCCCAAACTGTGTAGCTGCCATTGGGGAGGTGAGCCGGCTGCTTCCTTTTCCATTCCCTCATCTGGCTGCTGGGACGACATGTCGATGGTACTGTCTCCCAGGTACACGGATCTTTGCTGGGGAGGAAAGCCCACTTCCTCCACCCTGGCCAACTGTTGGGGAGGGACAACACACACCTCCTCTCCCTTCTCCCCCTGTATCTGCTGCTGGGAAGTGATTGCCATCTTCTCACCCTGAGCCTCCACAATTGCTGCAGGTGTGGGGCAGAGGTCTTGGACCCTCTGTCCGGTTGCCAGCACTTCTACTGGGGGTTTGCTAGGTGGTTCCTCCTCTACAGAAATGTCTATTAAATCCCCAGTCTCTGGAAGTGGTAAAAGTGTGGGACAGAGGTCTTGGACCCTCTGTTCAGTTACCAGATCTTCAGCTGGAGAAGTTTGTTTTAACTCCATAGATGCTGCTGGCAGAAAATCACATGTCCCTGTCAGTGTTGTGGGAGAAAGGCCGACTACCTCTTCTCTCAGGAAGGCCGAAGCCACTGTTGGTGCTGGGCAGAACACAGTGAACTTTGGCCCTGATAGCAGCTCTTCTGCTGGAGGCTCATCAGGTTGTTCTTCCTCAGCAGAAAAGTCTATCAAATCCCATGTCTCTGCAACTGATGTCGGGGAATAGGGGTTCACCATCTCCTGTCCATGGAACCCAGAAGATGTTATCATTTCTGGACAGAGGTTAGCAGAGCTCTGCCCTGTTGTCAGCACTTCAGGTTTGGGGACGGCAATCTCCGGATTTTCCACTGCCGATTCTCTGGCATGCTGCTGAACTTGTTCTAGCAGTTTCCTGTATGCCCTTTCCAGATGCTGCTCCTTCCTTAGCAAATGGTCCAGATCAGGTTTGAGCTCTGAGACCCCTGCAAGACCGAGCATAGACTCTCTATAGTCTCTCATGTCCTCAAGGTCAGGTTCCCCTTCATCGCCAAACATAAAAAGATCTGTAAGGTTCTCCCACAGCAATCCAGGGCCGCCAAAGTCATATCCCTCCGGAGAGCATTCTGTTGTCTCCCCTAAATATCCCTCCTCTGCGTGCCATTGCAGAGCCCGATATCGATTGCCCAGCTCTATCTCCTGCTGGACCAACCTGTCCAACTCAGTCACCCATTGCTCCTGGGGCTGCTCTCCCAGGAATGCCATCCGCAATGCCCGTTGGTCACTGGCCCGTTGCTCTTGGGTTGGAAAGCACTTGCCCTGTTTTATACCAGCGAGACGGAGGGCTGCAATCCAGAGCTCCACCCGAATCAGCTGCCTGAGCTCCAGGTATTCATCCTCAGACACAGTCCTGGTGTACGTTGAAAGGATGATCCGCAGCAGCCCCGGGAATTCTGATGCCAGGTCCATATCTCCGCTGGGGTGACTGAAGTCTGCTATGCTGATCTTGGATCCAGTTGGAGGTTTGGATGTCCCAGACTTCAGACTTCAGGAAGCTTTCCCGCTGCTTGCCACCAATGTCACGGAACGCCCCACACTCCGCTTGAGTGCTTCCGTCATATACCGCTTCCTAAGTTCTGGAACACGAGTCCAATGGATCTGGCTATAGGAACCCCAAGAACTAGACAACACCAGTCTTGGAGTACATCAGAACTGCCTTTATTTTTGAGATCTCAGACCTTTATACAGCAGGGATGACTCAAAGCTAACCTAATTAACATGACCTAATTTACTACAAAATGTACCCAGACCAGATGACAGTCTTGTGGGCACCGAGCTTCACACATTAATACAATTAACAATACAAACAACAATCTCCCCCCTCCTCAGCCTAGACCATTCGTCTATTAGCCAGGGCTGGTGGCTAATGTGATCAGCTCTCTCAATTAACATAAACACATGTTGATAACACCAGCATCTCCTCACAGGATGTGTCCCAGCAGAATGAATCAGTCTTATCAGCAGGGGGCTGATGGAGGAATCCCCCCTCCCTCTTCAGGGACACAAATATACAGTAAGGAGTCCCCATACAATATACACATGACTGAGTCCGATTAATACAGTTCAGACTGGATTTCTCATTCATCTCAAATGCTAGGGCCCATAATCGGTGGGCAACAGGCTTGCACACAGTCCTCTCCAACAGCCTCCGCTCTGGCCATGCCCGTGACATAGACCATCCTGCTTTCCGCCTGCACCAGACCCTCTTGGCTTGCCTGACCATCCCTCTGTGTTGTCCCTGGTACCTCTGCTGATCGACCAATACCGACCTCCGGCTTGTTTGACCATCCCTCAGTCTGATACCTGTATCCAGTCTGCTACCTGCTGCCTTGTTCCTGGTTCCAGTCCAGCGTTCCAGTCTACTACCTGCTGCCTTGTTCCTGGTTCCAGTCCAGCGTTCCAGTCTACTACCTGCTGCCTTGTTCCAGGTTCCAGCCCAGCGTTCCAGGCTACTACCTGCTGCCTTGTTCCTGGTTCCAGTCCAGCATTCCAGTCTACTGCCTGCTGCCTTGTTCCTGGTTCCAGTCCAGCGTTCCAGTCTACTACCTGCTGCCTTGTTCCTGGTTCCAGTCCAGCGTTCCAGTCTACTACCTGCTGCCTTGTTCCAGGTTCCAGCCCAGAGTTCCAGGCTACTACCTGCTGCTTTGTTCCAGGTTCCAGTCCAGCGTTCCAGGCTACTACCTGCTGCTTTGTTCCTGGTTCCAGTCCAGTGTTCTAGGCTACTACCTGCTGCTTTGTTCCTGGTTCCAGTCCTGCTTACTTACCTGCTTACTTACCTGCTTCCTTACCTGCTGTGGCTCCGGGTCCTCTCTGCATTCCAGCTTCCTCTTCAGCTTCTGGATCCAGAGGGTGCCACCACTCCTGAACTTCCAGTGACTGTCGATCCTGCCAGGCACCCATACCACTCCTCACTCCTGGCCTTCTGTCCCCATTCCAGAGGAACAGGAGTGGGAGCTGTAAGGGAGGTCCTTCTCTGCACTTTGGGCTCAAAACCTACCAGGTACGTGACACAAGCCCTCTTAGCATTCAGTTCACTTCTGAGAGGGAAACAGGTCCTCATTCAAATGGACAATCGAGTGGCTGTAGCCTACATCAACAGGCAGGGGGGTACCAAGAGCATCTCCATGATGAGGAGGTTGGTCCGGTGATGCGATGGGCTCAACTGAACCTGTGGGATCTGAGGGCAGCCTACATTCCGGGCAGATTCTCTCAGCAGAACATTCGTTTCCAACAACGAGTGGTGTCTAAGCCCACAGGCATTTGCCCTCATATGCCAGACATGGGGTCATCCAGACATAGATCTCGCAGCAACGCCAGAGAACAAGAAATGTCAGAGGTTTCTGTCAAGGAACCCCTTCCCCTCAGCGGAGGGAACAGATTGTCTCCAGCACTCCTGGAACTTTCGCCTAGCCTACATTTTCCCACCAACTCCGCTGATAGCCAAGTTCCTTCTGAGGCTCAAACATTCAGTGGCTCTAGTACTGCCTGTGATTCCCTTCTGGCCATGGAGGCCTTGGTTCACCACCCTCCTGCAGCTGAGCACAACGGACCCACTTCCACTCCCGGTGACAACGGATCTACTAACCCAAGGCCAGCTCCTCCATCCGAACCCAGAGAAATTACACCTAATGGCCTGGAGACTGAAAGGTCTAGGTTCCTAGTCCAGGGCTGCTCTCAAAAGGTAGTCGATACTCTGCTCCAAACTAGAAAACTCTCCACAAATAACACCTACAGGAGAAACTGGGGAAAGTTCTCTTCCTTTGCCCAGGAACAAGCCCTTCTTCCCCATCAGCAGTACAAGTGCTTGAGTTCCTCCAGTCAGGTCTGGACAAAGGCCTTAGGTCCAGCACCCTAAAGGGCCAAGTTTCTGCCATCTCCGCTTTGACAGGGGTTAAGTGGGCACTTAACCCTCTGGTGGTCCAATTTCAAAGAGCCTGCCTGAAGCTGAGGCCACCTAGAAAGCCTTCGTTCCCAACATGGGACTTATCAACTGTCCTAGAGATCTTATCCTGAGAGCCATTCTTCCCACTTGAAGACATCTCCCTCTGGGACCTGACTCTAAAAGTATCATTTCTAATTGCCATCACATCGGTAAAGAGCGTCTCAGAAATGCAAGCTTTGCTGATCAAGGAACCGTATCTGATGGTTTACCCAGACAGACTAACCCTGAAGCCTTCAGACAGATTTATCCCAAAAGTCTCCTCCTCGTTCCACTTTAACCAGGAGATTGACCTCCTGGCCTTGGTCACGGATCAGGGCGTTCCCCATCCTCTGGTTGTTAAGGGCAACATTCTGCAATACCTCTCTGTAACCAAGCCATTCAGAAAATGCGAGAACCTTCTAGTCATTCCACATGGGTTCAGGAAGGGCCAGGCAGCTTCTGCCCGTACCATCACCTCATGGCTCATGAAAGCTATTGGTCTTCTAGAAATACCTTCATTTCCCATTATAAAATAGACGCTGCACGTTTAGCAGAAGTTGAATTCGGGAGGGCGTTATACAGGCCAATTCTTCTGTTTCTTGTCAATACATTTATTTTGCATTCCCACCCAGTTTGGCGAGTTACTCCCCAACGTGTATGCTGCCATGATGCGACAGGAAAATGGAAAATTGTATACTCACCTTTCCGTAATTTTCCTTTTCTGACGCATCTTCATGGCAGCATACAATCACCCACCCTTCTGAGGTGACATGTGTGTATATATACAGAGAATACTGGGACGGGTGTCTACTCTCTAATTTATAGCTATGTGGTCCTATCAGGTTGTGGAGGCAGAGTCACAACCCAACGTGTATGCTGCCATGAAGATGCGACAGGAAAGGAAAATTACGGAAAGGTGAGTATACAATTTTCCGTTTTTAAGAGGTCGCCCCACAGTGCTCAAAAAAGCTTAAGTTATTTTTTTAAATTCAACATTTAATATGTGTTGGTTTTGGCTGAAACTATGATTTACATCTAAATTACATTATCTATCAATAGAAAATATATTAATTTCACCAAGACTAATACCAAACATTGGCTTCAAACCAAATCCATTTTTTCTTTTAAAATGTCATATGTCACTGCCCTTATTAAAAGATTTTGAAGGAAGGCTCCAAAATGTGATCACTGATCATATTTGCAAATTACAGTTTCTGTTAAAGAAACACATGAATAGGTAGATTAAACAGAACACATTAATATTAAATTTTTACTTAAAATTTTAAATAACATACCATGCACCTGATCTTCTACTTTTTGTATGTGTTAGCTCAAAGTGAATGGGGATACTGCAAAATAGATGCAAAAAACATGCTACATAAAAATAAATAATAACAATAGCCTATAGTTCAGGTATACACACACTTACATTTTCTAATGATGTGAAATAATACATACAGTAATTGGAATGCTTAGAGTGGAGACTTAGACCCCATACACACTATTAGATTTTCTGAAGATTTTTGTCTTCCGATTTACCAAAACCATTTAATATGAGGTCAAACCTTAAGAGTTTCAGTTTGTATGCAATCAGGCAGGCCCTTGCACTACATGTTTTGGTAAATCTGAAGATAAAAATCTGCAGAAAATCTAATGCCGCGTACACACGAGCGAACTTTACGGCAGACTTTGCTCGGCGGACTTTTCGCCGGACTTTGTCCGCCAGGTGCGCCGGGCTTTAAAACGGACGGACTTGCCCACACATGACCGGACTTTCCGGCGGGCTAAGTCCGCCCGTCTTTCCGACGGACTTTCGCCAGAGTTACGGCGGACTTTCAGAATGAACGGACTTGCCCACACATGGACAGGTCCGTTCATTTTGAACGTGACTCAGGTGCGACGGGACTAGAAAAGGAAGTCAATCTTGCCGCTTTTATTGGCGAGATTGACACCTTGCAAGCCCCGCCGCGGGTCATACCAGGCCCTTAGGTCTAGTATGGATTTTAAAGGGAAGCCCCCCTACACCGAAAAAACGGCATGGGGTCCCCCCTAAAATCCATACCAGATCCCGATCCGAGCATGCAGCCCGGCCGGTCAGGAAAGGGGGTGGGGACGAGCGAGCGCCCCCCCCGAAATGTACCAGGCCGCATGCCCTCAACATGGGGGGGTGCCTTGGGGGAGGGGGGCCCTGCGGGGCCCCCCCACCCCAAAGCACCTTGTCCCCATGTTGATGAGGACAAGGGCCTCTTCCTGACAACCCTGACCGTTGGTTGTCGGGGTCTGCGGGCGGGGGCTTATCGGAATCCGGGAGCCCCCTATAATAAGAGGGCCCCCAGATCCCGGCCCCCCACCCTATGTGAATGAGTAGGGGTACATGGTACCCCTACCCATTCACCTAGGAAAAAAGTGTCAATAAAACACACTACACAGGTTTTTAAAATAATTTATTAAACAGCTCACCGGGTAATGTTGACCACGCCCCCTAAAACGTCACAGTCCCAGCATGCCCAGGGACTGTGACATCATAAGGGGGCGGGGTCTCCGCCTATATAAGTCACAACGGAGCCCTCAGAGAGCAGTCCAGCCGGAGAGAGCATCGTGTCAACATCTGGAGAAGAGAAGAGGGAAGAAGCCAAGAAGCCAAGAAGCCCAGAAGCTCAGAAGTCCGGACGTCCGCTGGCAAGAGAGCGGACTGAAGACAGCGGAGGAGCCGGCCGAAGAACTAGAACACTGGGAGAAGAGGAATCGGAGGGACCCCCGAAGTCGGAAGAAGACCCCTGAAGCCGGAGGAAGACCCCTTCTGGAGCTGTTTATTAAATTATTTTAAAAACCTGTGTAGTGTGTTTTATTGACACTTTTTCCCTAGGTGAATGGGTAGGGGTACCATGTACCCCATACTCATTTACATAGGGTGGGGGGCCGGGGTCTGGGGGCCCTCTTATTATAGGGGGATCCCGGATTCCGATAAGCCCCCGCCCGCAGACCCCGACAACCAACGGCCAGGGTTGTCAGGAAGAGGCCCTTGTCCTCATCAACATGGGGACAAGGTGCTTTGGGGTGGGGAGGCCCCACGGGCCCCCCTTCCCCAAGGCACCCCCCCATGTTGAGGGCATGCGGCCTGGTACGGTTCAGGAGGGGGGGCGCTCGCTCGTCCCCCCCTTTCCTGACCAGCCGGGCTGCGTGCTCGGATCAGGGTCTGGTATGGATTTTAGGGGGGACCCCACGCCTTTTTTTGGCTTAGGGGCTTCCCTTTATAATCCATACCAGACCTAAGGGCCTGGTATGCCCCGCGCTCGCCGCAATAAGAAAATTTATTTTTCCTATTGCAGCGAGCGCGAAATGCAATACCCTGCCCTCGCGTCGTATCTGGTCCGTTGGACCAGCATACACACGAGCGGGCTTTCCGTCGGACCAGCACACAGACGAGTGGACTTTCTGCCAGAAACTGAGTCCGACAGAAAGATTTAAAACATTCTTCAAATCTAGGTCCGGCGGGCTTTTGGGAAAAAGTCCACCGGAAAAGTCCGCCGGAGCCTACACACGGTCGGATTGTTTGGCGGACTCTGGTCCGCCGGGCAAAGTCTGCTGTAAAGTCCGCTCGTGTGTACGCGGCATAATAGTGTGTATGGGGCCTTAGACTGGAGTTTCCAAGTATCAGTGAATTTTCATGGTGTCAATAAAATACTTTAAACTTTCATGCATGGTGTATGCAGTAGCGAATCTCAGTCTCCTCTGTCTCTTACAAGAGCTGAAGGGAATATGTGATGTAGGGCAGATTTGAGATTTAGGGAGCTTCTGCAACGTCCCTGACTGAGGCAACATATGTGGAGAGTGTGAGTCATACGAGATTGTCACTGAGACAGTTTGCGCAATCTTGTTCTGCCTCAATCTTATTTAACTAGCTATTAATTAACTTGTCATTTTGCTGGTTGGGTGTGTTGAAATCAGAGGACCTATTTACTAATGTATGCCTGCATAACATCTGAGGATTCTGCAAAGGAGGAGATCTGCACTGCTTGGTATTTTGTAACATTTCCACCAGAAACATTATTTATGAGGTACTTTGTTCTGGAAAAAAAAAAAAGAAACAAGAGTCAGCAGATCAGCAGATACAAATTCTGTAAATGCTGACTTTAAATATATATGCACTTACCAGTACAGGGATCCTGCACTGTCCTCAACTGGACCAATTCTTTGTTAGTCTTTGGGTCCCTGGTACTGCCATCTTGGATGTAGAAAGCTAGCTGTGACTTCCTAGTGCTTTACAGCCTGCTCCCCATTGCACATGCATCAGATTTGCTGTACCTCCTAAATGGTCACGCGGTTTCCTGGGACCTTTCATAGGAGGTTGTGGGCAGGAAAGGGGCTCTAAATTTCACTTGGCTTGCCTACCCAGAAGTAAAAAAATACATTCAAAAGTGGGAGAGAAGGGGGGTAGATGAAGAAAAAGCAGAACTTTCCTTTTCGTGTGAAGTTCTCCATATACAGAATTCTATACCCATAGTTGATCCAGAGGAGTGGGGGGAAAATAAATTCCATATTTGGTGTTATTACATATAAATGTTAATATCCAGGTATTTGTGTGCATTTAGGAATGCATGTAACCCTCTTTTTATTAAATAATCTACTGAGCAGGCCAGAACTAGTTCACATTTTTACAGATCTTCCTGTAAAGATGTCTTACTTTATGTAAAGGTTAACTTTCATTTTTTGTCTTTGTAATGACTATAACTTTTATAGAGGTAAGTTTCAGGTTTGCTGCTACCGTGGGTTTGAACTGAATCCTGTGGGTTTGAGATTTGTGGTCATAGTTAATTAATGTACAGGATTTTTTTAACCATAATGCACTGCATGGTTTTTGAACTATGGTTAATAGGCTTGAAAGCACCAATAAGGGGGTATATGAATAAGCCAGTCCCCTCAATATAAAAGAAGGGGGGCACAGAGAAGTGTCAGTGTATTGGAAGCTGCTTGTAGGAAAAGAATATGGAAAACTGAAAAATTGCATAGGGATAGAATAGCATTTCTTGCAAGAAAATTTTGGCCTAACTTGGCTCATTAAAACTGTCCTTCTGCTGGTCAAATTACAATTTCTCTCAGTCTTGTTTTTTTTTTTTCTTAATACACATGTCATACTTACCTGTTCTGTGTAATGGTTTTGAACAGTGCAACCCAGATCCTCCTCTTCTTGGGTCCCTCGTCGGCACTCCTAGCCCCTCCCTCCTGACGAGTGCTCCCACAGCAGCATGCTATGGGGGCACCTGAGCTGAGCCGCTGCTCTGGGTGTCCGTTCAGACATGGAGGTGCAGCTTGGCCCCATCCCCTCTCTCTCCTCCTTGGCTCACTGACTTGACAGCAGTGGAAGCTAATGCCACCCGTTGTTGTCTCAGCCAATGAGGAGTGAGAGTCCCAGACATCTGAGACTCTCGTGCAACATTGCTGGATTGAGATGGGGCTCAGATAAATATTAGGGGGGCTGAGGTGGGCTGCTGCACACAGAAGGTTTTTTTTTTATCTCAATGCATAGAATGCATTGAGATAAAAAAACATTCTGTCTTTAGAACCACTTTAATTCTTGTAGTAAAATACATGCATGAATTTATTTGTCCTTAGTATATTTTTGCCTTTTATCCTTGATAAAACCTGTCTTGTTGTCATTAAAATGAAACCCGGGGCATGGCCTGGCGCGCAGCAGAGATGGCAGCACACTGAGAGAGCTCTGAGACACACACAGCGGTTCCCAGCCTAACACCCGACTTACAGCACACAGATGCCAGGCAGAAAGCTCCATTAGACTCCCCGCTCCAGAACACACCGCAATTCGGCAGCATCAGCTAACGCTAATATAGCGGACATCTTCAAATACAAATCAGCGGCCTGTAGCGGAACCACGAGAAATAAGATGGCGCCGATGCCTCATAATGAGGAAGAGAGTGAGGACTCCATGTCAGCTGCGGAGGACACAGGCAGGGGTAAGTCCAGACCGGATCACCCGCTGACATTTGCAGACATGTTAGTGTTCACAGCTGACATTAAAGCCACCTTCTCGGCTGCTATAACCGACCTGAAAACAAGCATGATGGTGATTAACGAGAAGATGGCGGCGGCCGAAAACGCAGGCAGACACAGAGACAAGGCGATCCACAAACTAGAGATTGCAACAACAACTCACATGCAGCACTTTATTGATATGAATCGACACATTGAGGACCTCGATAATAGGGGGAGGAGGTGCAACATTAGGGTGCGAGGGCTCCCAGAGTCAGTGGAACAAGAGCAGATTGTCCCAGCACTCCGGAGAGTCTTCAACAGCCTGCTTGAAAGGCAAGAAGACACAGAGATTGACCTTATGAGAGCCCACAGAGCCCTTAGGCCTAGAGGGTCTGAAACAGCACCGCCTCGGGACATAATTTGTTGTTTGCAAAGTTTCGCCACCAAAGAGGAGATCATGCGTAAAGCAAGACGGAATGACCAAATCATCTTTAATGGTGCCACGATTATGTTATTCCAAGATCTTTCACAGATCACCCTGAGGAATAGGTGAGCACTACGCCCTCTATTGGAGAAACTGAGAGCAAGGGACTTGAGATACTCATGGTGATTTCCTTTCGCCCTCACAGTCACACATAATGGACACCAATGCATCCTACGCACGCCGGCTGATCTTCCGGAATTCTGTGAGACGCTAGACCTGGGACAAATGGAGCTTCCAGACTGGTATGCAGACTTTCTACAGCCACCACTGATTAGAAGCCCACCCTCTTCACCTCTCTCATCCCCAGACAAGAGACAACCGAAAAAACACAAACAGAGCAGGGGTAGCAATACCTCCGCAGATACGCCGAGAAGAATGGCCGGTCCTTCTAGAGCCCAAGAATGAGATGTACTGCACCGCTGTTGTACCACAATTTTTCCAACCACCAACTGCCATATCCTTCATGGCATACAGGTAACAGTATCGCATACGCATCTACCTGTAACTTTGTTAATCCTAAAAGATGTGAACATTACACGGAGAATTCAGCTTAATCGCATGATCTGACAGCCACTTAGAGCCTATTTGGCAGCTTTTGTGTGCACGGGCCTGATGTTTATAGATGATGCTGGGAGGGACTCTCAAGCCCTCGGCACATTATTTGCTCGCATTTTGGGGCAGAAATAGTACTTGAATCTTACACGGATATGCCCTGGACGTGGCTCACTGTCAGTCAAGCGATCACTCCCTTTTATTTCAGGACTATTTCTGAGATGGCCATGAGTCTACACAACCAGATAGTCCATCAGTTATATGTTTGCAGAAGAACGTATTCAAGATACATGAGGATGACCAGTTGGGATACTGCTATGATCTGAACATTTTTTTTATTTTTTTTTTTTTATGGTTTTTCCAGTTCTTTTTGGTCACCTTAAACCTTCATACACTGTTAATCTTTAATCGGTTCCGCACTTACTCTAAGGGCGCTCTTACTGGTGATGGTTAATGTTTATTAGTTACGATAACAGTTTCATACCACACTTAGCATACTAGAGCCCGTGTTACCTCTGTTGCCAATTTCTTACATATCTGCCCCAATATGCACACTACACCTTGGTCGGGTGTAAACCGTATACCAACATTTTACTTGCTTAAGTGAACCAGACGTGTGTGCCTCTATGAGGCTGTTCTAATTTTGTTATTTTTATACCTCCAATAAATTGGAGGGTAAGTTGCCTTCTGGCTGTTGTCGCCTCCCAGCGACCCCACAAAGCTTTCCTGACTCCCGAGGGGGATAGGGGAAGCGCCTGCATTACGTTCGGTGGTACCTCTCCCCTGGGGGTGTTGAAGTTTTCTCTGGAGAGAGATCCACCACTGTAATACTCTCCCGCTAAGTTAATTTCTTATTCTTTCTTTTTCCTTTCTCTAATTTCTTCTCCCCCTCTAAGACCCCCTTATACCCAACCTTAAGAAGGTACCTACTTAGATAGATATAGGTGTGCAGCTTCTGAACGGAGTATCAGATACTAACTTCTAACTTATAGTTTTGTCTCCACAGCTCCGACCTCCGAGCACCTCCTCCTCCACCACCATTATGGTTTATTCATCATTGGGGCATCGACCCCTTGTGATCTCACACAACATCAGAGGACTAAACATCCCTGAATGCCGCTCCACCCTTTTAAGGGAACTTAAAAAAGGTAAGCCTCAGTTCGTGTTTCTACAAGAAACCCATTTTAAGACCCATCATATCCCAAAGATCACGAGCCCACAATTTCCAAGGGCTTTTCATGCCACGACTGCTGACTCCAAGTCAAAGGGTGTCACGATACTTGTAGGTAAAGACGTACCCTTTAAGTTGACCGAACAATTATGTGACCCTGACGGACGATATGTGTTCTTGAAAGGCTCATATAATGACATACCCATAACTTTAGCCAACGTGTACTTCCCAAACAAAGCGCACACTACATTCTGTCAACATATTATGGGGAAACTACAGGAGTTTGCTAATGGTTGCCTTATATTAGGAGGGGATTTTAATGTCCCCCTAAACCCCCTGCTGGATACCTCCAACGGTAGGACCTATATTACCTATAAAATAAAAAAAAAACTTAAGTCACTCTTACAAAAACTGCAGCTGATTGACTCCTGGCACTTTCTCAATCCGGAGGGAAGGGATTACACACATTTCTCAGTCCTGCATAACAGATGCGCACGTCTAGATTGCCTATTCAT
Source organism: Aquarana catesbeiana (assembly GCF_042186555.1). Classification (NCBI taxonomy): domain Eukaryota; kingdom Metazoa; phylum Chordata; class Amphibia; order Anura; family Ranidae; genus Aquarana; species Aquarana catesbeiana. The sequence goes on from NC_133327.1 coordinate 205,355,881, forward strand.
CTCTCAAAGGAACCTCTCGAAGCTAACTGATACACGTATAGGATCCCAGACGATCTCGGATCATGCCCCTATCTCAATATCTCTGGAGCTACAGAATATAGCAAGGCAGCAACCGACATGGAGGTTAAATACATCACTTTTGACCGATCAGACACCCCCGAGGTGGACCCATTAATGGTATGGGAAGCACACAAATGCACCATCCGGTGAATACTGATAGACCTAGGTTCCAAACGTAAAAAAAGAAAGAGATGCCCATGTAAAGAAATTACTCACCCAAATTAGTTCATTGGAGTTATTACATAAACAATCTCTCTCAGTAGCCTCAGCCAAAAGCCTCCTAGAGGCCAGGAAAGATCTGCAACTCCTACTCAATGCCAAAGCCAAACGGATGCTATTCTTTAAGAAATGACTCTATTACGAGTCAGGTGATAATTCGATTAACAATATTGCCGGGATCAGATCCAAAGAAGGGAAGTTAGATGTGGCTTCGAAGGCGATAGCTAAACACTTCCATACCTTTTATACAAAGCTTTACAACCTGCCACCAAAACACAAACATCCACAAATGTTAGGAGACAGAGCACAAATTATACAGGATTACATAACAAGAAGTGGACTCCCAGTTCTACCAAATTTAGATACAGAACTATTAGAAACTCCAATCTCATCAGCTGAAATTAAACAGGCCATTAAATTACTCAAAGCAGGTAAAAGCTCGGGGCCAGATGGGTATTCAGCCACCTACTATAAGTCCTTAATGGATATCTTAACTGATCCCTTGAGAGATGCCCTGAACTCTTTGCCCAAGCCAAGAAATGTAACCCCGGGTTTACTTTCAGCACATATCACGGTTATACCGAAAGCTGGCAAGGACCCTGAGGCCTGCGCTAGCTACCGTCCCATCTCTTTGCTGAACCTAGATGTCAAACTGTTTGCAAAGATATTAGCACTGAGGATAGGACCACTGCTTACAAAATTAATTGGTCTGGAACAGGTGGGCTTTATGCCAAACAGAGAGGCTAAGGACAATGTAACTAAGGCACTCCTACTGACTCATGCAGTGAGGCAGCGGAAGATCGAAGGTTTTCTCCTCTTGACAGATGCGGAGAAGGCCTCTGATCGAGTGGCATGGGGCTTTATGATGGCAGTATGTAGAAGAGAGGGCCTGGGCCCACATATGTTGGCCTGGATCTCTGCACTTTACCAAGATCCAACTGCAGAGCTGAAAATAAATGGCATCCTTTCGGAAAAAGTATACATAAAGAATGGGACCAGACAGGGCTGCTTCTTGTCACCCCTATTATTTATTCTCTCTTTGGAACCCTTCATCAGATCAGTTCAAAATAATGCCACAATTCAGGGCTTCCAGATCACAGACAGAGAATATAAGGTAGCAGCGTATGCGGACGATTTATTCTTCTTCTTAACAAATCCGACCATAACTCTTCCCAATCTGTTACAAGAATTTACACATTATGGATATGTATCCAACTTAAAAATAAATTATACAAAGTCAGAAGCGCTAAACATCTCTCTGCCAGATAGGCTGCTTGCTTCGACCCAGGCCAACTCTGCATTTAGGTGGGATAAGAATAAGTTGAAATACCTAGGGATTTGGCTCACACCAAATATACAATCTGCTTTAGAGAGAAATTTCATGGCCTTCCTTAAAGCATGTAAGGAAGATCTCATAAATTGGAATGAGAGGTTCTTCTCATGGTTCGGTAGAGCGGCAATAGTAAAAATGGTTATTCTACCCAAATTTCAATCCGCTCATTGCCGATTGAGATACCTCAGAAATTCTTCAAAACCTCAACTCGATGGTCACGAGATTTCTCTGGCAACACAAAAAACCCAGAATCAAATTAATTACTCTGGTCAAACCCAAAGACCTAGGAGGAATTAACTTTCCAAATTTTCAGCATTAATATTATGCCTCACATATAGCCAGAGTTATTGATTGGCACTGCCACGAGTCTGTAAAAGATTGGGTCACCCTGGAGTCAGCTTTAGACACACTTCCGCTTAAGTACTCACCATGGGCTACCATGAGAAGTTACCCCCACAACATTTGCACACATCCGCTCACTGGCACGACATTGAAAATCATTAACACATTAGCCAAACAAAGAGAGCTCACTACCTTCCCCAGCCCTCTGACGCCATTGACAGATAACCCCGACTTCATACCAGGTGTGCATTAACCGACACTCAAAACACCACCTCAGGATATCCCCCTGCTGGCAGGGGACTGTTACACAGAGGACAAATTCAGAGACTGTTCTTCCCTTAAGACAGAAAAAGACCTACCTCAAATGAGACAATGGACCTATTTCCAGATAAGAAGTTACCTAGGCAAATTTAAGAACCCTCAACAATTATGTAGACCCTTAACAGCTTTGGAGTCGGTATGTCGAGACGGGAATCCAATTGATAAGGCTACCTCAGTCGCCTATTCGTGGTTAAGCCGAATGAGAGCGGAGGGAACGAGTGGACACAGGAGGAGGTGGTCAGAGGAACTTGATGTAGAAATAATGGACAAACAATGGAGGTATGCTTCTATATTAGTACACAAATGCTCTATCAGTACAAAACTTCAGGAAACAAACTACAAATTATCGACACACTGGTACAACTCACCTGATAAACTGCATAAGTGGGACACACAAAAATCGGACATATGCTGGAGATGCCTCTCAGAGAAGGGCACACTAGCCCATATCTGGTGGTTCTGCTCTAAAATTGAACCCTTCTGGAATGAAGTACGTACTCTAATTAAAAAAATCACTGAGACTAAAATCGAGCTAACGCCAGCATGTTGCCTTTTACACGTGTCCAATTTCTCTCTCAAACGTTATAAACATTCATTGACGAAACATCTTCTCAATGCAGCTAAATCTCTAATACCCCTGCATTGGAAATTGACCTTGACCCCGTCTGTGAACGCATGGGTGACAAAAATTTGTGAAATTTACGAAATGGAGGACACACTTGCCCAAGATAAAGACAATGTCGAACGATTCCACAAAACGTGGCAACCATGGCTGATGTTTAAATACTCACAAGATTTTCCCACTTAACTTACACATGAAATGGCGGAACATCTCTAAGTGGGTGCCTTCCCCCCCCCCTCTTTATCCTGACCTTCTATTTCCACCTCTTTCACTGGACTATCTTTATTCTACATGTATTTCTCACTAATTTATGAGAAAGCATGCTTTGGAGAGCTCGAGAAATGCTATTAATACACACTGTCAATAACGTATGTTCAGAGCTAATGCCAAGCTATTCCTATCTTTTAAACTACAAAGTTTTTATAGGTTGATACAGCATTTATAGTTAAAATGAGGTTTAATTGGGAGTACATTGATAACTTAGAGTACCCAAATATTAAAGCCAATTGATATCTTCATGTTAGTTATACGCTACCCGATTAATCTGTATAGGTGAAAAGTACGCAGTTGCACCTGCGAATTTTGTATTGTACAGTGTGATTCTATGTTACTTATTTCAATAAAACTCTAAATGGAAAAATAAAATGAAACCCTGCCCACTAGAGAGGATACAAGGGAAGGAGGGAGAAGACAGGAAGAGACCTAATGCCAGACCAATTCTAGTATGGCCAAAGATCCTCACTGTGTAAAAAGGATCTCCTGGGCTCCCATGCAGATTCATCTGGTGACCATCTAGGACAGTGGTTCTCAAATTCTGTCCTCAAGTACCCACAACAGGCCATGTTTTGAGAATTTCTCTTAGATAAAATAGCTGTCCAAAAAATTATTTAAAGCACCTGTGCAAGATAAAGGAAAACCTACAAACATGGCGTGATTGGGGTACTTGAGGACTTGAGGTTGACAACCACTGATCTAGGGGGGCATTCAACATGCCAATTTCCCATTTGTTCAGTAGACTACAGGCTCGATGCTTAGATGCACGGGATCTTCCACTATATACTATATAGAAGGCGTGTTTTATTTTTCCAATACAATAGGCTTAATAACTGTAAGATATTATATGTGATGACAATGGTCCTAAAATCAACAAAATCCTTACTATCAAAGATATCCTTAGTTGTTAAAACTACATCATTACTTTAATGAATTTGTTGCATGAAGCACATTTGTATGTTCCGAATTCATAGCAAGGGTCATCCCACTTATTACTTAGATAATTACTACTTACTAGTCTATACTCTATGTTGCTACTCTTGGGTCTGCCCCTAGAACCCCCCAGTATTTCCTAAAGAGTTGGTTATGCTGATGTGTGTAACGGATGATCATAATATCTGACGTTTTATGCTGTCTGTTGTTGCACAAAAGGGAGCCCTGCTATCTCTATCTTGCTTTGTTGTATGCTTTAAGTATTCTATAGTTATAGTCTGGTTTTAGAAATCTAACATATAGCAAGTCAGATTCCCTTTTGAAATTTCTTTCATTGCAGCAGTTCCTCCTTAACTACAGTTATTAGCTAAAAGGTATACTTCAGACAAGAAGAACAAGATGTGCGCTGAAGAATTGTATTACTGGCTATTTCTAGTATAACATACTACCCAAAGTGCAGTCAACTTCTTTGCAAATTTGAATATCTGAAAATGAGATGTAATGGCATTTAAATTGAATTTATTTTGATTCAGGCCAGTCAGAAAAAATTCTAACCCATCCTGAATGCGTCCCATATCATGAAAACGTCATCTAGACATCACTGAATATGTGCTATACCTGGCGTAGCAATGTGAAGCAGTGGGATCCATCATAAACAAAGATGTTATGTTTTAGCATAAATTCCAACAATGTCAAAATGAACATATTGTTATCATTTTATTCCTGTCCTCTTTCTATTAACAATTACTTTCTATTAGAAATTCCCCAATCATCTGTAATCTATATCAATAGCCATAAGACAGACCCATGTAGTGACATTAATACCTTCAATAAATTGTAATAGGTGGATTTTGTCTTTCATATGTGAGGGCAAGGTCAAAACATAGGGACCAACAATTTACTTGCATTAATAGTTCAGTGACAGCTATGGTATCTCCTTTTTTCTTTGAGTAATGCTATGTATAAGAAGGAGTTGGCGATTCTGATCACTCTGTGTCCATAACTGTGTATGAGGAGGAACTGGAGAATGTAATCTTTTTTTATTAGGTGCTTATGGACTGTAACTTAAAGTGATATTAAAGTCTTGTTTTTTGTTTGACTTAAAACAACAAACATGTCATACTTACCTGCTCTGTGCAGTGGTTTTGCACAAAGCAGCCCCGATCCTCCTCTTCTTGGGTCCGTCACCGGCACTCCTGGCCCCCCCTCCTGCTGAGTGGCCCCCACAGCAAATAGCTTGCTATGGGGGGCACATGAGCTGAGCCACTGCTCTGTGTGTCTATTCAGACATAGAGCCGTGGCTCGGCCCCGCCCCCTTTCTCTCCTTATTGGCTCCCTGACTTTGATTGACAGCAGCTGGTGCCATTGTCTCAGCTAATGAGGAGGGAGAGTCCCAGACATCCGAGACTCTTGTGCAACATTGCTGGATCAAGAAGAGGTTGAGGCTATGGGGCTGGGGGGCTGCTGCACACAGAGGGTTTTTATCTTAATGCTTATCTTCTGCCTTTGGAACCACTTTAAGAGGTCTATATTTAAAAGTTAGCAGATATGGAGCCCTGGGAGGAAAGTGTATACTTTGGGGGGGGTTAATAACTGGTGCGCACAGAATTTGATGCAGCTGTAAAAAGTAACCAATCAGCTTCTAACATTCAATTAAGCTTTGACAGTAAAACGTAGAAACTGATGATTCTGCATGTATAGTTTTAGTAAATCTTCCCCATTGTATAGTTGTCTGAGGATGAGAAGAGCACTGTAAAAATCACTTGGGAGTATTGGTGCAAAAATTATTGTGGAGGACTGTGGTGTTTTTCACCCTTTCATTGATTAAATCACTTGTGTGAGGCTCAGAAGTTTTTGGAGACAATTTGATTCACTGTATACTGTATTGTTTTAATTATCTTTTCACAATCTCTAATGGAATTGCATTTTTTTATATTCTGTATGTTTTTGGACATATTTATGATAATTGACACAAATATGCAAGTATTGACTTTACTTTGATTTCTTGTTTTTGTATTTCACTACACACTGTTAGAACTGTGCTTCATTGTATATTGTACGATAATGTACAGGAAAATTGTAAACTTCAAGGATCGAAATAGCTAAAGATGGTGTTGGAGAAACAATTATTCCAACAAAAAAAGGAAAAAAGATAAGGACTTTAATGGTTGCCATAAGTAACCACAAAGGAAGAAACTCTTTGGGGTTACTTATGGCAACAGTTAAAGTCCTTATCTTTTTCCTTTTTTTTTGTTCAAATCTCTGTGGATGTGGTGCATACTAATCGAGTCATGTCTCCCCATCGCAAACAATTCCAGTTACCCCTGATATGATCTAAACATTTTTCCACTAGAACCTTTTGAGATTTCTTACAATTCCACAGAATATGCAATAAATTGCCTAAAGTTCCACACCCTCTCCAGCAGGAGTTGGGGAGAAGGAAAACCTAGCCAGTCGCAATGGTGTTACAGTCCCTTGAAAAAGCATTGTACACATTGTGTCATGTTGCAGCCAAAAACATAAATGTATTTTCTTGGGATTTTATGTGATAGACAAACACAAAGTGGCACATAATTGTGACGTGGAAGGAAAATGATAAATGTTTGTCCCCTAACTAAGTGGAACCAATTGCCTTCATAAGTCACCTAATTAGTAAATAGAGTCCACCTGTGTATAATTTAATCTCAGTATAAATACAACTGTTCCGTGAAGCCCTCAGAGGTTTGTTAGAGAACCTTAGTGAACAAACAGCATCATAAAGGCCAAGGAATACACCAGAAGTGTATACGTGTAGCGCTAAAATATTTGGATTGGTTAACACCAACTATTAACCTTGAAAGGTGAATCACAAAATATCAGTGAATCAAATTAACACCAACTTCTTCTAACACGGGACTTCTCTGGGCATCGGATCGGTGGAGATTAATTTCTTATAAAGTGCTGGGACATCCTGGGTTCCAACCACAAAGGGGCCCCAAGATTCCATCCTGGTTGTTGGTTTATTATACAAGCCAGTTTGACTCATAGAACGTATGGTCTTTTGAGTTCAAACTATCTGGTAAGCTTACATCTGCCTTGGTGGGGGCTTTATTGCACTGGTGATTTCAGTTTTTTTCCATTCCACTTTGATGCCAATGCGGTGAATAGGATCTTCACTTTCTTCATTACACACTGTGGACTTTACAGAATTTTCACAGACTTTTTTATATATGACTTTTTTTTATCTAACTTTATTAATTCACAAGGCACATGTCACATGTGGTATTTTTTGTGATTCTCTGTTCATTTCAGTAGATATTATGGTTTGTAGATCTAATTCGATCCACTGATATTTTGTGATTCACTTTTCAATGTCATTAGTTGGTGTTAATTTGATTCACTGATATTTTGTGATTCACCTTTCAAGGTTAATAGTTGGTGTTAACCAACCCAAATATTTTAGCGCTACACATATACACTTCTGCTATTTCAACAAAATTATCTGTTTGTTGTGTTAGCTGCTACCACCAGTTTAGGCAGCGTGGGGTACCTTTTTACATCACATGGAACATAGACAGACATGTCAGAGATAAAGTTGGGGAGAAGTTTAACCACAAGCAGACCAGCCGCTGCAGTTGTACTGTGGCAGAATGGCACGGCTGGCCAAAGCAACGTTATGTAAGGTCGCTTCACCCTGTGGCCACTAGGGGTGCGCACATGCCCCCTGCTCTCCCCCCGTTCATGATCACCACCGGACTCCCGCAATAGCGGCTGACACATGGAGAACCGGGATCTGTGTGTGTAAACACACAGTTTCTGGTTCTCTGAGGGGAGAATAGACAGATCGTCTGTTCATACAGAGTATGAACAGCAATCTGTCATCTCCCCTACACAGTCCCCTACCCCTTCAGTTAGAATCACCTCCCAGGGAATACAATTAACCCCTTGATCGCCCCCTAGTGTTAACCCCTTCCCAGCCAGTGACATTTTTACAGTAATCAATGCATTTGTATAGCACTGATCATTGTATAAATGCCAATGGTCCCAAAAATGTGTCAAAATTGTCCGATGTGTCCGCAATAATGTCACAGTCCCGATAAAAATCACAGATCACCGCCATTACTAGTAAAAAAAAAATTAATAATAAAAATGCCATAAAACTATCCCCTTTTTTGTAGACCCTATAACTTTTGCGCAAACCAATCAATATACGCTTATTGCAATTTTTTTTACCAAAAATATGTAGAAGAATACATATCAGCCTAAACTGTGGAAAAAAATGTTTTTTATATATTTTTGGGGGATATTTATTATAGCAAAAAGGAAAAAAAATTGCATTTTTTAAAAAAATTGTTGCTCTTTTTTTGTTTATAGCGCAAAAAATAAAAACTGCAGAGGTGATCAAATACCCCCAAAAGAAAGCTCTATTTGTGGGGAAAAAAAGGACACCAATTTTTGTTGGGTGCAACATCGCACAACCGTGCAATTATCAGTTAAAGCGACGCAGTGCCGAATTGCAAAAAGTGCTCTGGTCAGGAAGGGGGTAAAATCTTCCGGGGCTGAAGCAGGGTTAGGTTATAAAAAAAATTCCAAGCTTAGAACATCTCACTGAGCACTGTTCAATCCATCATCTGAAAATGGAAAGAGTATGGCACAACTGCAAACCTACCAAGATATGGCCGTTCCACCTTAACTGACAGGCCAGGCAAGGATAGCATTAATCAGAGAAGCAACCAAGAGGCCCATGGTAACTTTGGAAGAGCTGCAGAGATCCAGAGCTCAGGTGGAAGAATCTGTCCACAGGACAACAATTAGTCATGCACTCCACAAATCTGGCCTTTATGGAAGAGTGGCAAAAAGAAAGCCATTGTTGGAAGAAAGCCATAAGAAGTCTGCAGTTTGTGAGAAGCCATGTGGGGGACACAACAAACGTGTGGAAGAAGGTGCTTTGGTCAGATAAGACCAAAATTTAACTTTTTAGCCTAAAAGCAAAATGAAGTGTGTGGTGGAGAACTGACACTGCACATCACCCTGAACACACCATCCCCACCGTGAAACATGGTGGTGGCAGCATCATGTTGTGGAGATGCTTTTCTTCAGCAGGGACAGGGAAACTGGTCAGAGTTGATGGGAAGATGGATGGAGCCAAATACAGGGTAATCTTAGAAGAAAATTGAATGGTTTAGTTCAAGGCATATTCATGTATTAGAATAACCCAGTCAAAGTCGAAACCTAAATCCAATTGAAAATCGTGGCAAGACTTGAAAATTGCTGTACAGACACTCTCCATCCAATCTGACAGAGCTTGAGCTATTTTGCAAAGAAAATGGGCAAAAATGTCCCTCTCTAGATGTGCAAAGCTGGTAGAGACATCCCCAAAATGATTTGCAGCTGTAATTGCAGCGAAAGGTGGTTCAACAAAGTATTGAATGGTAGAGACACTCTTTTCACATGTTTATTTGTAAAGAATTTTGAAAAACATTTATAATTTTCCTTCCACTTCACAATTATGTGCCACTTTGTGTTGGTGTATCACATAAAATACCAATAAAATAGATTTATGTTTTTGGTTGTAACATGACAAAATGTGGAAAATTTCAAGGGTTATGAATACTTTTTCAAGGCACTGTGGGTACCATCTCAACATTATGAGAGGCGGTGAGATCTGACAACCCCTTTAAAAAAGGTGTAGTTTTATCAAAATCCATTTTATTTTGTAAGAGTTTTTAAAATAAAAGGTATACACCGCTTCCAAACTCCCCCAAAGATGCTGCTTGCAGGAATTTTTTTCCCGTCCCACAAGCGCACCACCTCAGTGTGAAAGCACTTGGGCTTTCACACTGGGGAGGCATGAGAGGCACTTTTCAGGTGCTTTACAGGCGCTATTTTTAGCATTAAAATGCCAGAAAAGTGCCTCAGTGTGAAAGGGGTCTAAACAATAAGTGAAAAAAATATTTTGTATGTTGCTGCTAAACTAGTCATGTGTTCCCACACATAAAAATAATATATAATAACCAAAGTGCAGAGCAACAATACAAGCCAAAATATATTCACTTAAAGCGGGGGTCCACCTAAACCGCCAAAAAAAAAATATTAAAAGCCAGCAGCTACAAATACTGCAGCTGCTGACTTTTAATAAATGGCCACTCACCTGTCCCAGGGTCCAGCGATGTCGGCAGGCGACGCAGAGAACCCGCTCAGTTCTCGGCAGCTGCCGCCACCATCCTAGGTGAGGGAATCAGGAAGTGAAGCGTTGCGGCTTCACTTCCCGGTTCCCTACTGCGCATGCGCGAGTCGCGCTGTGCATCGTAACTGGTCCCCGCTATCTCCTGGGAGCTGTGTGTTTCCCAGGAGACAGCGCGGAGGGACAGGAAGAGGCATAGACTCCCATGGGAGTCTATGCCGGAAGTGGGTGTAAATACCTGTTTTAGACAGGTATCTGCACCCCCCTACCCCTGAAAGGTGCCAAATGTGACACCGGAGGGGGGGAGGGTTCCGAAAAGCGGAAGTTCCATTTTTGTGTGGAACTCCACTTTAATTCACATTTATATCAGTGAATAAAGATAAAGTAAACAAAATCAAAAGTGTGCATGGAGTTCTGCATAAAAGTGTGTGCCTAGAATTACACCATTACACCACACACTGAGTTTTTCAAGTGTTTTTGCGTTAAAAAAAGCTCATTAAAACTGCTTTCCATTAAAATCAATGGATGCTTTCACACTGGGGCAGTGTGCTGGCGGGGAGGTAAAAAAACTCCTGCAAGCAACATCTTTGGAGCATGTTTGGAGAGCTCCCTTGAAATGAATGGGAAGCGCCTGAAAAGCGCTTCAAAATTGCTTCAAAAGCTTTTCAAAAGTGCCTCAAAATGGTTATTGCAGCAGTTTTTGAGTCACGTGACCTTCAAAAAAGCGCACTGCTAACTCCTCAACAGCACCTAAAAAGCACTTGAAAAGCACTGCAAAAGGACTCGCCGCTTTATAGGCAGTTTTCAAGCGCCTCAGTGTGAAAGGGGTCTTAAATCAAAGTTATTTAACAAAAGTCCTTTTATCTTTCATATCACATTATCCTCTTCATAAACTAGAGTGCATCCTTGCCATGCATGCTTGCCCTGCATATTCCTCAAAAAATATATTGTGCGTTCTCCACTAAAGTGTACCACCACCGTGACCTATCAATCAAGCCAGTAACCACAATGTTTGAGCCACATTATGGTAAGGTCAACATATGCTTTGCCCTGTAACCCTGGTATGCATGTACTGCAGAAATCCACCAAGTTTATTAGCAGCCGGTCTGCGATATTCTAGATAGCTAAGCTCCAACTCCATCCAATTTACAATGGAAGTTAATTAACTGTGATTTGGTCACACTTAAATTGTGTCAGTCTAGGCACACTTGTTTATAAAGAACTACACACACACACATTGTTGATTTTTGTTTACTTTATCTTTATTCACTGATATAAGTGTGAATGAAGTAAGTTTATTTTGATTTGTATTGTTTTGCTGCACTTTGGTTATTATATACCTAACCAGTATATATCTAAGGTTCGTTCTATCAAAATATGCAGAAGCATGCCTGATTTCATTTTTTTTTTTTTTTTAAAGACTAAGTTGGTTCCGAACCATTTACAGAGATTTTGACTTTCATGTAAACATATGCAGCTGGGAGTCTACAGATGTTTCAAGTGATTTTTTTTTCATTTTATTGTTAACAGCTATAGGGGTCAATTGAATTGTACTTAACTTACCTCATGCAATAATTTATGCAAATGAGTAACATAATACCCGCATGCGGTAAACATTAGTGAATCGACCCCAATGGCTTAATCCCCATTCTGTTTTCTAATCAGGTCAGTTGCCTTACTAGTAAATATTCAGCCATGTATGATTCGTGTCTTCAGCACACCAAAATTCATTAGCTTATAGTTCATCAAAATCATTTGATCAAAGCTATACAGGAACTCCTCACTTACGACCAGGTTCTGTTCCAACAACCAGGTCGTTAAAACGAATTGGTCGTTAAACGAGGAGCCACAAGTAATCAATATTTTAAGCATTCTTAACTACTGTACTGTACTGTATTGTCAAAAAAGGTCTAAACACAAAACTCCAGCTCAATAACCTTGTTTTGCATAAGTACAGAACACAAATGAAAATTCTGTACTGTACTGTACAATACAATGATGTACAGCGTGTTCTTCGGGTGGAGAGAGCTGGTCATAAGTCCGATCGGTCGTTAAACAGGTAAGTCATTAAATGAGGAGTATCTGTATAATTTGTAACAATAAACAGAATTAAATATATACTGTTGAGTAAGAACTATAACTCTATTATTAACAGTGCACTCTCCCTGTCAGTTATATAATGTAGAACATGATCTGTTAACTGAAGATTATTTGAAGAGGGGTAATGTATGCTGGATAATAGGCCTAACATTGAACTCCAGGCTAAGGGGTTGATTTACTAAATCTTACTAAAACTGGTGCAGCTCTGTACAGAAAACAATTTGCTTAATTATTTGTTTTGTCAATGCTTAACCGTTTGCCGACCCACCATCGCAGTTATACTGAGGCAAGCTGGCTCGGCTGCGTGAATCACCATAGGTGTACGTCGTTCTCATTCACGGCCCTGTGTGGGCGCGCACGCCGATTGGCCAGTGGGGGAGCCAATCAGCAGGTCCGGCGGACTAGGTGTCCGCCCGCGATCATTCCCTGCAGAGACAGAACGGGGATCTGCTGAAGTAAACAAGGCATCTCCGTTCTGACGGGGTATCACACAGAGATCTTATCTTTCTGCTATGCAGGAAGATGGATTTGTGTGTTATCCCAGGCAGCCCATCCCTCATACAGTTAGTAAAAATACAAAGGGAACACAGTTAACCCCTTGATCGTCCCTGATGTCAACCCCTTCCCTGCCAGTGTCATTAGTACAATGTCAGTGCATATTTTTAGCAGTGATCACTGTAATAGTGTCACTGGTTTCCAAAAAAGTGTAAAAAATGTCAAGTAGGCATCCGATATGCCTGCTGCAATGTAGCAGTGCAGCTAAAAATCGCTGATCACCGCCATTACTAGAAAAAAATAAAAATAAAAGTGCCATAAATCTATCCCCTATTTTGTAGACACTATAACTTTTGCACAAACCAATCAATATACGCTTATTGGGGGGGGGGGGGGGCTTACCAAATATATGTAGCAGAATACATATTGGCCTAAATTGATGAAGAACTTAGATTTTTTTTTTTTTTATTATTGGGTATGTTTTATAGCAGAAAATAAAAAAAATGTTTTTTTTTCAAAATTGTCATTATTCTTTCTTTTTTTTTCACACAAATAGAGCTTTCTTTTGGTGGTATTTAATCACCACTGGGTTTTTTATTTTTTGTGATATAAGCGAAAAATTTTGAAAAGCAACAATATTTTTTTGTTTTAAAAGAAATCCAATAAAATTAAATTTTGACATAAGTTTAGGCTAGAATGTATTCTGCTACATGTCTTTGGTAGAAAAAATCCCAATAAGTGTACAGTGGGGCAAAAACGTATTTAGTCAGCCACCAATTGTGCAAGTTCTCCCACTTAAAAAGATGAGAGAGGCCTGTAATTGTCATCATAGGTATACCTCAACTATGAGAGACAAAATGTGGAAACAAATCCAGACAATCACATTGTCTGATTTTTGAAAGAATTTAATTGCAAATTATGGTGGAAAATAAGTATTTGGTCACCTACAAACAAGCAAGATTTCTGTCTCTCACAGACCTGTATCTTCTTCTTTAACCACTTCAGCCCCGGAAGGTTTTACCCCCTTCCTGACCAGAGCACTTTTTACAATTCGGCACTGCGTCGCTTTAACTGCTAATTGCGCGGTCATGCAATGCTGTACCCAAACGAAATTTGCGTCCTTTTCTTCCCACAAATAGAGCTTTCTTTTGATAGTATTTGATCACCTCTGCCGTTTTTATTTTTTGCGCTATACACGGAAAAAGACCGAAAATTTTGAAAAAAAATGATATTTTCTACTTTTTGTTCTAAAAAAAATCCAATAAACTCAATTTTAGTCATACATCTAGGCCAAAATGTATTCGGCCACATGTCTTTGGTAAAAAAAATGTCAATAAGTGTATATTTATTGGTTTGCGCAAAAGTTATAGCGTCTACAAACTAGGGTACATTTTCTGGAATTTACACAGCCTTTAATTTATGACTGCCTATGTCGTTTCTTGAGGTGCTAAAATGGCAGGGCAGTACAAAACCCCCACAAATGACCCCATTTTGGAAAGTAGACACCCCAAGGAATTTGCTGAGAGGCATGTTGAGCCCATTGAATATTCATTTTTTTTGTCCCAAGTGATTGAACAATGACAAAAAAAAAAAAAAAAAAAAAAAATTACAAAAATTTGTCACTAAATGATATATTGCTCACACAGGCCATGGGCATATGTGGAATTGCACCCCAAAATACATTTAGCTGCTTCTCCTGAGTATGGGGATACCACATGTGTGAGACTTTTTGGGAGCCTAGCCGCGTACGGGGCCCCGAAAACCAATCACTGCCTTCAGGATTTCTAAGGGCGTACATTTTTGATTTTACTCCTCACTACCTATCACAGTTTTGAAGGCCATAAAATGCCCAGATGACATAAAACCCCCCCAAATGACCCCATTTTGGAAAGTAGACACCCCAAGCTATTTGCTTTGAGGCATGTTGAGTCCATGGAATGTTTTATATTTTGACACAAGTTGCGGGAAAGTGACAAATTTTTTTTTTTTTTTTTTTTTTTTTGCACAAAGTTGTCACTAAATGATATATTGCTCACACAGGCCATGGGCATATGTGGAATTGCACCCCAAAATACATTTAGCTGCTTCTCCTGAGTATGGGGATACCACATGTGTGGGACTTTTTGGGAGCCTAGCCGCGTACGGGACCCCGAAAACCAAGCACCGCCTTCAGGATTTCTAAGGGCGTACATTTTTGATTTTACTCCTCACTGCCTATCACAGTTTCGGAGGCCATGGAATGCCCAGGTGGCACAAACCCCCCCCAAATGACCCCATTTTGGAAAGTAGACACCCCAAGCTATTTGCTGAGAGGCATGGTGAGTATTTTGCAGCTCTCATTTGTTTTTGAAAATAAAGAAAGACGAGAAAAAAAATTTTTTTTTTTCTTTTTTCAATTTTCAAAACTTTGTGACAAAAAGTGAGGTCTGCAAAATACTCACTATACCTCTCATCAAATAGCTTGGGGTGTCTACTTTCCAAAATGGGGTCATTTGGGGGGTTTTTTTGCCACCTGGGCATTCCATGGCCTCCGAAACTGTGATAGGCAGTGAAGAGTGAAATCAAAAATTTACGGCCTAAGAAAGCCTGAAGGCGGTGCTTGGTTTTCGGGGTCCCGTACGCGGCTAGGCTCCCAAAAAGTCCCACACATGTGGTATCCCCGTACTCAGGAGAAGCAGCAGAATGTATTTTGGGGTGTAATTTCACATATTCCCATGGCATGTTTGAGCAATATATCATTTAGTGACAACTTTGCGCAAAAAAAAATAAAAAAAATAAAAAATTGTCTCTTTCCCGCAACTTGTGTCACAATATAAATTATTCCATGGACTCAACATGACTCTCAGCAAATAGCTTGGGGTGTCTACTTTCCAAAATGGGGTCATTTGGGGGGGTTTTGAACTGTCCTGGCATTTTATGCACAACATCTAGAAGCTTATGTCACACATCACCCACACTTCTAACCACTTGAAGACAAAGCCCTTTCTGACACTTATTGTTTACATAAAAAAATAATTTTTTTTTGCAAGAAAATTACTTTGAACCCCCAAACATTATATATTTTTTTTAAAGCAAATGCCCTACAGATTAAAATGGTGGGTGTTTCATTTTTTTTTTTCACACAGTATTTGCGCAGCGATTTTTCAAACGCATTTTTTGGGGAAAAAACACACTTTTTTACATTTTAATGCACTAAAACACACTATATTGCCCAAATGTTTGATGAAATAAAAAAGATGATCTTAGGCCGAGTACATGGATACCAAACATGACATGCTTTAAAATTGCGCACAAACGTGCAGTGGCGACAAACTAAATACATTTTTAAAAGCCTTTAAAAGCCTTTACAGGTTACCACTTTAGATTTACAGAGGAGGTCTACTGCTAAACTTACTGCCCTCGATCTGACCTTCGCGGCGATACCTCACATGCATGGTGCAATTGCTGTTTACATTTGACGCCAGACCGACGCTTGCGTTCGCCTTAGCGCGAGAGCAGGGGGGACAGGGGTGCTTTTTTTTTTTTTTTTTTTTTTTCTTTATTATTATTATTTTTTTATCTTATTTTTAAACTGTTCCTTTCATTTTTTTTTTTTTTTAATCATTTTTATTGTTATCTCAGGGAATGTAAATATCCCCTATCATAGCAATAGGTAGTGACAGGTACTCTTTTTTGCAAAAATTGGGGTCTATTAGACCCTAGATTTCTCCTCTGCCCTCAAAGCATCTGACCACACCAAGATCGGTGTGATAAAATGCTTTCCCAATTTCCCAATGGCGCTGTTTACATCCGGCGAAATCTAAGTCATAAAATGCTCGTAGCTTCCGGTTTCTTAGGCCATAGAGATGTTTGGAGCCACTCTGGTCTCTGATCAGCTCTATGGTCAGCTGGCTGAATCACCGGCTGCATTTTCAGGTTCCCTGTTGAGACAGGAGAGCCAGAGAAAAACACGGAAGACGTTGGGGGGGGAGGGGCATTCCCTCCCACTGCTTGTAAAAGCAGTCTAGAGGCTAATTAGCCGCTAGGATTGCTTTTACATGAAAGCCGACCGCTGGCTGAAAAGAATGATACCAAGATGATACCTAAACCTGCAGGCATCATTCTGGTATAACCACTCAAAGTCGTGAATGGCGTACCTGAAGACAAAAAAATGGTTAACAATAAAGCACAGTAAACGGTAAGGTATAAAAAATTGCATACCTGAAAAGCAAACATGATAAAACATAATAACAATAAAACATTGCAGAATAGAATACAGTAAAAAAGAGCAGAACAATAGAGAGAGAATAGAGAGAGAGAGAGAGAGAACAATAAAACGACAACTATTTTTTTTTTATTTTATATTTTTGTATGTGTTTTTTTTTTTTTTTTACACTTTTTTTTGTAGCTAACTTTTATAACTGTAACCGGTTCCAGGTTCGGGTCTCTCAAAATGCG
The DNA here is from genome assembly GCF_042186555.1 of Aquarana catesbeiana. Lineage (NCBI taxonomy): Eukaryota > Metazoa > Chordata > Amphibia > Anura > Ranidae > Aquarana > Aquarana catesbeiana. The sequence continues at coordinate 205,373,179 of NC_133327.1, forward strand.
ATGGCATCTTGGGAGACCCTGTGAAAGTGTGCCTAGTCTGTGCAATGCTGTACCCTACGCTAATACTCAACTAGTGCATGGTAGCGTTCAAAATATTCACCAATGCAAAGACCAGGATTGTCAGGACAGGAGGGACAATAATAGCGGGTGTCACGTCTATATCCGCGCTTGCTGCAGACACGACATCTTTTTTGGGGGGGGGTTCGTTGGGTAGGGGTACTCGGGAGGACATAAAGAAAATGCCTCTCATGCAGCCGACTGCATTTGGTTGGGGATGTGAATGGGGGAAGTACGGGCGCCGCAGAAGCGGTGGGTTCCCAATTAGGATTGGCGAATGCAGCAGGAAGGGCATTATGGGCACGACGGGCCTGTGTTCGTCTTCTTGGTGGCAGCGGGACACTACTTGTGCTTGCCACCTCACCAGCTTGAACTGCACTTATGGGACTCGCCACGTCACCAAGTGTTACTGCAGTGCTGGTTTGACTAAGACCGGGGTGTACTAGGCTGCTGGTGCTTGCCAGTTCACCAAAACGCTACCAAAAAAACTGTTAGCGATCGCAAGGATCAGGCCTGACTCTGCGAACGCTGCAGTTATGCGTTTAGTGTTTTGTAAGTGACAGTGATCGATCGATACTGCACTTGGGTGGGCTGGGCTGGGCCGGGCGGAGGGGCAAAACGCAGGTGCTAGCAGGTATCTGGGCTGATCCCGCTAACACTGCGTTTGTGGGAACCCTAAACTGCTGGGGACGCTAGTATAGATCTGATCAGATCAGATATTGATCCGTTCAGATACTATACCACTAAGGGAGGCGTATGCTGCGTGCGTGGGTGTTAGCGGTACTGGCGCTAACCTGACGCTGCCTGGGGCTGGTGCTTGCCAGTTCACCAAAACGCTACCAGAAAAACTGTTAGCGATCGCAGTGATCAGGCCTGACTCTGCGAACGCTGCAGTTATGTGTTTAGTGTTTTGTAAGTGTCAGTGATCGATCGATACTGCACTTGGGTGGGCTGGGCTGGGCCGGGCGGAGGGGCAAAACGCAGGTGCTAGCAGGTATCTGGGCTGATCCCGCTAACACTGCGTTTGTGGGAACCCTAAACTGCTGGGGACGCTAGTATAGATCTGATCGGACCAGATATTGATCCGATCAGATACTATACCACTAAGGGAGGTGTACGGTGCGTGCGTGGGTGTTAGCGGTACTGGCGCTAATCTGACGCTGCCTGGGGCTGGTGCTTGCCAGTTCACCAAAACGCTACCAAAAAAACTGTTAGCGATCGCAGGGATCAGGCCTGACTATGCGAACGCTGCAGTTATGCGTTTAGTGTTTTGTAAGTGACAGTGATCGATTGATACTGCACTTGGGTGGGCCGGGCAGAGGGGCAAAACGCAGGTGCTAGCGAGTATCTGGGCTGATCCCGCTAACACTGCGTTTTCGGGAACCCTAAACTGCTGGGGACGCTAGTATAGATCTGATTGGATCAGATATTGATCCGTACAGATACTATACCACTAAGGGAGGCGTATGCTGCGTGCGTGGGTGTTAGCGGTACTGGCGCTAATCTGACGCTGCCTGGGGCGACGCATATCACCGCCGGGCGATCAGGGGGCTAAACCTTTATTCGGTAATAAACGGCGGGTGCCCTGACACTATAAAAAATAAACAAACTAACTAGCGTCACTCGTAACAGTTATACGGTGATCAGTGGTGAAAGGGTTAACTAGGGGGCAATCAAGGGGTTAAAACCTTTATTAGATAGTATATGGGGGTCCCTGACGCTATAAAACGCTGACGGCGAACCTAAATATTTACGTCTCTAACTATCGTCACCAGCGACACTAATACAGCGATCAGAAAAATGATCGCTTAGTGACACTGGTGACAGGGGGTGATCAAGGGGTTAAAACTTTATTAGGGGGGGTTAGGGGGGTATCCTAGACCTAAAGGGGGCTACCACTCACTGCCCTGACACTGTAACTGTCACAAACTGACACTATGCAGTAATCAGAAAAAAAAAAAAAAAAATACTGCTAATGTCAGTTTGTGACGGGGGGGGGGTGATTGGGGGGGGGTCGGGGGGCGATCGGGGGTGTAAGGTATGCCTGGCATGTTCTACTGTGTGTGTTTGTGTGTTGTGCACTTACATGTCTTCTCTCCTCGGCGCTGGACGGAAACTGCCAGACCGAGGAGAGATGACATCACATCCTCTGCCTGTGTGAAACTATACACAGGCAGAGGAGGATTCCCATTGGCTGGGAGCGATCGCGAGGGGGGGGCCACGATCGGATGGTCTCCCCCTCGCCTCCCGACGCTCCCAGTCAGATGCCGACCGCCGATGGCACGGGGGGGGGGTCCGATCGGACCCCCCGCCCGCGGGAGGCAGATCACGTACAGGTACGTGATTCTGCCTGCCCGTGCCATTCTGCCGACGTATATATACGTTAGGCGGTCGGCAAGTGGTTAAGAGGCTCCTCTGTCCTCCACTCATTACCTGTATTAATGGCACCTGTTTGAACTTGTTATCAGTATAAAGGACACCTGCCCACAACCTCAAACAGTCACACTCCAAACTCCACTATGGTGAAGACCAAAGAGCTGTCGAAGGACACCAGAAACAAAATTGTAGACCTGCACCAGGCTGGGAAGAATGAATCTGCAATAGGCAAGCAGCTTGGTGTGAAGAAATCAATTGTGGGAGCAATAATTAGAAAATGGAAGACATACAAGACCACTGATAATCTCCCTCGATCTGGGGCTCCATGCAAGATCTCACCCTGTGGGGTCAAAATGATCACAAGAACGGTGAGCAAAAATCCAAGAATCACAAGGGGGACCTAGTGAATGACCTGCAGAGAGCTGGGAGCAACATAACAAAGGCTACCATCAGCAACACACTGTGCCGCCATGGACTCAGATCCTGCAGTGCCAGACGTGTCCCCCTGCTTAAGCCAGTACATGCCCGGGCCCATCTGAGGTTTGCTAGAGAGCATTTGGATGATCCAGAAGAGGATTGGGAGAATGTCATATGGTCAGATGAAACCAAAGTAGAACTGTTTGGTAGAAACACAACTCGTCGTGTTTGGAGGAGAGAGAATGCTGAGTTGCAACCAAAGAACCCCATACCTACTGTGAAGCATGGGAGTGATAACATCATGCTTTGGGGCTGTTTCTCTGCAAAGGGAACAGGACGACTGATCCGTGTACATGAAAGAATGAATGGGGCCATGTATCATGAGATTTTGAGTGCAAGCCTCCCCCCATCAGCAATGGCATTGAAGATGAAACGTGGCTGGGTCTTTCAGCATGACAATGATCCCAAACACACTGCCCAGGCAACGAAGGAGTGGCTTCGCAAGAAGCATTTCAAGGTCCTGGAGTGGCCTAGCCAGTCTGCAGATATCAACCCCATAGAAAACCTTTGGTCCGTGTTGCTCAGTGACAGCCCCAAAACATCACTGCTCTAGAGATCTGCATGGAGGAATGGGCCAACATACCAGCAACAGTGTGTGACAACCTTGTGAAGACTTACAGAAAACGTTTGACCTCTGTCATTGCCAACAAAGGATATATAACAAAGTATTGAGATGAACTTTTGATATTGACCAAATACTTATTTTTCACCATAATTTGCAAATAAATTATTTCAAAAATCAGACAATGTGATTATCTGGATTTGTTTCCACATTTTGTCTCTCGTAGTTGAGGTATAGCTATGATGACAATTACAGGCCTCTCTCATCTTTTTAAGTGGGAGAACTTGCACAATTGGTGGCTGACTAAATACTTTTTTGCCCCACTGTATGATAATTGGTTTGCGTGAAAGTTATAGAGTCTGCAAGCTAGGCTACATATCAGTAAAAATTGATCAATCCTGATGCACTGACGGCCTATCTTATTTCTAGAGGCCCTAAAATGTCAGGACAGTACAGATGCCCCCTAATGACCCTTTTTTTAAAGATCCAAGGCCAAGGTATTTAGTAAGAGGCATAGTGAGTTTTTTGAAGTTACAATTTTTTGCCCAAAATAGTTTTGGAAAATAAAATACATATAAGGAATATAAGTTTTTTCTGACAAAGTACTGATATGATATTCTGTTCATCCAGTCATGAGATGTACACAGATCTTTTTTTTACATGGTTTTACTTTCGCTTGCAAGTCTCCTCACCCACCCTGTGCAAGAAGAAGCAGCACACTGACGAGCTCATCTCTCTGTCACTCTACTCTTTCTTTTTATCATCATGCTCCCTCCTTCTATTAGCATGTTCAATGCACTTTAAAACACCCGACTGGCTCTTTGTGCTCCCTCCCTCTGTGCTCTGATGTACAGGGACTGCACATTGCTAATACCAAGTCAAATTAAGATTATTATTATACTGCTAGCAAATAAAATATATATTTGAAGCGTATATCTGGAGGAAACTTTTTTTTTTGGACAGAGTGGAGAGAGAGGTTGAACTCTGTCAGGTATATTGTTTTCTTTGTCCCCATTGAGGAGACTCACCCTCACTACACTAGTTCTAGGGACAACTGTCTAAGAGGGAAATTCTTCTTACTTACTTCCTGTTGTGCCTCTGGGGCTGGCATTGGCTTTAATTCTAGCAACAATAGACCCTCTGCACACCTGAGCACCCCTTGTCATTACATACAGTACATTCAGGACTGGAGGTACCGGAACTGCATTCCTCCCGCGTTTCCGCTGAAAAAAATCCCTGTCCACTATCAACCATGGGGTTTAAGATGTTTGGGCTAGCAAAGGAGCATGTTCTCTATTAAAAGGACAAGTTCAACTTTAAGAAAAATAATAAATGTAATAATAAAAAAATAATAAATGTACATATATTTGCCGGAACAGAATGTGCATTTATTATATTTTTTCTGACAAGCCTGCAGAACATTCAGTAGATTGTGGTGCAATGTATGACTTCTGCAGACACTGTCTCCAGTTTTCCTGCCTGTACCTCCGTACAGGCAGACAGTTACAAAGTTGGAGGAAGTATCAGTGAACTTTTGTCATTAAAGTGACCCCAGCATTTCATATCCCCTATATGTGCCTGCTGTACCTTCTACTTGTATGAGAAATCCTGTTCTCTTTTGTATTGCTTCCTTTGTGTAAAATCCCTGGTGTTCCTGCCAGTCACTCTGCTTTCCTATTAAAAGGCTGACCACAGAAAGCAGAACACACCGCGGTCAGTTCTCTAGCTATGCTGGGAACTCAGCGTGCTCTCCTCCAATGATCAGACTTGTCCTGACACACCCCTGCTGCACAGCCATTCACTAGGAAGCTCAGTGTGTTGCTATTTCTCCTCCCCCCAGCTCTTATGCAGCTGAGAACAGAGGGAATGTAATCACATATAGAAAAGAAAAAAACATGTATTTATAATGTTTTTTTTATATCTATACACAAATGTTTTGCCTTTTCATTTCAATTTAGAACTGAGTGGGTTGTTTTATAGAGAGATCATTTACAATCACTTCAAATTAAGTAAGGTCTTAATACAAGCATAAATAAACCTTATTTTTATTTTTAAGCTACCAGTGCTCTTTGAAGTGATGATTATTAGAAAATCAGGGCTACATTAAAGAATTGTTTTTACTAGACATGTGCACACTGAAATATTTCATTTTGGAATTTCGTTTTCATCTGAAAAATAAATTTATTTAGTTACTCCCGAAATTCATTTTTATTTATTTCATTTCGTTAAAAAATGCATTTGTCCAAAAATCTGAAATTATTAAGGTCAAATCTGTCATTGAAGGCTTATGGTGTCTGTCGAATGTTCTAAGAAGATTCGACGGAGCAGCTAAACTGTACAACGCCGCAATCATACATTTCTGGTCGAATGTTCCGCCTACAAGCTAAAGTAGAATTCTAATGTTGTATGACATTAGTAATAATTATATTTATTAATTATTATTACTAGTCAACCAACATTAGAATTCTTCTATAGCCTATGGGCGGAGCATTTGACCATAAATGTATGTCCACTCGCGGCGACTGCTTCGTTGAATCTTCATGTCAAAACTTTTCTCTCTATGTCGAATAATCTTGGACAAATAGAGTTAGGTTAGGCACATTCAACCTTTTTTGCTATTGTCTCTATAATGTCGAATCTTTTCTTTCTATGTCGAATCTTTTCTCTCTGTGTTGAATCTTTTCTCTCTATGTAGAATAATCTTGGACTAATAGAGCTAAGGTTAGGCACATTCGACCACAGGTTCAATGGACACAGAACGCTATTGTCAGCATCATGTCGAATCGCCTATCTATATCGAACTGTTGCCGCAACGAAAACGAAAATAAAGCATTTGTTTATGTCGGATCTTTCGGTTTTCGGATTCTGCACATTCGTTATCGTTTGTCAAAACGATAACGAAAATACCCAAAATTCAGACGAAAATGCATTCGTACGAAAACTAATGCACATGTCTAGTTTTTACTGCATTGTAGTCAAAAATAGTAAGTGACAGAAAGGTCCTAAAAGTTGTGGGACCTTTATGCAGATCATGAAATGTTTATTACTCAACTATGTAATTTAGCACACATTTAAATAAATATAAAAAAGTACATACAAATTTAAGAAAAATGATTTGCATTTAGCACATGATTTGGGGCTAATAATTTCAAATCGTGCCTTTCAAGGTTTCTTTCATTATTATGTTGATTACATCTTGGAAAATGTTTTCTATCCCTATAATTTTAAACTGATGTCCTGATTGCACCATTTTACATGTTCTTACTTCTAATTTTAATTGCTGCCTATATGTAGTTATAGATTGCACATTTTTAGATATAATTCTGTCTCTGTCTGCAGGAAAGTTTGGTATTCAAACAACCAAAGTTGTTAGCCACTATGTAATTCTGTATACATTAGGCTATTACTTTATTCAAATAGCTGCCCTATTTTAATTGCATCATTTTAGCCATTCTGAATAAAAACACTAGTTGAGACACTTTGGTGTGCTACATTTAGTGAGTATGAAATGTTTTTCTTCTGGAATGTATGCCTGTGAAATCTGTTTATTGTTCTACAAAATGCGCAGATGCACATTTTGAATTGGCCTATAATTAATCCCTGACTCATTTTGCGTGTGTTTTCCATTTGCATTAGAGGTTCTGTACAAAATAAAACAAATCTATGAAAATGATAGGTGGGAATGGAAATGCGTTAATATCACTTAGCAATCCTTATCACAAATTTGTTGAGTAATATAGAAAAACAGAGGATCCTCATTAGTGTTCATCACAAAGTAATATTACAACATTCTTGCTAAGTTTTGACCCATAAAGTAACATTTGACTTTAAAGATCTGTGGGTAAAGTGACAGAATTATGTATTAGCTACTAATTTTTTATTTTTTATTTTTATATGGTACTAGGTTAACTAGTAGGGATGGGTGAACGGTTCGGCCCGAGCATAAGTTCGGGCCAAACTTTGGTTGTTCGGCCATTCAGCAAACACCGAACAATATGAGGTGTACATGGCAAATTCGAAAGCCGTGGAACACCATTTAAGTCTATGGGACAACTAACATGAAAAATCAAAAGTGCTCATTTTAAAGCCTTATATGCAAGTTATTGTCATAAAAAGTATTTGGGGACACTGGTCCTACCCCAGGGAACATGTATTAATGCAAAAAAAGTTTTTTTCGGGAGCAGTGATTTTCATAATGCTTAAAGTGAAACTGAAAGTAAAAATAAAATATTCCTTTAAATATCGTGCCTGGGGGGGTGTCTGTAAAGTGGCACAGTTTTCCGTGTTTAGAACAGTACCACAGAGAAATGACATTTCTAAAGGAAAAAAGTCATTTAAAACTGATCGCCGCTGTAATGAGTTGTTGGGTCTCGGCAATATAGATAAAAGCCATTAAAAAAAATGGCATGGGTTCCCCCCAGTCCATTACCAGACCCTTTGGGTCTGGTATGAATATTAAGGGGAACCCTAAACCAAAAATTAAAAAAAAAATTGCTTGTGGGTCCCCCCTAAATCCATACCAGGCCCTTCAGGTCTTGTATGGAAATTAAGGGGAACCCTGCACCAAATTTTTAAAAAAATGGCGTAGGGGTCCCCCCAAAATACATACCAGACCCTCTAGGTCTTGTATGGATTTTAAGGGGAACCCTGCGCCAAATTAAAAAAAAAATGGCGTAGCCCCCCCAAATCCATACCAGACCCTTATCCAAACACGCAACATTCCAGGCCACAGGAAAAGAGGGTAAGACGAGAGAGCACCCCCCTCCTGAACTGTACGAGGCCACATGCCCTCAACATGGGGAGGGTGCTTTGGGGTCTGACCCCAAAGCAACTTGTCCCCATGTTGATGGGGACAAGGGCCTTATACCCACAACCCTTGCCTGGTGGTTGTGGAGGTCTGTGGGTGGGAGGGCTTATCAGAATCTGGTAACAAGTGTAAGCGCAACAACTCAGGATTCATATAGCTCCCAGTGCGGCTCTGCTAATACATAAATATTCTAAAATATAACTTTGAGTGGTAAATAGTCCATATAGTATACACAGGCTGTTGAAGTCTATGTGGTGATGCTGAAGGGGGTAAAAAAACACCCAAAGGAAGCAAGCAGGGCTGCCATCATAATCGGAAATAAATCATATTCCTGGGACTGCAAAAAAACAAGTGCAGAGGCGCCTCTGGGTTCAGTCATTTTTTAAAAAACACAACTTTAATAACACAATAAGATCGACTCACATTTGAATGGAGGTAACAAGCATGGTATCAAAGTGTCAGGATGACGCTCCCAAGTCCTGTGCCAAGTATGATCCTTGCTGTAAACGGTGGCAGTTTCTCTTCTGACAGATGTAAAAGCCGGCTCCAGAAGGCGGCCTCAGAACGAGGCTTGGAACACAAGGGCCAGCTGGCTGCAGGGGGATGACGTCATCGGAGGTGGACGCGTTTCGTGAGCATGCGCACTTGGATGTACTGCAAGTTGCTCTCCTTTCTCAACAGACATCGGAATCTGGAAGCCCCCTTTAACAAGGGGATCCCCAAATCCTGCCCCCATGTGAATTGGTAAAGTAATCCTACCATTTTACAAAAAGTGTCAAAAATGGTAAAAAAGACAAGAGACAGCTTGGAATCTAAAACAGTGAAGGGAGCAACAGTAGTGCAATACAAACAAACTTAACAAATATGAAGTGAATAAAGAGCAATTAGTGAAATAAAAAGTTCATGTTGTATCCGACATTGCTGTAGGGCAAAAACAATCAATCTTCTTGTATGTGCTCCAAACACCATGTGATATTAAAGTGCAAAGGCTTCAAAATAAAGTGGTTCACCCGAAGTGATATGTCAAAACGCTGACCAGATGATATCGGCCACCAAGTGACCCCCAGGCATGAAATGAATCAGACAGACTTCTAGCATCCAATGTTACCTTTAAGGATGTTGCAGCATAGGTCTGCTGTTTGTGGACACCCAGATCTCAATCCAAGCAGGAAAATATATATGATTCCTTATAACCATTCAATTCCTCCACAACATCTGCAAATGGTGGCTCCTCATAAAAGGCCACAGAAAGGCACGGATAGTGTAATAACGTCTTTTTAATGATTTAAAAGCACACTTACAAATCCAAATCCGTATGGTGTAACATACAGGTAAAAATGGGCTGCAGCTGTAGAGGAAAGCAGAGTCCGGTCCGGCAACTAGAGAGTGTGTGTAACACTCGGTGTGCGTCTCGGCGTGCGTCCCAACTGTATGCAGGAACAGAGGACTTTGTAATTGGTGCCGCACCCATTTTTTTCAATTTTCAAGAGATAGCTTGGGACAAGTCCTTTATTAAAAGATAAAAAAAGTCCCACAATATAAATCCACGACGCCCAATGGACCGAAAAAGGAAAAAAAAGGGAAAAAAAAGCCGCAACAGTTCAAGTGACGCTTCTTCTTGGTGACAGCTGTTATATAGCTGTGGGTGGGGCCACCTGGTGATGCTGCCCCCTCTGACGCCACGGGGCAGGACATTTCAAAAGTCATTAGGATTACTCCAGGGGCCTCATTAGGCCCTGGCGTCTGAGGTATGTGCCTCAAGTCATGGTGCATAGGGTCAGCAATACCCAGCTTGACAAAGGCACTATATATGTTATCCTCCCACCCAACAGTGCCTAGTGTGGGCACCAAGGTTTTAAGTAACACACGCTAATCTAAGGGACCATCTTTATCCTAGTGACACTAATTCAAGGGACAGTCTTCCTTCAACTGACACCAGGGTAAGTAACAGTTCCCTCCCCATCAATGATCATCTTACATATTCCTGACCATATGACTCTGTATACCATACTATACATTACATATGTTTGTACATTCCATGTTCCTCATCCCTACAGCCTATTCATTTTGCTATTCATTAAATTATCTTCACCACTGCACTTGTTACATTATGGGGGTGATTTATTAAGAAGAAGGCACTGCACCAGTTCATACATTAATTGGTGTGACGGAAAAGTCATTAATTGAACATGTGAACCGGCGCACATTTAAGCGCAAATAACGATAATAAATACCTGCATATGTAAACTGCAACTGGCGCTAGGGTAACTGCAGTTTTCTCATTGATAATAGTGCACGCCCAATACAATTGGTTAATTTAATTTCATTGGATGTGTCTTGTTAGGAATTAGTAGGTGTACTCAGTTAATTAACCCTTTTGGTGCCAATCTCATTCCTATCACTTCTAATATATCTTTGAAATGTGTTTTTTTTATTCATTCAATACAATACAAAGAACAGAAAAGAGTTTCTAAACCGAATAAATTAATATTTTCAGATCTTGATATTTAAAGGTGACCATACACTGCAATCAGTTAGATCTTAAATAAATTAGATTTAGTGCAAGAGCATGTTTGATTTCCTATATTTTGAATTAATTGTTCAAGTGCGTCTTCCTATTACCTATTTTGCCTAAATATCGAGTTGTACAGAGATTGGCCAATCAGATTGCATAGTGCATGACCATCTTAAGGGCCAAATTTGGAATGTAGATGTGTCATGACCCACTTGTATTTTCCTAACGATATTTTTTGGCCATTATGCAAGGCACATGAAAAACTACCTTTTTTCAAGACATGCTACAGTGATCAGGAATCTTCAAAATACGGCTCTCCAGCTATTGCGGAACTACACATCTCATTAGGCATTGTAAAACTCTGACATTCACAGACATTACTAGGCATGATGGGAATTGTAGTTCCTGAACAACTGGAGGGCTGTAGTTTGAAGACCCCTGTGCTAGACCATTATTATGCCTCCAGAACTGGGAGAGTGGCATCTACCCAATTTCTCTCTGCTGGTGGACACAGGAACCTACATCTATAGATATATCTATATCTATAGATATATCTACTGTATATATACACACACACTGAAGCAGGAAGCAATATACATTGGGCCAGAAGTAAATCTGTACACAGTACACAGTAAAAGTGTAATATTCCTTTAAATTTCATACCTGGGGGGTGTCTAACAGTCTGACAGCAAAATGACATTTCAAAGCAAAAAAAGTAATTTAAAACTACTTGTGGCTATAATGAATTGTCGGTCTGACAACACACATAAGAGTTAATTGATAAAAACAGCATGGGATTTCCCCACAGGGGAACCCCGAACCAAAATTTAAAAATAAAAATGGTGTGGGTGTCCCCCTCAAAATCCATACCAGACCTGAGGGTCTGGTATGGATTTTAAAGGGAACCCCGCACCAACATTTAAAAAAAAAATGGTGTGGGGTCCCCCCAAAAATCCATACCAGACCCTTATCCAAGCAGGCAACCTGGCAGGCCGCAGGAAAAGAGGGGGGGGGATGAACTGTACCAGGCCACATGCCCTCAACATTGGGAGCGTGCTTTGAGGTAGCCCCCCAAAACACCTTGTCCTCATGTTGATGGGGAGAAGAGTCTCATCCCCACAACCCTTGGCCGGTGGTTGTGGGGGTCTGCGGGCAGGGGGCTTATCGGAATCTGGAAGCCCCCTTTAACAAGGGGACCCCCAGATCCCACCCCCCCGTGTGAATTGGTAATAAGGTACAAATGTACCCCTACCATTTCACAAAAAAGTGTCAAAAAGTTTAAAAAACACAAGAGACGGTTTTTGACAAGTCCTTTATTATTTTCCTCTTCTTTCAGCTTCTTCTTCCATTTTCTTTCTTCTGGTGTTCTTTCAGTGTTCGGAGAAGAAGCCTGGAGGAAGATGCGGGACGAGGGGATGGGGATGAGGCCCATCAACATGGAGACAAGGTGCTTTGGGGGGCTACCTCAAAGCACCCTCCCAATGTTGAGGACATGAGGCCTGGCACGGTTCAGGAGGGGGGTGCTCTCTCATCCCCCCTCTTTCCCTGTGGCCTGCCAGGTTGCGTGCTCAGATAAGGGTCTGGTATGGATTTTTGAGGGGACCCCACGCCATTTTTTTTTATTTTGGCGTGGGGTTCCCCTTAAAATCCATACCAGACCTGAAGGGTGTAGTATGGATTTTGAGGGGGACCCCCATGCCATTTTTTTTTAATTTTGGCGCGGGGTTCCCTTTAATATCCATACCAGACCTGAAGGGTCTAGTATGGATTTTGAGGGGGACCCCCATGCCATTTTTTTTTTTAATATTGGCGCGGGGTTCCCCTTAATATCCATACCAGACTGGTATGGAATTTAGGGGACCCCCGCGCATTTTTTTTTCATTTTGGGTCGGGGTTCCCCTGTGGAGAAATCCAATGCAGTTTTTATCAATGAACTTTTATGTGTATTGTCGGACGACAATTCATTAATAGCCGCGAGTAGTTTTAAATTACTTTTTTTTCTTTGAAATGTCATTTGACTTAGTCAAATTGATGATAGGCAACTCCTATCCTCATATTGATTAGTGGTTCCAGATTAATAATAACTACTGCAGTAGGGAACAGACACAAAAGATACACTCAGCATCTTTCCAAATAACTGTTCTGCTTTATTATGATGCAATTGAAGGTTTTTATGCACATGATTACATAGGTATCACATTAATATTACAATTGTATGTTTATGGTAACAAGGGGCGTTACATAGGCAGGCTAATTCTAATCAGGACTCAAAAGAATGTAAACATTTACTGAAAACATTATTAGTGCTGTGTGCACAGTGAGGGCAGTGTGCAATACATACAAAATACAATACAATTATATACAGAAATTTCCATTACAGTCTCCCCTCTTTTGATCAATATTTTGATCACTAACCATACCTGCTATCACCTTTAACCTGGAACCTTCACACGCTTAGGTGGAGGTAGTCCTGGCCAAAGAGGCAAAAAACTCCATTGTGGAGAAAATAATAGCTGAGCAACTTTTTCATTACCAAATGACTTTTCATTGTGAAAAACAAATGATTGATAAGACATTTACAGAGTACTGTCTGTACACTCCTGTGGCCAGAATGGCCTTCTAGCTGAATTGTGGGCATGCTGACTTATCAGCATATGTAAACACAGACAATTCTACATAAAATGGAAGACATACAAAAGACAAATATGACTTCAACATGGCTAAACTACGTCTCAAATATATATATCCCTTACAATTAAAGTAATTGAATCAAAAAGTACCCTAGACTGTGATCACAAGAGGGAAACAAATCAAACACAGAGATTTCTTTACTTTAGTCATTTTTGCAGTGTCTGGTGTGGATCCAGGTGACTTTTCCTTCAAGTTTTGCAAAAGCTGTACATGAAATAGATGCTGTATTGAGTCTCCAAACATTTCCTTATATACAAATGTCTCTTAACAATCCACAAGTCACCTGGCTTTAGTTTTAGATCCTTCCAAACTTTTAGCATATGGAATTGGGGAGAAAACACATAAATGAGTTTGTCAAAAACCTTAAAAGATCAGCAACATTCTCTGTGAGATCCGAATGGAGGACTTCAGCTGTTGAGACAAAATATAAGCAAGTGAGTAACACACTCCCAAACCAAATCCCATAGGGAGAGAGTCCAACATCCCCCTTAGGGGCTTGATAAAATATAAGAAAACGTTCAGGCAAAAGTTTTCTAGTTTCTTACTCTACTTTGTCTGATACATTGTAGACAGTAGGGGGTGTAAAAATAAAACCTCAAAACTTCTAGTAAGGACTCTCCTATAAAAAATGATTTCCTCTGTTACTCTCTGTACTCTCTGCACTCTATATTTACAAATTACTTCTGATAATACTTTTTACTGTGGCCTTTGCCACTGGACATCCAAAAAACATGTCCATACAGACAAAATGCATACTCGTAAGATCCTGACTTGGGCATCTGGATATATGTTTTTTGTGATCTCTGGAAGGGATGTTCAGCTTTTGGTAACACTTTTGGTAACAGGTAAAACAAGAAGTGGTATGTTGTAAAAACAACTGTGGAGAACCCTGGCTCTATCCCACGCTCATTTACTAAGGCAGCCATAACTGCTTGTGACTGGTGACACGGTCCATGTGTCAAGCTGGAGGGAAAAGGGTGGCTGGCAGACATAAATGATCACCTTTTCCAAAGTCCTGTTTCATAAGAAGTTGCCCCCTGTGGACCACTTGTTCTTCTCGTTCTGGGGTCCTTAAAGTTGAATTATTAATCCCAGCTATACTGGGCCAGAACTAGGGTGGAATCTGTGAGTTGCACAGACCCATCAAGTGTTCGGGGCTGTAAATGCAGCATCCTTAGTCACCTGGTCTGCTTCCATGTGCGAAAGTTAATATGGCTACCTCAGCAAGAACCTGGAAGGCTGAAAACAGCCAATCAAATTAACTTGGCATGCTTTATTGGTTTACCTGCCGAAGTAAAAACAAACTTCTGGCCCTTCAAATGGAACCAAAAGCTCTCTATATCTTGACTATCTATATAAATATACACTCTTTTTGTAGCTCACAGGCTTTGCTAAAACATGGAGCTCTGCTTCTTGAGCTGGGCAAAAAGGATCCAATGACTTTGAATACAGAGTATCCTTCTGGGTGATAAACTGCATACTCAAATCTACAAAAAATTTAATATCTGGGTCTTCAGGGAGTGTGTCCTGCACTGGGCTCACAGCAACTGATTCCTACACCATCAATTTAACACACGTGTCTTGCTTTGTCTCCAGCCTCCTCCAATAGAGGCAATAAGATGGCTGGATTCAAATGTACGCATTTTTCATTGTTAGATTTGTACATAAACAAACTCATATTTTAAACCTTTCATTAGGCAAACATTTAGTTAGCTGTATATTTGCTGTGCAGAATGTCGGACCATTAAAAATTAAATGTTTGACCAAAACAATATCTAACTTTGTCTAATAGCACCTTTGCATAAAAGCTGCAGCTCTGATATATCAGGGTGAACCCTTCATTACTGGGTCCAGCTTGCATAAATATATTACAATGGCTTGTTTTCTATCACGCTGTTTGTGTAAGAACTCCAGTTTCATGTTTCAAAAGACAACTTCTTCCTGGCAATATTATAATAAATGATAACAATACCCTGCGGTCATGGAGAGATGTCCATAAATCCAAAACTATTCTTCTGCTTATACCACTGTACTTACAAGAAAAAGGGGCACATCATTTCACAATCCACACATTCTGCTTTGGATTTCAAAAATAAAAATAAATAAAACAAAAGGATCAACAATCTGTATGATGGACCAGAAAGCATCAAAAACTACAAAACAACTGGCTGCAGGTGGCATCTATCCTAACAGGGTGTGTGGACTTGATGTGATGGGTCTGTTATATTTAAATGTTATTTATTATTACTCTTACATCATGGACCGCACATCAAGTTATCATCAAAAACCTTACAATATCATTTTTGTAGAAAAACTTCTTATGTATCCCATCCATCTTGGCTTTGTTAAATATTATTGCAGCTTTATTCCAAATAACAACCTCATCTTAATCATTTTTTCTCTCAATAAGGGCTTATTGTATAAATGTAAAATTACAAAATTGTTATCTTAATCTAAACTAATCCCATTTTTACAAATTTCCCCAATAACCTGGATTTCATTTCCAACCAAAGGTTGTCTAAACCAGTTTCAATATATCTATATTATTAATAAAATTGTTAAACTCATATTAGAAATGAATACTCATTATTACTTAATTTTACTTAAATTCCCTTTTTTAAATGCAGTGTTTCCACTATCAAAAGATATTCAATGTGTGCAATACACGGTTAAATGTAACCTTCATTTTACCATGTTTGGAAAACAGATTAAAAATAATTGTGATCACATTGTTTACCATTAGATTCCTTAACCCGGCACATTTTGTTATAAATGTTTTGTCTAAAAAACTGGAATTGGCATGGTGTCCTTCCAGCTTATCACTGACCTCTCATCCCAGCCACATTCGTTCATGAGAGCACAAAGGAGGGGGTCACATCTGCGTACATGACACACACAGGCAATAGAACTAAAGGTCCCAGCATTCGCACACACATACACCAATATCTCTCTAAAATCGCTTACTTTTTCCCATTTGTACACAACACATGCATATCATTCTCTCACTTTCTTTTAACTCTCATTAATATTTTCCTGCCTAAATTCTGCATTCCTTTTTTTGTTCAGATATCTTTTATATCTAGCTTCTATGATCAGACGGGGAGCCAGAGTACTCATCCCATCTTCTCTCTTTGACAACATATAAAGTATTCTGTTTTAATTCTCATTTCTCTGTTTCTGATTTTACTAATTGTAGTGCTTGACCCCAAATTCATCCCACAACTTAACATGAAAATGTCCCTTTCTGTCTAGTGTAATTGTCACCCTTGATCCATCCTGCTCACATAGATAGCTGTTTCTCTAGCTGTTTACTCTGCATGATTCTTAGTCCCTGTGGACTTTGGTAACCCAGTTACCCATTGTGGATCCATGTCCACTCTAACCATTAATCTAGGGGCTCAGTATAGGCGGAACCGCACCTTTGGTTCATATATAGCGCTCCTCTTGCGCTGGGCATTTTTGAGGGTCTCTTACCCTTCATTCCCTTACTTAATTCAATGCCCATAATGACTGGCCAGTCTTCTCTCTTCTCTGCGTGTGCCTATACCCTCTTGCCTCTAAACTACTTTATCTAGCAGATGTACTACATATACCTGTGAAGAGCACTATTCTTCCCTTTCTTATCTATAACACTCTGATGAACAATAGACAGGGACAACATAACATATAACCACCAATCAATACAGTTCGATTAAGGGGAATAAAATAGGTACCCTTTGTCCCAAAAATGCCTTACCGATCAAGGAAGTCTGATAACTCAAATGTAAGCAAAAGGCTTACCTCAGCCGGATTATCAGAAATTCCCGGATCGTCTCAAGCTCCTCGTTTCGGATACTCAGGGTCACCTGGAATCCCCTCCTGGCTGGCTCGCCATGTTGACTTAGTCAAATTGATGATAGGCAACTCCTATCCTCATATTGATTAGTGGTTCCAAATTAATAATAACTACTGCAGTAGGGAACAGACACAAAAGATACACTCAGCATCTTTCCAAATAACTGTTCTGCTTTATTATGACGCAATTGAAGGTTTTTATGCACATGATTATGTAGGTATCACATTAATATTACAATTGTACGTTTATGGTAACAAGGGGCGTTACATAGGCAGGCTAATTCTAATCAGGACTCAAAAGAATGTAAACATTTACTGAAAACATTATTAGTGCTGTGTGCACAGTGAGGGCGGTGTGCAATACATACAAAATACAATACAATTATATACAGAAATTTCCATTGCAGCTGTCAGACTGTTCTAAGCATGGGAAACATGCGCCCATTTACAGGCATACTATAGACACCCCCCAGGTACGAAATTTAAAGGAATATTACACTTTTATTGTTTCACTTTAAGCATTGTTAAAATCACTGCTCCCAAAAAAACAGCCATTCTTAAAAATTCTTTTTGCATTGATACATGTACCCTGGGGCAGGACCCAGGTCCCCAAACACTTTTTTTGACAATAACTTGCATACAAGCCTTTAAAATGAGCACTTTTGATTATTCATGTTCGTGTCCCATAGACTTTAACCGTGTTTGCATGTTCCAACAAATTTTTTGCCTGTTCATTTTTTTGTTCATTTTTTGCCTGTTCAACCATTAATCTAGGGGCTCAGTATAGGCGGAACCGCACCTTTGGTTCATATATAGCGCTCCTCTTGCGCTGGGCATTTTTGAGGGTCTCTTACCCTTCATTCCCTTACTTAATTCAATGCCCATAATGACTGGCCAGTCTTCTCTCTTCTCTGCGTGTGCCTATACCCTCTTGCCTCTAAACTACTTTATCTAGCAGATGTACTACATATACCTGTGAAGAGCACTATTCTTCCCTTTCTTATCTATAACACTCTGATGAACAATAGACAGGGACAACATAACATATAACCACCAATCAATACAGTTCGATTAAGGGGAATAAAATAGGTACCCTTTGTCCCAAAAATGCCTTACCGATCAAGGAAGTCTGATAACTCAAATGTAAGCAAAAGGCTTACCTCAGCCGGATTATCAGAAATTCCCGGATCGTCTCAAGCTCCTCGTTTCGGATACTCAGGGTCACCTGGAATCCCCTCCTGGCTGGCTCGCCATGTTGACTTAGTCAAATTGATGATAGGCAACTCCTATCCTCATATTGATTAGTGGTTCCAAATTAATAATAACTACTGCAGTAGGGAACAGACACAAAAGATACACTCAGCATCTTTCCAAATAACTGTTCTGCTTTATTATGACGCAATTGAAGGTTTTTATGCACATGATTATGTAGGTATCACATTAATATTACAATTGTACGTTTATGGTAACAAGGGGCGTTACATAGGCAGGCTAATTCTAATCAGGACTCAAAAGAATGTAAACATTTACTGAAAACATTATTAGTGCTGTGTGCACAGTGAGGGCGGTGTGCAATACATACAAAATACAATACAATTATATACAGAAATTTCCATTGCAGCTGTCAGACTGTTCTAAGCATGGGAAACATGCGCCCATTTACAGGCATACTATAGACACCCCCCAGGTACGAAATTTAAAGGAATATTACACTTTTATTGTTTCACTTTAAGCATTGTTAAAATCACTGCTCCCAAAAAAACAGCCATTCTTAAAAATTCTTTTTGCATTGATACATGTACCCTGGGGCAGGACCCAGGTCCCCAAACACTTTTTATGACAATAACTTGCATACAAGCCTTTAAAATGAGCACTTTTGATTATTCATGTTCGTGTCCCATAGACTTTAACCGTGTTTGCATGTTCCAACAAATTTTTTGCCTGTTCGAAAGTTCTGCTGCAAACCGAACCGGGGGGTGTTCCGCTCATCCCTACTTATATTCTAGTTATTGGCCTTAAAATGGGTATGGGGGCCCAGGTCCCACCCTCAGGGACATATATCAATGTCAGCAATTTGGACAACCCCAAAAACAAAACAAGGAGAAATGCCTTTAAAAATGCTAAATTGCTTAAAAGCTAGTAACTTGGGGGGGGGGGGGGGGGCTTACTCTGCCTGTAAATTGGTGCATCTGTAGCATGTATCCAAAATCATGCTTCAAAGATATTAGAGAAAACTTACAAATCTACATTGCAGCTGCAAGATTTTAACCCAAAACAAAAAATAGCCTGCCCCCCACTACATACAAGATCATTATGGTCTGTTAAGGCTTAAAATAAGAACCCCCACGTGAAAAATACCACCCTAATTTAAAAAAATATTGGGCCCCTCCCACACACTAACAAACCCCTAGCCAAACACATACAGTAAGTCAGCTCATGAAAGGGGGTAGATGCTTGGGGGCAGGAGGGGCTCGGGCACCCCAAAAGTCAACCACCTTGTTCCCATATTCAAGGGCCTCTTCCACACAACCCTAGGCTGGGGTTGTGGGGGGCTGCAGACAGGGGGCTTTACGGAATGTGGAAAACCCCTTTAAACTAGTGGGCACAAGGTGCTTTGTGTTGGTATTGGGCTGAGCCCAACATACCCCAAAGGCAGCCAGCTATGTTGAGTGCATGTGGCCTTGTATGGTTCAGGAGGGAGTTGGGCAATCGCTCATCTCACCCCTTTCCTAGCTAGCCCTGTTGTATGCTCTGAAAAAGGATGTGGTTTGGATTAGTGAAGGCAGCTCACAGCCTTTGGAGAATAGATTTCAGTGTGGAGTTCCCCTTTAAAGGCAAACGTTAAACCATGGAAATCCAAGGGGTTAGAGGGGGGAGACAAGAGCATTGGAGAATGGAGTGTGGAGTTCCCCTTTAAAAGCAAGAGCTAGCCCAAGGAAATCATATGCTTTAGAGGGGGCAGGTTAAATGCCCTTTTAGGAGGAGCTAGAAGAGTGAAAGTCTTTTTACATAATTTTAGCAAGGTGCATGTCACATGTTGACAACGTAACCTGCTAACATGACCTGTGTGCAAATCTCCTTAAAAAAATACGGGCATAAAAAAAAGTCAAGTTTAGAGTTGTGTCTGTTCAACCCACGCAATTGCATGTATGCTGCTTAACATTTACTAAGATTTTGGCCACGCAGTGACAAATGCATTTGAACGAGCACAAGAGCTGATTGCAAATGTGCACTGCTTACTCTGATCTTTTGCAGTTCTAAACGTACTTGCGGGCACAGCAGGCTTTCTCTGAAAAAGTTACTTCCTCATTCTATTTTGGGCATATTTGTTACTTAGGCAGTTGCTACTAAACTTCCTCACATCACCCCATAATATTGGCACTTCCATCTTCTGTTAATATTGAATTGAAGATGCAGTGTGCCATGTCCATAGTGGCACACAGGTTGCATTCTCCCGTGCGCTGAGATCAAAATAGTAAATGGGGGATTTGCGCTCTGGTCCTGGCGCATCGTTTCGTAAAATATGAAAATGTGCGCTGCGCACGGCTTTCGTAAATCAGCCCCACAGTTTCCTTCCAGTCTCTCTAACCACACTAGGCATGAGAGCACAACAAGGTCTAGCTGTGCTGGGAATTGAGCCTGGCCTCCTCCAATGATTAGACTTGTCCTGATACCCACCTTCCCCCAGCACAGCTAATTACTGGGAGGATCAGTGTTCTGAAGTTTCTCCTCCTCTAGGAGATGAGATGAGAAAAGAGGGAATGTGATCAGTTATAAAAAGGGTGACAATGTGTTTATAATGTTGTCTACATCTATACACAAATCTTTTGCCTTTCATTTTTATTCTAAACGAAATGGGTTGTTTTACAAGGTGAGGGATTACATATACTTTAAGTAGTGAACTTTCACTACTCATCTCCTGGTTGAACAAGGGTAAATATGAAATATTGTTTTGCAGTGTCTCATGACTTAAATTATAGTATTTATTGATAAGCTGCAGTTTAATGACCAGGCCTTTTTCAAGGTTTATTTGCAAGTTTTTGTTAAAAACATAAAGGAGATGATCTCAATATGCTGGATACAGATAACCAACTGTAAGGCTCATTCAATCACCCTCTTAGCGAATTCAATCACACATGATGCATTTTGAAGGGAACAAATCCTTTTCCGCACAGCTGATGGTTTTTTTGCCTTCAACAGATGGTGGCTATACAAGTCCTACTATGATTGGTTATCTATATCCAGTGAATTAAGATCACCTCTATTTATACTATGTTGGAAACATTTGCTATTAGGCACATTTGAGTATACAAAACATTTACTAATATCGTTTTTTTTTTTTTAAGATTTTGCCCAAGGCCAGTGAGCTCTCTTTTGGTGTTGGTTGACGATTTCCCAATCTGAAAAGAGCTGCAAAAAAGGTCAAAAATATTATAAATTTACAGTCCCACTAAATTATTCATAGTGAGTTGAACAATGTCGTATTAATAGGATAGCATTTTTTTAGAACTTCAGTGCTGGCAGTTTTACACATTTTTATTTTCAACTACCATTCCATGTGCACTATATGCCAGACACACCCAAGATCTGTGGTCAAATCAGGACATCAAAAAAACAGATTTTCAATTGCATTCAATAATATACCGTATACAGATGGAGAGTGAACTAATCCTTAATATCCCATCTCAGCATTAGATAAGTAATTTCAGACCACCTGAAAATCTTTTCTGATAAGAAGGATGTAGCATCTTATAATCCCTGCTGGGTAAGGCTTTTGTGCAAAGCATATCTAAAGCCCCATACACACGATAGGACTTTGTACAAACTTTCCCTTGGATTTTTGTTCAAAGGGCGTTGGCCATAAGTTTGTATTGCATACAGACGGCAGGACTTTTCCAGCCAACTTTCACCAAATCACATCTTTTTTCAGCTCTTAACCACCACCGTTTGGTCAACTTCTGTATTGTTGTCTGATATTGTGTCAATCTTGCCACTTTTATCAGCAAGATTGACACCTTGTGAGCCAGGTTCACACTGGTGCGGGGATCTGACTCAGATCCCCGCCAATGCCAGGCACTGTGTTTGGTATGAATCTTAAGGGGGAACTCCACGCCAAATTTTAAATAAAAAAACGGCATGGGTTCCCCTCCAGGGGCATACCAGGCCCTTAGATCTGGTATGGATTTTAAGGGGAACCCCTACGCCAAAAAAACGGCGTGGGGGTCCCCCCAAAATCTATACCAGACCCTTATCCCAGCACGCAGCCCGGCCAGTCAGGAAAGGGGGTGGGGATGAGCGAACACCCCCCCTCCTGAGCCGTACCAGACTGCATGCCCTCAACATGGGGGGTGGGTGCCTTGGGGGAGAGGGGTGCCCTGCGGCCCCCCCACCCCAAAGCACCTTGTCCCCATGTTGATGAGGACAAGGGCCTCTTCCCGACAATCCTGGCCGTTGGTTGTTGGGGTCTGCGGGCAAGGGGCTTATCGGAATCCGGGAGCCCCCTTTAATAAGGTGGCCCCCAGATCCTGGCCCTCCACCCTTTGTGAATGAGTATGGGGTACATCATACCCCTACCCATTCACCTAGGGAAAAAAGTGTCAATAAAAATACACAGTACACAGGTTTTTAAAGTAATTTATTAGGCAGCTCTGGGGGTCTTCTTCTGACTCCGGGGGTCTTCTTCTGACTTCAGGGTCTTCTTCCGGCTTCGGGGGTCTCTCCGGCATCTTCTCCCGGTGTCCGGATCTTCTGCCGGCTCCTCCGCTATCTTCTGCCGCTCTTTTGCTAGCGGTGGCCTGGACTTCTGGATCGTCTTCTTCCCTCTTCTCTTCTTCCGATGTTGACACGACGCTCTCTCCAGCTGGAATGCTTTCTTAGCCCTCCGCAATGGACTTCTATAGGCGGTGACCCTGCCCCCTTATGAGGTCACAGTCCCAGGGCATGCTGGGACTGTGATCTCATAAGGGGGCATGGTCATGTCATCTGATGACCACGCCCCCTTATGAGATCACAGTCCCAGCATGCCCCGGGACTGTGACCTCATAAGGGGGCAGGGTCACCGCCAATGTAAGTCAATTGCGGAGCGCTAAGAAAGCATTCCAGCTGGAGAGAGCGACGTGTCACCATCGGAAGAAGAGAAGAGGGTGGGGGGCCGGGATCTGGGGGCCACCTTATTATATATAATAATATATATATATATATATATATATATATATATATATATATATATATATATACATATATATATATTCTGTTTTCACTGTATGTAATTTATCACATGCCTGACAAAGGGGCCCTGCGTGACTCTGAAAGGTTGCACTTATCCTGTTGTCATGTGATCTTTTTGCATTAAAAGTTTTGGACTGCAATTCAAGATCCATGGTGTGCTGGCAAACGTGTATTAATCTGTAATATATCCAGTGTCCAGTTGGTAATTGCTGCAGCACCCACTACAGAGGAGCCCCTAATCCAGGAATGTGTACAATAGGTAGGGTTGCCACATCATCCCTTTAATCCAAGACACACATTAATTACACAGATTCTGTGGATGATTAAGGTGGTAATTAAACTCACTTGGTGCCTTATCTGCATTAAATCAGCCTCAGAGCCTATGTAATTAATATGTGTCCTGGATTAAAGGGATGATGTGGCAACCCTAGTGATAGGTATATAGACAAGACATGACTGAGTACCGATACCTGTGCTCAAGTATATTAGTTATGGTCAATACCAATTACTGATACTTTTGAGGTGTGATTTAAACCCATACAAAATTATATTTGAACAGGAATGCGGTGAGGTGCGGTCCTGTCCGAATCGCATGTGGTTTCCCACACCACTGCTGTGTGAACCTAGGCTGAAGTCACTATGACAAGACGGGGTTCACACAAGAGCAGTGGGGGAAACCACATGTGATTTAGACAGGAGTCACACCACATTCCTGTTCAAATCACATGCGATTCTTTGCAGTGCAGTTTAAGCCCATTCATTTTGTATTGGCTTAAATCGTACTGCAAAGGTATTGGAGCATTTGCATGAGTACGAGTACTCATGTTAATGCTTAGCATCGGCAAAGATACCGCTATTGGTATTGGTGCAACCCTAACTGAAACCTTTAACCACTTGACGACCGCCTCACGCCGATTTACGTCGGCAAGGTGGCACGGACAGGCAAAATCACGTACATATACGTGATTTGCCTTCCGCGGGTGGGGGGTCCGATCGGACCCCCCCCGGTGCTCGAGGCGGTCGTCTTTTGTCCCCCGGCGATCGGAGGTGAGGGGGAGGCCATCCGTTCGTGGCCCCCCCCTCGCGATCGCCGCCGGCCAATGAGAACATTCCTTTGCTGCTGTATGCTAAACAGCAGCAAAGGAAATGATGTCATCTCTCCTCGGCTCGGTAATTTCCGTTCCGGCCCGAGGAGAGAAGACAGGTATGTGAGTGTACAACACACACACACACACACACAGTAGAACATGCCAGGCACACTAAACACCCCGATCCCCCCCCCGATCGCCCCCCGATCCCCCCCCAATCACCCCCCCCTGTCACAAACTGACACCAGCAGTTTTTTTTTTTTTTTTCTGATTACTGCATTGGTGTCAGTTTGTGACAGTTACAGTGTTGGGACAGTTAGTATTACCCCCCTTTAGGTCTAGGATACCCCCCTAACCCCCCCTAATAAAGTTTTAACCCCTTGATCACCCCCTGTCACCAGTGTCGCTAAGCGATCATTTTTCTGATCGCTGTATTAGTGTCGCTGGTGACGCTAGTTAGTGAGGTAAATATTTAGGTTCGCCGTCAGCGTTTTATAGCGTCAGGGACCCCCATATACTATCTAATAAATGTTTTAACCCCTTGATTGCCCCCTAGTTAACCCTTTCACCACTGATCACCGTATAACTGTTACGGGTGACGCTGGTTAGTTTGTTTATTTTTTATAGTGTCAGGGCACCCGCCGTTTATTACCGAATAAAGGTTTAGCCCCCTGATCGCCCGGCGGTGATATGCGTCACCCCAGGCAGCGTCAGATTAGCGCCAGTACCGCTAACACCCGCGCACGCAGCATACGCCTCCCTTAGTGGTATAGTATCTGATCGGATCAATATCTGATCCGATCAGATCTATACTAGCGTCCCCAGCAGTTTAGGGTTCCCAAAAACACAGTGTTAGCGGGATCAGCCCAGATACCTGCTAGCACCTGCGTTTTGCCCCTCCGCCCGGCCCAGCCCAAGTGCAGTATCGATCGATCACTGACACTTACAAAACACTAAACGCATAACTGCAGCTTTCGCAGAGTCAGGCCTGATCCCTGCGATCGCTAACAGTTTTTTTGGTAGCATTTTGGTGAACTGGCAAGCACCAGCCCCAGGCAGCGTCAGATTAGCGCCAGTACCGCTAACACCCACGCACGCACCGTACACCTCCCTTAGTGGTATAGTATCTGATCGGATCAATATCTGATCTGATCAGATCTATACTAGCGTCCCCAGCAGTTTAGGGTTCCCAAAAACGCAGTGTTAGCGGGTTCAGCCCAGATACCTGCTAGCACCTGCGTTTTGCCCCTCCGCCCGGCCCAGCCCAGCCCACCCAAGTGCAGTATCGATCGATCACTGTCACTTACAAAACACTTAACGCATAACTGCAGCGTTCGCAGAGTCAGGCCTGATCCCTGTGATCGCTAACAGTTTTTTTGGTAGCTTTTTATTGAACTGTCAAGCACCAGCACCCTAGTACACCCCGGTCATAGTCAAACCAGCACTGCAGTAACACTTGGTGACGTGGCGAGTCCCATAAGTGCAGTTCAAGCTGGTGAGGTGGCAAGCACAAGTAGTGTCCCGCTGCCACCAAGAAGACAAACACAGGCCCGTCGTGCCCATAGTGCCCTTCCTGCTGCATTCGCCAATCCTAATTGGGAACCCACCACTTCTGCAGCGTCCGTACTTCCCCCATTCACATCCCCAACCAAATGCAGTCGGCTGCATGAGAGGCATTTTCTTTATGTCCTCCCGAGTACTCCTACCCAACGAACCCCCCCAAAAAAGATGTTGTGTCTGCAGGAAGCGCGAATATAGGCGTGACACCCGCTATTATTGTCCCTCCTGTCCTGACAATCCTGGTCTTTGCATTGGTGAATGTTTTGAACGCTACCATTCATTAGTTGAGTATTAGCGTAGGGTACAGCATTGCACAGACTAGGCACACTTTCACAGGGTCTCCCAAGATGCCATCGCATTTTGAGAGACCCGAACCTGGAACCGGTTACCGTTATAAAAGTTAGTTACAAAAAAAGTGTAAAAAAAAAAAAAAAAATATATAAAATAAAAAAAAATAGTTGTCGTTTTATTATTCTCTCTCTCTCTATTCTCTCTCTCTTGTTCTGCTCTTTTTTACTGTATTCTATTCTGCAATGTTTTATTGTTATTATGTTTTATCATGTTTGCTTTTCAGGTATGCAATTTTTTATACTTTACCGTTTACTGTGCTTTATTGTTAACCATTTTTTTGTCTTCAGGTACGCCATTCACGACTTTGAATGGTTATACCAGAATGAGGCCTGCAGGTTTAGGTATCATCTTGGTATCATTCTTTTCAGCCAGCGGTCGGCTTTCATGTAAAAGCAATCCTAGTGGCTAATTAGCCTCTAGACTGCTTTTACAAGCCGTGGGAGGGAATCCCCCCCCCACCGTCTTCCGTGTTTTTCTCTGGCTCTCCTGTCTCAACAGGGAACCTGAGAATGCAGCCGGTGATTCAGCCAGCTGACCATAGAGCTGATCAGAGACCAGAGTGGCTCCAAACATCTCTATGGCCTAAGAAACCGGAAGCTACGAGCATTTTATGACTTAGATTTTGCCGGATTTAAATAGCGCCATTGGGAAATTGGGGAAGCATTTTATCACACCGATCTTGGTATCATCAGATGCTTTGAGGGCAGAGGAGAGATCTAGGGTCTAATAGACCCCAATTTTTTCAAAAAAGAGTACCTGTCACTACCTATTGCTATCATAGGGGATATTTACATTCCCCGAGATAACAATAAAAATGATTAAAAAAAAAAAAAATGAAAGGAATAGTTTAAAAATAAGATAAAAAAGCAAAAAAAAAAATAAAGAAAAAAAAAAAAAAAAAAAAAAGCACCCCTGTCGCCCCCTGCTCTCGCGCTAAGGCGAATGCAAACGGCGGTCTGTCGTCAAACGTAAACAGCAATTGCACCATGCATGTGAGGTATCGCCGCGAAGGTCAGATCGAGGGCAGTAATTTTTGCAGTAGACCTCCTCTGTAAATCTAAAGTGGTAACCTGTAAAGGCTTTTAAAGGCTTTTAAAAATGCATTTATTTTGTTGCCACTGCACGTTTGTGCGCAATTTTAAAGCATGTCATGTTTGGTATCTATGTACTCGGCCTAAGATCATCTTTTTTATTTCATCAA
This sequence comes from Aquarana catesbeiana, assembly GCF_042186555.1. Lineage (NCBI taxonomy): Eukaryota > Metazoa > Chordata > Amphibia > Anura > Ranidae > Aquarana > Aquarana catesbeiana. The sequence continues at coordinate 205,400,926 of NC_133327.1, forward strand.
ACATTTGGGCAATATAGTGTGTTTTAGTGCATTAAAATTTAAAAAAGTGTGTTTTTTCCCCAAAAAATGCGTTTGAAAAATCGCTGCGCAAATACTGTGTGAAAAAAAAAAAATGAAACACCCACCATTTTAATCTGTAGGGCATTTGCTTTAAAAAAATATATAATGTTTGGGGGTTCAAAGTAATTTTTTTGCAAAAAAAAAAATAACTTTTTCATGTAAACAATGAGTGTCAGAAAGGGCTTTGTCTTCAAGTGGTTAGAAGAGTTGGTGATGTGTGACATAAGCTTCTAAATGTTGTGCATAAAATGCCAGGACAGTTCAAAACCCCCCCAAATGACCCCATTTTGGAAAGTAGACACCCCAAGCTATTTGCTGAGAGGCATGTCGAGTCCATGGAATATTTTATATTGCGACACAAGTTGCGGGAAAGAGACAAATTTTTATTTTTTTTTTTGCACAAAGTTGTCACTAAATGATATATTGCTCAAACATGCCATGGGAATATGTGAAATTACACCCCAAAATAAATTCTGCTGCTTCTCCTGAGTACGGAGATACCACATGTGTGAGACTCCGTACTCACACATGTACGCGCACGGGACCCCGAAAACCAAGCACCGCCTTCAGGCTTTCTAAGGGCGTGAATTTTTGATTTCACTCTTCACTGCCTATCACAGTTTCGGAGGCCATGGAAAGCCCAGGTGGCACAAAACCCCCCCAAATGACCCCATTTTGGAAAGTAGACACCCAAAGCTATTTGCTGAGAGGTATAGTGAGTATTTTGCAGACCTCACTTTTTGTCACAAAGTTTTGAAAATTGAAAAAAGAAAAAAAAAAAAGTTTTTTCTTGTCTTTCTTCATTTTCAAAAACAAATGAGAGCTGCAAAATACTCACCATGCCTCTCAGCAAATAGCTTGGGGTGTCTACTTTCCAAAATGGGGTCATTTGGGGGGGTTTTGTGCCACCTGGGCATTCCATGGCCTCCGAAACTGTGATAGGCAGTGAAGAGTGAAATCAAAAATTTTCACCCTTAGAAATCCTGAAGACGGTGCTTGGTTTTCGGGGCCCCGTACGCGGCTAGGCTCCCAAAAAGTCCCACACATGTGGTATCCCCATACTCAGGAGAAGCAGCTAAATGTATTTTCGGGTGCAATTCCACATATGCCCATGCCCTGTGTGAGCAATATATCATTTAGTGACAACTTTGTGCAAAAAAAAAAAAAAAAAAGTGTCACTTTCCCGCAACTTGTGTCAAAATATAAAATATTCCATGGACTCAATATGCCTCTCAGCAAATAGCTTGGGGTGTCTACTTTCCAAAATTGGGTCATTTGGGGGGGTTTTGTGCCACCTGGGCATTCCATGGCCTCCGAAACTGTGATAGGCAGTGAAGAGTGAAATCAAAAATTTACACCCTTAGAAATCCTGAAGGCGGTGCTTGGTTTTCGGGGCCCCGTACGCGGCTAAGCTCCCAAAAAGTTCCACACATGTGGTATCCCCATACTCAGGAGAAGCAGCTGAATGTATTTTGGGGTGCAATTCCACATAGGCCCATGGCCTGTGTGAGCAATATATCATTTAGTGGCAACTTTTTGTAAATATTTTTTTTTTTTGTCATTATTCAATCACTTGGGACAAAAAAAATAAATATTCAATGGGTTCAACATGCCTCTCAGCAATTTCCTTGGGGTGTCTACTTTCCAAAATTGGGTCATTTTGGGGGGTTTTGTACTGCCCTGCCATTTTAGCACCTCAAGAAATGACATAGGCAGTCATAAACTAAAAGCTGTGTAAATTACAGAAAATGTACCCTAGTTTGTAGATGCTATAACTTTTGCGCAAACCAATAAATATATGCTTATTGACATTTTTTTTACCAAAGACATGTGGCCGAATACATTTTGGCCTAAATGTATGACTAAAATTTAGTTTATTGGATTTTTTTTATAACAAAAAGTAGAAAATATCATTTTTTTTTCAAAATTTTCGGTCTTTTTCCATTTATAGCGCAAAAAATAAAAACTGCAGAGGTGATCAAATACCATCAAAAGAAAGCTCTATTTGTGGGAAGAAAAGGACGCAAATTTCGTTTGGGTACAGCATTGCATGACCGCGCAATTAGCAGTTAAAGCGACGCAGTGCCAAATTGGAAAAAGACCTCTGGTCCTTAGGCAGCATAATGGTCCGGGGCTCAAGTGGTTAAACACATTGAGTATTTTCAATATAAAGCTATGATCAAGAATACAGGAGACATCACTTCAAACTAGCAGGGCGAAAGTTCAAAACAAATCTTTTTTTTTACTGAAAGAGCAGTTTAATTATGAAATAGATTTCCGATGGAAAAACAAAGAAATAAACATTTTAAAAAATAATAAAAAAGGGGTAAACTCAGTGGACCATTTTCCTGCAATCTCTTTTCTTTTCTTATATACTTCTATCAAATTAAACATTTACATTTATTGCTTTAAATTTAAACTAAAATTTTTTTTAATTTGTCTGCTGTTTAGTGAAGGGGTCCAAAAGGATCTGTTACAAATTCACTGGGGGGGACTCTTTTGTCAGCAGTGTGAGCAGGCTTCATTGGGGACAGTGTCTTACTAAGGGGAGGCATGGAGTGCTCGCTGGGGGTGCCACGGCCACCTGACACTTTTTTGTGTTGCACAGCACTGCCTTGCACAGCTGTACTCCCAGTGAGTCTGCACCTGAAAATGAGAGAAAATTATAAGTTTAAGTCTCTTCAGTCCTCCTCTGATCCATCCAACGCTCTCCTCACTCATATATCCTTCAGTGAGTGAGTGTACAGAATTCTGTATTGGGGTTGGGGGGAATAATAATGGGGGGGGGTAGTATTCTCTGCTTATAGTATGGAGAAATATTGGGGGTATGGTGGCAAGTTCTACACCCAGAGGACAGTGTTCAGCACCCGGGGGCTAATACTGGGAGTTCACTATTCTATACCTGGTAGAGAGATGGTAATAATTGGGGACAATATTCAGTATGATAGAATAATAATGATGGGGTCTGTAATGGGAGGAGGGAAAATAATTGGGGAAGTACATGGGGGCCTAATGATGTGGAAGCTGGTAATAATTGTGGTGAGCATTACTCATGGAGGGAGGGGAAAAGATAATGAGGTCAGTTCGGGGGTCATCACTCACCAGTGCTCTTAGGGTTCTGAACCCTGGGGGGTGGGCATTTCTGTACAGATAGATCTGTAGTGGAGAGCACAGGGATGTCTGTACTGAGGGGCATGGTCATGGGGAGGAGGGGTGTCTGCACTGGGGAGCATTTAGGAATGTTAGGAGATCAGCTTGTTTTGAGGGGTATGGGCTGTGGGGGTGTATTTTTACTAGAGGGGTGAACTTGTGGTAGGGGAGGGGTTGGTCTGTGTTGGGGATGTTAGTCTGTGCTGAGGGATTTGTATTTGGGGTTTCATTCTGTGTAGGGGAATCAATCTGTGCTGAGGGGTCTGTACTAGGGGTGTCAGTCTGTGCTGAGGAGTTTCGGTTGGGGGGGTTTGTCTGTGTTGGATGGGGAGTCTGTACTAAGGGTTTGTGCTGTTGGACCTGTACTGAGGGGGTAGGCTGGGGGGGTGGAAAGTTGTTTCAGAAGATGTATACTGTGGGGGATATGGACTTAAGGGGTATTGCACTGAGAAGGGGGGGTTGGTTGTACTCTTTAAGGTGTCCTCTGCACTGTAGAAATTTGCGGTTGAGCTGTGTTTTTACAGCACCCTCAACTTTTCCCCTTTTAGCTGGAGGGTGTACATATGCCATGGCAGGAATTATACTCCCTGTTGCTTACAGTAGGCACTGCCACCTACCGAACATGACCCATTCAAGTGAATTGGACTACTCTGCAACTGCCCAAAAACTGCATGCAATGCATATGGTTGCAGTGTACTAGTGTGTGTGTGTGTGTGTGTGTGTGTGCGTGTGTGGGGGGGGGGTGGTTCAAGGGGTTCAGTCAGGCAGGGAGAAGGCAATACAAGGCCTTCTGACTACCTATCAAATGTTCACTCATGAGCGGTCCAAACATAGATTGCTTTTCAGAGACCAACGCTAGTGTGAGCCCTTACACATTGTTATAGCACAATCATTAAAGCATATTGTGTGGGTAAAAGGACAGTGGCATGTGTGTTCTGAGTATAGGGGAAGTAGGCTCAGGTTTTATTTATCTATGCCCCTTTAAGCTCCTCCAACTGTTAACACAATTTGTCCACCACAACAATTTGGTATGACACATGTAGCTAGACTGCTTTGTTTCTTCATAACCCCTTTTTTTGGAGGGTGGGGGGGGTGTTAAACAGTTCTGGGCCCCAGGTGGCACTTGTGCTAGGTATGCCACTAAGTGGGGATCAGGCTTTTATGCACTGACAGGGTGCACAGGGTACTCTGTGACACAAAAGCTATGGGAAAACTGACAAAAATATAGACTGAGACAGATTTTAGGCAGCACAAACAAACAATGTTTTTAATTAACAAAACAGGGCTAATACAAAATACATATTAGTAGCAGATGTTACCAGCTGCTGCAGCCTGAGTGAGGCAACAGAATCTATTGTACTTAATGGATAATTATGTGCAATCTTATCTAATCATGCCTTTCAGAAATTATATTGTGTATAATTTGTTTTGAAATCTAATTGCATTAAACATCTTAACCAGATTTATTATGATTTGGAATGCTTTGGAAAAATACACTTTTCTGATCTCTGAAACTGAAAAATGTCTATAACTGACTTTAGTTATTTTGTCATCTGGTAAGCTTGCCCAGACTGTCCAAAACAATATTATCTATTTGCACCATTTCTTGTACCAGGAGTGTTTACCTCTCAGAATTCATCAAATCCCATATTTAATTTTTTTAAGCATTCCTAGAACATAGTAAAACTTCAATTTGGTAAGCACTTGTTCATTGTCAATTGTACAAAAATAGGGAGTCATGCTGGCTGGTGTCATTATGAACAGCTTCTGCTGGAAGTTCACTTGAGCTATTACTGAATTACTATGTTAAGATCTGCTTGTCTTTTATAAGTAAAATACACAATCAAAGGTAAACCCAAATAATAGACTCTCGTTGGTCTCTGTTAGTCTATTACTGTAAATATACAATTGAAAGTGTTTTTATTATATCTACCACATAAATGCAAAACATGCCTCTTGATCCTGCCAAAAATCTTTAATGTGATAACTTGCTGTGATTCTTGCCTGTGGTGAATTCTTGTCAGTTACATTGTTCCCAGCTCTTTTTGAGGACTACAGAAAACCAACCCAAAACATTATGAAGACGAGGGGATGTGTTCTGTAGTCCTGCCCTATGGTTAAAAGGAGAAAACAGCACCAATCTAAGTGCAGTATTAAGATTTACACCATGTCTATTATAGGTAATGCACCCACAGAAGGTAGAAGATAATAGGCATGTACAAGCAGGTCATGCTTCAGCCAAGGAGAGCTAAGGTCCAGGGTGTCCCATCTTCCTGGTTGCGCTGCTTCCCCCCAGTGACGTCTGAGCTGTACCTGCCTCCTCAACTCGGACCTCTGGACACCACTGATGTGGCTGGGAAGATGGGACATCCTGGACCATAGCTCTCCACCCGGATGGACTTGGCGGACGCGTGACCTGCTTGTACATGCTTATTATCTTCTACCTTCTGTGAGTGAATTACCTATATTAAACATGTTGTAAAACTTAATACTGTGCTTAGATTGGCGCTGTTTTCTCCATCTGATCAACTTTCACAGAGCGGCTTCTAACTCTGCTATGGGCTGCCTATCTCTTAAGTACCTGCTCTTTTTGGGTCCCAAGTACACCAGGATTATTGTTCAGTCTTATGGATTATTGCATCCATCCTTATTTACATATTGGACTCTAACACCCTATAGTGGTATCAGTAATTAATGTGCCCCTGTCACACACACTGCTGCTCCCTCTTGAGCGCTTACAAAAATCCCTCCTCCTGTTCTATGGTGACCATGCTGATTCTCCATACATTCAGCATGGGAAGTGAGGGCTCTTACTCTAGGACAAGAAGTGTGTACTGGCAGGATAAATAATAAAGAAAAGGACATAGGAAAAGAAAATGAATGCTGCCACCACATATAAAGACTGGGAAGCTGCAGTATAATACATTTTGGTTTTGGATTTAGATACAGTTTAACCTGTACTGAGGGAAATATGTAGGCTGCCATTGCTGACCCTTTGTTCTGAAAGTACTAGTTGCTGGGCTGCCATAATGTACCTCTTGAGGCCCATCATTTCTGAGTCATCAACTTGTAATACCGTGTACACACGGGCAGACTTTTCTGCATCAAAGCTCCGACGGTCTTTCCGTTGGACTTTCAACGGACTTTTGACAGACTCCTGCATGCATATTTGCCTTCACTAACCTCCCCAGCATGCTATGCTGGGCCCATATCCACCTAGTCTAGTCACTTAACAATGTATTTTGTCAGCTCCATAGTAGTTCTTTACCCTAAAATGTATCCAAATGGTCTGTGTGTCCTTAAATTGATTTATAATCCCCCCCTCTAAAATGTATCCAAATGGTCTGTGTGTCCTTAAATTGATTTATAACCCCTCCTCCTCTAAAATGTATCCAAATGGTCTGTGTGTCCTTAAATTGATTTATAATCCCCCTTAAAATGTATCCACACGGTCTGTGTGTCCTTAAATTGATTTATAATCCCCTCCCACCCCCTTAAATTTTATCAATGGGCCATCAGAGGGAGTGAGGAATCAGATAAGTGGGCCTTATATTTTTAGTCTTTAAATAATACTTAAAATTAATGTTATACTGATGTTGGGCAAGAATATTTTTTGTGTACTGTGCTTGCAATGTTATGTGCAAAAGTACTTATATTTTTTTTTCTTGTTTGACTCCCTAGTTTCCTTCAACGCCACAGGAATGGAAGACTGTGGCATCCCATTTTGCCACCCGTTGGGACTTTCCCAATTTGGGAGAGGCTATAGATGGAAAACACGTCCACATCATGCCAACCACCCCACTCGGGGTCATACTATTTCAACTATAAAGGGTTTCATAGTATTGTGTTAATGGCGGTGGTGTCGACACAATATGAATTTCTGTATGTGGATGTGTGGAAGAATGGCCGGATGTTGGATGGAGTCTTCACCCAGATGGAGTTCTACCAGCATCTCCAGAGTGGTGGCCTGGGATTTCCACCTGATGCGGATAATGTGGAAGGACTCCCCTTTGTCTTCATTGCAGATGAAGCCTTCGGTCTGGGCGAGCACCTGATGAGGCCATTCCCCCAAAGGACCCTCACCCCGGAGAGAAGGGTTTTTAACTACCGGCTGGCCAGAGCAAGAAGAGTTGTGGAGAATGCCTTCGGGATAATTGCCAGCCGGTTCCACCTGTTTTAGACAGCAATCCACATGGCAGACTACAAACTTAATCACATTGTCCTAGCATGCTGCATCCTGCACAATTTTTTTATGCAAAAATTCAAGCAATTATCTTGCATCACTTGGGCCTGAGGCCGGACTTACAGAGAATCCTCTGACAGGCCTGGATACTGGCCATACTGGCTTGGCCCCCCAAAGCGCCCATCAAGTTCGGGATAGATATGTTGATTTTTTTTATGGGTAGGGGGGCCATTGCAATGCCAGACAATCTATAATTTTTAAAAAACAAAATTAGTGCAGCTCAAATAATAATATGTAAACACAGTCCATATATTAAAAGATAAAATCTCTTGTAGTAAAGCCAATCCTTCTATATGAAACACTGATCGTCTCCACTCAGACACATATGTTGTGCTTACCAGAAAAGATGGACCTGTTAAATTACAGGAGGTCAAACTAGCATAGGTTCCATAAGAACTAGATGGACATTGCACGGCCCTTCTGGATATCCTCTGTAATAACCGGCAGGCAGCTCTTCAGTGCGGCAATGACACAGGTAAACCTCCAGTATAGTAAGGATTGCAGCAATCCCAAAAATAAAGGGAAAAAAACGCTCGGTGTCGAAGTCACATTGGACGTAACGCCGCGTACGGGGGCGGAGCTTCGGTTCTGACGTCACCCGCTGCCATCTCTCAGCTGTTTGGACGCGAACAGTCTGTTCTTAGCTTGTACTGTGATTGGCTCACTAGTGCTGTTCAGCGTGTGTTTTTAAGTGGTTTTTTACTTTATCAATAAATTGCCATAAACGGCTTTATCAAACGGACTACTCTTAGGTTTTTTTTCCCTTTATTTTTGGGATTGCTGCATTCCTTACTATACTGGAGGTTTACCTGTGTCATTGCCGCATTGAAAAGCTGCCTGCCGGTAATAACAGAGGATATCCAGAAGGGCCGTGCAACGTCCATCTAGTTCTTATGGAACCTACGCTCGTTTGACCTCCTGTAATTTAAGAGGTCCATCTTATCTGGTAAGCACAACATATGTGTCTGAGTGGAGATGATCGGTGTTTCATATAGAAGGATTGGCTTTGCTACAAGAGATTTTATCTTTCAATATATGGACTGTGTTTACATATTATTATTTGCGCTGCATTAATTTTGTTTTTTAGTTTGTTATATGGGCTTGGTGAAATCCCTTAGTGTTCAGCTTGCATTCATCTTATACATTTTTTAGTGTGCGCTGATTGTTCCTATTTTTAATCTATAACTTTTATTAATAAAAAACAAAATCTCTGATAAAATCTAGAAATTTATTTATTACTTGATTTTCTTTTTGGCTGTCTCCTAGGTTCTCCTAGTGCACTTGTAGTGCCAAGTGTATTTTCCTTTAGTAAATAAGCCCCATTGTCACAGTAAACACAAAATTATACTTACAAAACTGATATTGAGCATTGAAAGAAGCCACACATTGTTGATTAGCTAACTTAGTTTAATCTGTGCACATTCACATGTGCATTTAGATTTTTTGTAAAACAACATTTTTGGCCAAGTTTCACAGATAGAGACACTCCAACAAGTATCCACTGGAGCACCTGTGCGGGTTACCGTAAAAGATGTATTCTGGTGTCCCACACTAGTGCTCCTGAGTCCAGATGTGTAAACAGCTGCCGAGTGTCCTCTCCTGAACCAAAAAATAAAACTATGTCCCTTTTTTTGACACAGGATGAGCTCAGCCAGGACGAGGGTCTGGAAAGTGGCAGGCAGGAGGAGGCTGGGACCAGTGTCAGACAGGAGGAGGCTGGGCCCAGTGTCAGCCAGGAGATGGCCGGGCCCAGTAGGAGCCTCACCCAATCACAGGTGCCTCCCCTCTGCCTTCAGACAAAAAGGCCCAGGAAGGTTACAGTGACAGAGGAGGCATCACTGCGCCTCATGAGAGAAGCTACAAATTTCCTCAAGAGCCCCCCCCGAACCTGAAGAGACCTATGGCTCCTATATAGCCAGCAGGTTACTCGAAGTGGAGGCCAACGCCTCCTCTGTGAAAAACTTTTTTCTGATGTCCTTCACAAGGGGCTGAGGGGCGAGTTAACTGCCAACAGCCAAATAAATGAGCAAGCCCCTCCTCCTCCTCCTCCTCCTGCCACGAGTCCACCACCAGAGCCATAGCCTCCAAGGAAGGCTGCAGGGCAGTGTGGAGGGAAGGCTGCAGGGAAGGATGCAGGGCAGCGTGGAGGGAAGGCTGCAGCGAAGAGAAGAACGTGATGACCTGGGTTCAGTATGGTCTGACAGAAGACGCAGGCTGGTGTAGTACCACAGCCTGGGGACATATATGTCTTCTGCTTCTGGTCTTGATCTCTGGGATTCCTGGACCAGATTGTGCTCCCTATTATATTGACTCTTTAAGATCCCAATTTTCTTTTCCACAGACTTGATGTGTGCCCTGGGGTCAAAAGGCTTCACAAATTAAAAAAGTTTATCCAGCATTGCCTTCATCTTTATTTTGTTAAACAGAAAAAATAGATATTTTATTTTCTGAAAATACTTGCCTATGTGTTTAGAAAATATTTTTTTAAAAATCCTAAAAAAAGATCTTGGTGAAATAAAAAATAATAAAAGATGTCTCAAAATAAAAAATGTGTAATTATTAGTATGGAGATCGAGCTTTTAAAAAACACAATATCATTCATGAGATCAAGAGAAATAATCCATAAATCTGTTTGTGAGAACTCTGTGTAAATATGAGAAGCAAAACAACTTCGTTCTTCTAGCATTATAAAGAAGACAATACTGCGCTGCATTCAACGATCACAGAATTTGCAGCGTGAGGAATGTGTTAGCTACAATATGAACACTAGTTTTACAAGAACGAGCGTTTCCGTCTCGTACTTGCTTCTGAGCATGTGTCGTTTTTTGTCCGTCGGACCAGCATACAGACGAGCGGATTTCTCGATAGGAACTGGGTCCGGCGGAGTTCCGGTGGAAAGATTTGAAACATGCTCCAAATCTAAAGTCCGTCAGATTTTCGACAGAAAAAGTCCACTGAAGGTCCAATGAAGCCCATTCGTTCCTTCGGACCAGTCTGGTCGAAAAGTCCGCTCGTGTGTACGCGGCATAACAAGTATGTAAAATTTAGAAGTGCTTTTTTTGTATATGTATTTTGGGCAAGTGACTCAGATTACAGAAGCAAGAGGTAAAGCC